>NW_011489486.1:86130-100646 GCF_000754665.1 Bison bison bison | reverse complement strand
GAGCCCTTCCCACGGGGCTGCCCCCGACGGCCCCAGCACAGAAGCGGCCGACAGTCAGTGCTCAGTAGGTGCTGAACTGCGATTAGGAAGGCAGTCTCCTCAACCACCCCGGGCGAAGCCATGCATGCCGCCGTGGACCCCCGCAGCGCCATCGGGCAGGTTCCATTGAGAAGCTGCGCTTCCAGAGAGCTTCCTGCCACAGCGCCTCGGGGAGGCCCACGGACACATGTTCCTGAGGCAGTACGTTCCCCTTGGGCAGCAGCAGCAGACTTTCGGGTTACAGACTCGGCGCAGGCAGGATTAACACCAGAGCCGGGCTCCGGGTCCTAGCCCAAGCGAGCGCACCTGGTCTCCCTCCCACCCAGGCTGGCAGTCCGCAGCCCCCTCCCCTCAAGGCCAGGGACAGAATGTGGGACCAAGGGTCGCAAGGACACAGGTGGGAGACCTGAGCCCCGGCGGCCCCCCGCCAGGCTTCCCCGCCCCTCGCCCCTGGGGCAGCCGGGGGCAGGCAGCGTTGCCCACCTGGCCAGCATCCGGCTGGACCTGCCCGCCCGGCACAGGCGAGGTGACGGCACCCGCCGCCGCTGCCCAGGTGCCGCCAGTCAGAACGGAGGGAAGAATCCCCGCTGCAACGTGAGAGAGAGTGGTGAGTCATCAGAGAGAGATATGCTGCATGGAAGCTGACAACCCCCGGACGGAGGGCGCTCAGACAGCGTGCGTGTCAGGCCTTCCCTGGGGGCGGGGATTCACTGGCACTTCCCCAGCCGCAGGCATCACAGCAGACAACGCTTCAGTGAGTGAGGAGAACGAGGCCAGGATATTGACCAGGCATCAAAGTTTATGGAAAAGGCAGGTGCCTGGAGCCCAGTGATTTTGGGGGGCTTACATTCCACACAGAGGGCACGTCGTGGAAACCGAGAGGTAGGCCAAGCTCGGCGAGAGCAGCCACCCCGGGGAGGGTGGCTTGGAGCACATGGTGCTCGATGCCAACATCTGTGCTCACTGGGGTGGCAGGGGCGGGCACAGGAGGCCTCCTGGGACCACGGGAGTGATCTCTTATCTGCTCAGGAGTCCCGGAGAACAAGCAAGTCAAGGTAAGGACTCAGAAGTGAAGCAGGGCAGACAGAAGCTGGTGGAATGTAAAGACTTTCAAAACACAGCCAACAGCTTCTGGATGTGATTTAAAGGGTAAGATGACTGATGCTGAAATGAAAGGAGCCTGGGGTGAGAGGGTCTGGGAGGGTCCATCTGGAGAGACTGTGGATAAGAAGCAGGGTGGCAGCGGGGGAAAGGAGTGAGACGCCGGAGGGGCTGCAGGCCTGCGGGGAGGAGGAGGCCACGCTCGAGCCCCAGGTCTCTCTTGTTAGCGGAGTCACCTGGACTAATCCTCACAGGGCGGACCTCGCGGGCTTGCTCGGTGGAGTGAGAGATCATGAGTGTAGGTGAGCAGGGGATCCGTGCCCACGGGGCGGGAGACACCCCAGGGACAATGCTCACTCACACCTGCTAGGGTGCACATGACGCATGTGTGCGCACACAGACGTGCACACACACACACGCACACACACACACGCGCGCGCACACACACACACGCGCGCGCACACCCTCTGCTGCAAACGGGTCACGGGCTTGGGGATCCCCTGGGAGCTCTGTCTGGGCGGTTCTGACTGCTCTGTGGAGGTGAAAGCAATGTCAGCGTGGACCATCCGCACAGCCCTGAGTCTCGGACTCCACCCGGCACACCCCCTGGGCTGCTGGCCCACAACCGCCAGACCAGACTCCAGAGGGACCTGGCAGACCCCCCGCCTCTTCTCTCCTCTGGCCCAGGATACTGCCCTCCCCCAGATAGTGAGGGGCCCCCAACCTCTCCCAGAACAGCTCAGGCCCCGCACCTTTACAAGGACAGAAAGTCATTCATCCCTGTGGGCCTCAGTAAGTTCTGTTGTTTAGTCGCTAAGTCGTGTCTGACTCTCTTGCGACCCCACGCTCTTCTGTCCATGGGATTTTCCAGGTGAGGACACTGAACCGGGTTGCCATTTCCTTCTCCAGGGGATCTTTCCAAGGGACTGAACCTACATCTCCTGCACTAGCGGGTGGATTCATTACCGAGCCCCTCACGTCGGCCCACCCTGCTCCAGAGAGCCGGTTCAAAGCGTGTCAGCCAACACCCTCCACGTTCACCAGGGGCACCTTTGGCTCCATCCCACAGCTCCTCCTTGACACCTCCTCGCACGCTGCGGGCACGGAGGGAAGTGACAGGTCCAGAGAGACCCTGTGTGCGTGGAAATCCAAACTGCACCTCCTAAAGCCTCACCCAGAGCTGAGAGGAAGACACCCTCAGCTCTATTTCGCACATGAAGAAAGGACGTTTTGGAGGTCACAGCTCAGGACCACGGCAGTCCTAGCCCCCCGGCCACGCCAGGGGTTTCTGGCAGCTAGAGCCGGGCTGCGTGCCTCCTTCGGCCTCGAGGTGAGCACACCTCACGTGGGCCTGAAGCGTGAGGCTTGGATGCTGTGACAGCACACTCGGGCTCCGTCCACCCCCTGTCCGCCGTGACTTCTGCCCACCGATCGTACCTCCAGCTAGAAATGCCCGGGACCACATGTGTGGGATATGTGCTGTTCCCTTGGTTTCAAAGGAGCTGCAATTCCCTAACTTTTCCCAGTGGCATCTGCCTGGCCCGGACAGTGGGGTAGGTGGGCCACCCAAGGAGCAAACTTTCTGGAGGACTCTGACAACTCTCTAGGACTCATGACCCACCCTAAGGGAAAAGCAGGAGCAGGGCTCTTGAGCCTGGCCCTCGGCAAGCCCACTGACCTCCTTCAACAAAGGGCGGGCTCAGGAACCAGGCCCCTGGGCACTGTTTCTCTCCCAGGGTTTTTTATTTTTCTTTTCTGAAGTGCTGATAGTTTAAAGATGTGGGTTCTTCCCTGGCCCAGCTTCTCTGACCCGGAAGAGGTGATGGCTCGGCTGCCCGAGCTTCACTCTGGAAACATCTGATGGGCTGCTCGGCCTGCACCTGGCCCTCAGAGTGGGAGGGGCCTGACGTGCGCTCCAGCCTCGTCACTGGCAACGCTTGGCTCCCTGGCACAAGCCCTGCGTGCCTCTCCAGTTGTGTGTGAACCGATGTCAAACAGGCAGGACCCACCTGGCTACAATCCTCCCCTATCGCTCCTTCCTTCCTGCTAAAACGGAAAAAATGACTCAGCCAGGACAGCTCATGCCTGAACACAAACACAGCTAAAAGCTGGGCCGCCCCAGCTTCACCTGCCTCGAGCAATGGGAGGAGGATCCAGAGGGGCCTGGGACTCGGGGGGCTTTAGAAGGGGAGCTGAATGCGCACTGCTTCCTCCTGACCCTGGACAGGCACCCACCTCCAGCCTGGGCCCCGGAGGACAAGTTGAGGGCGGCCACCAGCTTTCAGCAGCCTCCCCACCCCTCTGTGCCGGGATGAAGGACCCAGGGAAAAAGATGGGGCTGAAACCCCACCTCACAGTGATGTCTGCTCTCGGAAGGCCCTGTCCCCAGGAGGCTGGGTGAAACTCAGTTTCCACAACGCAAATGCTATTTTAAAGGCTCTGCTACTCACTAGCTGTGGGGCTTCTGGGAGCCTCAGTTTCCTTGCCTGTAAAATGGGGCTACCTCTTGCCCAGAAAAGATGTCGTCAGGATAAAAGTGTATGAAAGCCCTTAGAGTAAGGTAGAGGAGAGGGAGGGAGGGAGGGAGGGAGGGAGCAGAAACCCCCGCCCCGTGCCGCCCAGCCCTCGACAACAGCCCTCCGCAGTGTTTGCAAATCCTGCTCATGTCCAGGCAGCTGTGCGCAATCAGACAGGCCCTGTCCAGGAAGGGGAGGTGGGAGCCGGTCCACGCAGAGGCCCCGAGGCAGGCGCTGCACGGTGTGGAGGACAGGCGCCCTCCCAGGCGGGGACTCCAGGGCGTGAAAAGGTAAGAAGACAGAGCCTTCCCACTGGCAGCAGCTTTCCTTTGGTTCTGCAAACAGGAAGCTTGAAGACGTTCAGAAGCTCCAAATTTGGGGATATCAAGGTTAAAATCCTGGGGCTCTGGAGGCCGGGTTCCAGCAAGTTCCCTCCGGATGCTGTCTGCCCGCACGAGGTGAGCTCCCCGATAGGGGTGACCGGCAAACAACGGTCATCACACCCGCCATGGACAGAGGAACCCTGGGACGGGAGACCTGAGCTCCCCTCCAGCCCCGGAGTCCCAGAACAATCCTTTGAGGTTCAGAGACCCTCCCCGGATGGTGGAGCTCTGAGACCACCAGGTTCCCCCAGCCTCAGGACACTAGGCAGAGCCCACCAGTGGGTGACGGCTGCACACCAGGGTCTGGTCCCCCTGCCCCTCTGCTCTCAGCAGCCTGTGACCCTGGACACTGCCTCGTCCTCTAGGCCTGAAGGCGGGAGGCCAGACTGACCACTGACTCCATGATCCCTCCCAGTAAAACATCCAACTCCGTCCTGGGGGGCTGGGCCTGCCCACCATCAGGGTCCCACACTCCTGGAGTGAAAAAGCAAGCCTGACACCGCTCCCACATTAAATGAGGAGGAAGATTCCATGGCGCCCCCCAAGCATAGCTGCAGAATGCACCCCCTGCCCCTTGCGGACTCGCCCCCTCGGGCTCCAGCTGGGTCCTTTGCACTGACTGTTTGGCCTCCTCCGAGGCCCAGCTGTGGCCCGAACCCGAAGTGACCGCTCTACTCCTGCTCTGTTGCCAGCACCTTATAGAAACTTTATACAAATTGCTGCCTCCCTGCTCCGCCCGACATGATAACAGCACAAAAGAGCAACAGCAACACGGAATCATCGTCACTAATCGACCGGTACTGACCGCCGGGGCCTAGGCAGCGGCGGCGGTCACTGTCCCCAGCGTGCTTCAGCGTCTGTTCTCCAGCACCCAAGGTGGGGTGCAGGACACCCCGCCAAGGGCCCATATCCACACGCAGGCCACCTTCCACCTTTCGGCTTCAGGTGTGGAGATGAGCCACTCTGGGCCAGGAGGTTAAGCAAGGCGTTAGAGGTCACACGGCTGGGAGTCCAGACCCTGCTCTTGGCCTCCAAAGCCAGGGTCCCAGCCTCCATGCGCTGAAGCATCACTGCTTTCCGGCCTCATCCCCTAACTCCCCTTCTGAAAGTCACAGGAATGACTGACTGGGAGCTGGCCGTGGAGGCTGGCCCCACGCGGTGGGGAGGTGGGGGGGTCGGAAGAAGGTTCAGACCTCCCGTCCAGTACGCCCAATGTTACCCAAAGTGCCCTCAGCTGGTCATTGGCATCAGATCTCTAAGGGCAGGCCCCAGGCTCCACCCCAGACCCTTGGATCCCAGATCTGAGAGGCAGGGCCTGCAGTGGCTGAAGCTCTGGTCTCACGGGGTCCCCATCAAAGACCTCCTGGTAGGAAACCCGATCTGCTCACCAGACTCTCTTGTTCCCAGGCAACCCCGGGCCAGGTCCCCAGACCTGGAGGACTCCACCCTCTGCAAAATGCCAGCAAAGCTGAGTTTGGGGCCCAGCCCTCCACTGGGACAATCTGGGGGCTCCAATTACAAACGTCGGGGCTCTAACACATGGCAGCACAAGTGACAGGAGCCTTCAGTCCTCCCAGCAGGCCTCTGGGGCAGGCATCACCAGTTTATACTCATTCCACAGATGGGAGGACAGACTCAGAGGAGTATTTCTAGGTGCCTCAGCATCTGTGCTGAGCCCAGACACACGGGGACAGGTAGGAGGCAAGGGCCCTGCCCTCTCAGCTCACGAGGGCGCTGAGATCCTGGGGCTGGCAATGGCCCACCCTCCTTCTCACTGGACCTGGCTGAGCTCCTTCTTGGTGTCCCTCCCCTACTGAGCCGGCAGTGCACACGCTGGATGTGCAGTAAACACAGAGGAACAGCCTCATGAGACCTGACGTCAGGGATGGGCCTCAAAGCAAACAGGTGGAGGGGAGTTGGGGGCGATTGCTGGGGGTGGTGATGGGGGTGCTGAGGGAGTGGGAGGGGGGCTGGACCACGTGAGAGTGGCCTTGGGCTGATCCTCATCAAATCCACGAGGACCTGGGGATCTGCTGCGCTGTGTTTGATCTGTCCCTGAAAAACAACAACAATAACAACACTCTCAGAGCCAAGCCCCAATAAACCCTTCCTCCTTAGGCTGACTTCCCCCACCTCCCAGTCGCTCTGATCTCCTTTATTGCAGAATGAAAGAGTCTTCTCTTAGAAGGGAGTGCTCATCCTCTGGCAGGGAAGAAAGCGAAGCATGACTGCTCCTTCTAGAAAGTGGGGAGGGCACGCAACGGGTGGAGGACTTGTCTCTTCCTCTCTCCCGCCGTGCAGGCCCCTGACGTGCCCCCAGCATCTGTGCTGACACCTGCAGGCCCCTGTCTCAGATGAGGGAGGAGGTCCTGAACACAGGCCGCCCTCCCACTCCCCCTGCCCTCTGCAGTCCAGCTCCTCCCTGGAAATGCGGGCCGAGCCTCCCACCACCCTGCCCAGGTGTGAGCCCCACAGCCTCACCCCAGCCCGTCCCAAGCGCCGGGCCCACCACACAGGACCCCTGGATGCTCCTCAGGTGCCAGGGTCCACTGACACGTAGCTGTTGCCCAAGCCGTGCTTTCCAATCTAAACCATGAACTTAAATAACATTGAGAGTTGGACTGTAAAGAAAGCTGACCACAGAAGAATCGATGCTTTTGAACTGTGGTGTTGGAGAAGACTCTTGAGGGTCCCTTGGACTGTAAGGAGATCCAACCAGTCCACCCTAAAGGAGATCAGTCCTGAGTGTTCACTGGAAGGACTGATGTTGAAGCTGAAACTCCAATATTTTGGCCACCTGATGCAAAGAGCTGACTCGCGGGAAAAGACCCTGATGCTGGGAAACACTGAGGGCAGGAGGTGAAGGAGACGACAGAGGAAGAGATGGCTGGATGGCATCACCGACTCAAAGGACGTGAGTCTGAGTGAACTCCGGGAGTTGGTGATGGACAGGGAGGCCGGGCGTGCTGCGGTTCATGGGGTCACAGAGTAGGACACGACTGAGCGACTGAACTGAACTGAACTAACATTAGTGATAATTCCCTGGAAAAGAAGACATTTAGAAACCCTATTGCCCGCACTTCCATTCAAGAATGAGCTCCTCACCCCACCTTCTTGACCTGAACATTTTCTGATCCAAAAGGTGCAGAAGGTGCAGTACCCCTTCCTACTCCTCCACTCAAAACCAACCAGGATGCGCGACCCTCTTCTCCTAGAAGAGCAAGGTCTGTCTACACAGATCACTGACACGGAGACCGTCCCCTCCACCCTCAGGCCAGGAGGACACATAACAGTCTTCAAGAAGGAAGCTAGAACTTCCCACCAGCATTTCAGATTCTCCCCAAAGAAAAAGGGCAAAAGAAGAGAAGAAACAGCAAAGGCAGGTCCCAGGGACCTCACCCCAGCAGACAGGAGAACGACACCTCCCCAGACACGGCCCCTGCAGACTGAACCTGAGGGCCCAGGGTTGGAGAAGGCCCATCTTTGCTCCTCCGCTTGGGCAGGGCCCAGGCCCCAGTCCCAGTCCCCAGCCAGCTTTCCCCTCACCTGCCACACAACAGGGTCCTCTAGCTGCCCGCCATGGGCCAGGGCCCCCGTTCCACGGGCGCACAGCTTCTCCTACCTTCCCAAAGACGACCCGGACGAGGAGCAAGACGAGACTACACACACTCCTAGTTTTATGCATCAAAAATGAAGAAGGAAGAATTGAGGCTGAGGTGAAGAAGCTACTCGCAGTTGAAGGCCATTGGCCTCTTTCTGAAGCACAAGGACCCTGCCACTAACGGTGTGCGTGCTAAGCTGCTTCAGTCGTGTCCAACTCTTCCGACCCCATGAACTGCAGCCCACCAGGCTCCTCTGTCCACGGGATTCTCCAGACAAGAACACTAGAGTGGGTTGCCATGCCCTCCTCCAGAGAATCTTCCACACCCAGGGACTGAACACGTTTCCTATGGCTCCTGCATTGCAGGTGGGTTCCTTAACACTGAGCCAAAGGAGAAAGCCCCCCGAGGGAATCCTCTATTCAAACTCATAGGAGGGTGGGGCTCCAAAAGCCATAGGCTCTGGCAAAGCAAGCTGGCCTCTGATTGGCCAGAGCCCCACAGGCTGTCTGGTACCGCCCTCTGATTGGCCAGTGGCCCATTGGCAGGTGTCTCCCCCTGATTGTCTGCTGACCTAGGGACTGTCAGGTACAGCCCTCTGATTGGCCAGTGGCCCAGGGGCTGTCAGGTATCGCCCTCTGATTGGCCAGTGGCCCAGGGGCTGGTGGGTGCCTCCCTCTGATTGGCTGGTGGCATCATTTTACTAGCTGGTGTATGTTTCACTGCCTCCCACTTTGCACTTCACTGGACACTGCGGCCTGTTCGCAGGTCTGATTCCCTCACTGCACCGGAGGCTCCTGCAGGGCTGAGATGTTCACCTCCCACTCACCTGCGCACCTGCTCCTGGCGGCCGGCACTGGTCTGAGTCGCATTTGAGGTCTGCAAAGGCTTCAGGCAGAGCCACTGTCCCGAGTTTTCCACACAGGACCAGTCTCTCCTGCGTCCCCTCTGCGCCGACACAGAAAGGGCCTCGCCCCCGCCCTCTGGTTACCCCGCCGGCAGAGTGGAAGACAGTTGCTTTAATCTCAGCGGAAGGCGGGAAGCGATTTTTCCAATGCAAGAGTTTTTACAGTTAAATCACTCCAGTTACATACACACATTTTGATGTCATTTCGTACATTTATTTTTTAAAAAATAAAGAGGCTAATAAAGTCCCTGTTGCCAAGGTGCTGGCAGGAAAGAACAGGACAGAACACCGAATTTCCCCTGAAAGAATATAGGCCTAGGAATCAGAAAATAAAAGAATCCACCCCCCTCTCCCCATTTCACGTACAGAGACGTCACAAGAAATCGGCCCCTGGGGCTCTGTGTAATGAAACATGGACAAAAGTGGGTCAGATCGTGGTTCCATTTCTTAGGTCTGAGTCACCCAAGAGTGGAGACATTTATTCCGACTGTGGGTTATGATGTAGGCTGGGAATCTGCCAGAAAAATTACAGAGTGAGTCGAAGCTGATGGGATGACGGCTCAGACAGTGTGACAGGTATAACCCAGAGCGACCCCCCCCACCACGAATCCCCACACACCCAGTGGACCATTCATCCGTCCGCTCCTTCCATCAGCTTTGCTCCAGCTGCTCGGGCTGCGGGGATGCACGAACAGCGTCTAAGTTAGCAAGGCCCCGCCCCCCTCCAGATGCCCTGGCAGACCATCAGCCATCACCCATGGTCATGTCTCAGGAGCCAGAGTCCTTGAAATGGGACGTGGGCAGGTCCATTCCCACCACTTGGCCCCAATCCCCGCTGGTAAAGCAGGGGTGGCCTGAGGAACGGCGTGCTGGGCACAACCGCCCATGACCTCCGCCACCTCCAGGCCGAGGCTCGAGGCTCAGACCAGACCGAAGGATTTGCAGACGGAGCCATGAACTCATGGCGGGGAGGGGGGGCTCTCTGAATGAGAACCCCTTCTCATTCACAAGACAGAGGGAGTGACTCGCAAGGCCAGCCAATGAGCAGTGCTGGGAACTCGCCCCAGACCCGCTGCCCCTGCCACCCGGGGGCCCAGAGCGGATGAACGGTCACAGCGGTGCTGGGGACACCTCCCGTACTGCACCCCGTCCGAAATCCTGTGGAGGGGCGGCCCTGGTGGCTCAGTGGTGAAGAACACAAGTTCGGTCCCTGGTCTGCGAGGATCCCACACGCCCTGGAGCAACGGAGCCCACGCACCACAGCTACTGAGCCTGTGCTCTAGAGCCCGGGAGCCACAACTACTGAGCCCCAGCGCCAAGAGCCCGTGGTCCCCAAGAGACGCCACCACAAAGACGAGCCTGTGCCTCACAACTAGAGATCAGCCCCCGCTCTCCGCAACCAGAGACAGCCTGAGCAGCAGTGAAGGCCAGCACAGCCAAAAATAAATAAAATCTTATTTTAAAAAAATCCCGCAGGAGCCACAGTCATCACCCTTTCCTACAGATGGGAACCTGGTGGGGGTGGGCAGGATGCTGACCCAGCTGCAGGCCGCCCACCCCAAGGCATCACGCATACCGGGCCTTCACGCCGCGGGTGTGGCAAGGCAGCTCTGCCCACAAGAAGGGCCAAAACAGGCTGTGCCTGCAGGACCTAAGTATCCCCAGGAGCCAGGCCAGAAAGCTTAAGGCATATTTGGCCAAGTGCTGGCCAGATGAGTCGATTACAGGGGAGAAATAAACAGAGGGAAAAGCAGAAGCTATAATCTAACATCGCCCTCCTGTGAGCAAAAAAAAGACTCCCCAGATTATCAGACCCAGCTGGACCGGCTTGTCCTGGGCCGGACCCACAGCTTCATGGCTGCCTGGCGGGCTTCGTGGCCACCGGTCGCCTCCCGTCTCCCCAGCAGGGATGGGGCGCAGGGAGGAGAGACGTGGCCTGGCCGTGGGCACCTCAAACACACCAGGCCCTGCCTGGGCAGACCGTGAAAACACAGGGACCTGTGTGTGGATGCGGGCACGCACACCTGCGTACGTGTATACACCCACCAACACACGTCTCACACACGCAGACACACGCATCCAAACACACCACACGCACAAATACACACACACACACACACACACACGTGTATAGCCCTCTGTTGGGCTTGTAAAGCCCTTTCACATACGTGGCCTAGGGCGACCTTTACTGCCATCCTGTGAGGTGACAGACGTGGGAAACGGACCCCCCCGAGCTCATGGGGGGCTGAAGAGGGTGCGGGAGGGGCCGGGCCGAGCCACTTGCGGACCGCGGAGCCCCGGGGTCTCACCGGGCCCAGAGCCTCCCACTGGACGCTCACAGCTACAGACAACAGTGGCAACACCGTGCGTCCTCCTTCCGCAAATCACCCCCCAAACAGCAGCCACAAAAGACGCTCCGCTCATTGGAGAGGTGCCCCCACGTTCCGCTCCCTGTCTTCAGGGATCACCCCGATCCGTCTACACAGCTACTCTCAGAGCAAGGAAGCCGTGTCCCCCCGTTTCCCAGAGGAGAAAGCTGAGGCACGGGGCTGGCCCCCGCCCAGACAACCCCTTAGAGGCAGAGGAACCCTCCCCGCAGCCCTGGGTTCAGTGACCTGACAGCCAAGGACTGTTCCCCAACCAGGGCCCAACACGGCAGGACCCCCAAGCCAGGGCAGGCGGCACCCCTCAGGTGGTCTCGGTGCGGGGCCCAGAGCGGGTTAAGGACAGCCCAGCTGCCCTCCTGTCCCTTCTGAGACCCCCCTCTTCTCACAGCGGCTGCTCCTGCTGGCATAGCATCCCAGGGCAGGCAGCCCTGGGGGCGCCCCGCCAACCGAGTTAATGAGGGGCTTTCCAGCCAAGGGGAGCAGCCCCAGGAGAAGAGCAAAGTGGTGGGGCTGGGAAGGTCCTGCCAGCAAGGAGCACGGATGAGACAACAGCCAGAGGGGAAGGCAGGCACCTGCTAAGGGGGCCGCTTGGCAACAAAAGGAAGGAGAAAGGTTGAGTTAGCAGCACCTCCTCCAGGAAGCCGCCCCAGATCTCCCCAAGGGGGCCGACCCTCCACCCTGTTTTCAAGGATGCTCGGCCAAGAGAACAAGCAGCGCAATGACCAGCGTCCACGGGTGGGCCTCCCCCCAGCCTGTGGGCCCTCCGTCACCTCTGCCTTCCCCACAGCCAGGCCCAGCTGAGGCAAGGGCTCCTAGAGTCGGCAGCTCCCCCGGGTGAGTGAAGGGCCTGGTGAAAGGGGGGTGGAGGCTGCAGGCCTGCAGGCCACGGTGGCCCTCGATGGCCTTGGGTAAAAAGCAGGGAGGGGGCAGGAAGAGACCGGAGAGGGAGGAGGGAGAGAAAGGAGGGAGGCAGCGAAACACTCGGCTGGCTGGGACCCTCCTCGGCCCCGGTGAGCCTCAGGCCTTCCCAGGCACAGAGAGCAGGCAGACCCAGAGTCTGGGGCCTCAGCCCCCCGTGCCTGGGCCTCTCCGAACACCAGCGCCCTCACAGCCCCACAGGCCAGGGTGCGAGTCCAAGACGACAATGTCGGCACAGACCTATCAGTACACCAGGCAAGGGCCAGCGACTTTGCTCCAAATGTTACCGCGTGCTGGCCTCCCAGGGGCCGGGGACCCCGCCCTGCTCCTCGTGGCACACCCGGGGCTCCAGTGAGGGTGCAGCAATGGGGCCTTGGGGTGCCTGACTCATCCTCGACCCTTGGGGGCTCGCTGTTACTAAGTGACGGGTGGGAAGCCATTGGAGGGGTCTGTTCCCCACACCCCTTTGTGCCCCCCAACCCTATCTGTGACCCGGGGCGGAGGCAGGGATGGAAGACAGGGCCAGACAGCCAGAAGGCAGGGTGGGCAGGCGGGCAGTGCTCAGCGAAGGGCGTGGCCGTGGTGAGAGTCCAGAAATATCTGAAGGGTGGGGTCGTGGGGCAGGCTCTGGCCGGCACCCCAGGAACAGCCCCGGAGCAGCACTGGGGAGAAGGGCCTTTGTGCTTCCACCCCAGGGAGGGGACTCCTGCCTGTGGCCACTGCCGGCTGGCAGTGACCCCAGCTCCAAGCCCTCTGGCCACGGAAACCTGGACCAGAGGAGAGAGAGGCTTGGGGAACCAGCTTGCCTTCTGAACCCCTCCCACTGACTGTTCTTTTATGGGGAGGAGGGGGGAGGGGAGGAGAAGATGGAAAAGGCTGTCTTTCCAGCCAACTGGATTGAGTCAGAGGAAATTTAACCATTTGGTGACTGTCAAGTCCCACAAAACTTGGACAACTCTTCCGACCAAATAATTGCCAAAAGCGACCACGTGACCGGCGTCAACCAATGTCGTGCCGAGGAGATGACCTCAATTTCCAAATATTGGGGTCATGTTTCATTTCACTTACTCTCCTTTGCCCGTTACAATGTTAAACGGCCCCAAACGCAATCTGACTTTTCATGCCTTCACACACTTGGCCAAGAAGAAGGTAGGAAAAAGAGCCATGTTCGGAGAGAGCTCAGAAAACATCTGGTGAATCTCAAAATGGAGAGGAGACGAGCTGCACACCCCCCCACCCCCGCCCTGGATCTCAGTGGACAGCCGCTCCTGCGGACTGACGATGCCTTCCAAAAGGGTCCCACCCTGGAAAGGGAGGTCTGTGAAACCCACCCAGAGAGGTGGCTTCTTTGCAGGCTCTCAACGTCTCTTCGGAAGGAGCCAAATGTCTAAGTCCACAGCCATGGCCCAGGCGCTGACCCCGTGCCCACCTCAGTCAGGACGGGAAAGAGGAGGCAGGGGGCAGAGATGGCGAACAGCCCGCTCCAGACCCAGACGAACACTCGCTCTGCGTGCTCCCCAGCCCAGCTGTGGGGGTTTGGACTCCCCTTAAGGATTCCCACCTGACCTCCTGGGGGAAAGCCCAGCAGAGGAGCAAGGGCAGGGTTATATGGTTTTGTCTCTGACGGATGCCCAACACAGCTGCCCTGACCACATCCCCCGGCCCGCTCCACACCACCTCCCTGGAGGCCTCTGCTGTCCCCCACCTCCAGTGACCCCAGGAGAAACCCAAAGCCTGTGAGCTGAGCTCAGGATCCAGGAAACGCGGGTGGCAGTCCAGGGCTGAGATCCGAGACCCCCAGAGCCAGGCCAGGCTCCCCACGCCTTCCCCAGCCCCTGACCAGCTGGACACCCTGATTCCTGTTCACCCTGTCTGGCCCACCAAGCACTCATGTGCCAGCAAAAAGGGACGGAATACCTTGATTCGTAAGTGGAAGGTGGAAGTGATTCTTCCTGTATGTCTTCAAATTACAAAGCAGAGCACAGTGTGGGCTCTGAAGTGGTGCTGTCTCTAGGGGAGGGGGGCCTGGCTGGTCCAGCTGTCCCCTGGGCCACTGTCCCCTCCCTGTGCCTGCACTCTCCCTGAGCCTGCTCTGAGTCCATCTCCCATCAGCTGATGGGAGACTTTGAGGGCCATGAGCTCTGTTGGAAGACCTACCCCATGGGATAGGCAACCACAGAAGTGATGCTTGGAACACCACCGACATCAGGACAGTGTGTGGGAGGCAGTGGGGGCGGCAGGCATCCAAGCAGGCGCCCTGTGGATGCTGGCCGGCTGGACGCCACCCGCAGGAGAACGCTCCTTCTAAGGCCAGACCTCTGGCAGAAGTCCCGTCTGTGCATCATGTAAACCCCCGGCAGCCCAAACCCGGCAACATCTCCCGGTCTTGCGCCTAGAATTCCGTCTTTGGGCGGGAAACCTCCTAGAACCCTAGAAAACCTGCTTCCCAGGAGAAGTCGGGGGGAGGGGGCTCCGTTTCTGGGATTCCCGTCCCCGCCCTCCACCCTCGGCCCCCCATCCCAGGAGGCCCGGCCAGAACTGACCCGCTGTGACTCTAGGGGGCGACCCTTCCCGGGTTTCAGGAAAGGAAGTTGTGCTGCGCGCCTGCGATGTGGACAGAGAAGGTAAAGTTTCGGGACAAAAGTCTGCCTGCCTGGTTGGACAGC
>NW_011489486.1:82066-85057 GCF_000754665.1 Bison bison bison | reverse complement strand
CTGCCGGCGTGCGCGCGCGGACGGAGCCCCCCAAGGCCGATCCTGGACCCCCACTTTTCCCGCCCCAGGTGCCCACACCTGGCCGAGCCCCAGACCAGTGTGGAGGCACCCTGAGTTCGAGCATTTGGAGTTAAAAAAAAGTTGCAGCTCACCCCGCCTAACTTTTTCACGTACTTGGAGTTGAGAGCTCCTCTTCTGGGTGGAGACTGGACTTCCAATCCAGCCAGATCGGGGCGCCCAAGACTGTAGCAGGCGCGTCCACCCCGACCCACGACCCGCTCTCCACCTTCCCGCAGGGCAAACTGGGCATCCGTGCCCACGCTGAGGTCTGGACTCCTGAGAGGTCCTGGGGGCGGGGGGCGGGGCGAGCTTGGAGGTCACGCATCTGGGATATTAATCAGGCGGAGGTCGCCAGCACCCCCTCCCCCCTCGCTCCTCCTGCATGGAGACCCCTCTGCGGCAATAAGGGAAGCCAAAGAGACACGTGTTTGGGAGGTGACAGTTGCAGAGGATGAGGGCTGGGGTCCCTGCTGCCCCGGACCACCGTGGGGCACTGCCTCTCTTCCTCCTCGTCTTTAAGCCTCCGAGAGGTCTCCCTGGAGCCTCCAGGCTGCTGTGGTGGGCGGCAGCCCCTTCCGTTTGGTTCCCCCAGCCCAGAAATATCCACCCCACCCCCTCAAAAGCCTGCTGAAGCCTCCCTCAAACCCCTTCCTAGAAGGGCAACTGTGCTGGATTTTAAAGTGGAGGGAAGGTGAGTCAGGGGGCTTTTCAGAACCCAAGCCACCCCTCTGCTTTGAACAGACTGTTCACCCAGTGACGCTGAAGCAGTTCTGGGACCCCCAGCCCCCGGCCCCCAGACTGGACGTGAAATTCCCCAAACACCCTTCAGTTCCAACAGGAAGGGAGGGGTGGAGGGGAGAGGTTGGGTTTGCCAGCACGGCCACGGGCTGCCTCTCGAGCCGGCGGTAGGTCACTGGGGCTACCCTGGTGGCCCACACCTGCCCATGTGCTCTCGGAGGTGTTCAGTACCGCTCAGGTAAAGGATGAAACACAAAGTAAAGTGAAGTGTTCTCTCTGGTTTAGACAGTTCTTTCTTGTTGTTTCACAACCTGTGTAAATCACATCTGTGATCGGGGTGGGTGTGTGCTGTGTGCACAGGTGTGTAGGTCTGTAATTCCTGTGCTGGTCAGCTGGAGCTGGTCCTTGGTGAACCTTCACGAGAGAGAAATTCCACCAGATGCTCCCTGAGCCCCCAGCCCCACCTGGCCCCTGGAACGCCCCCCCCACCACTAGGGGAAGGCCAGCTTCTCCTGAAGACGTGGGGTGCTACTGTGGCCCAGTGGTCTGGTTGTCAGAAGACAATGCTGCCTCGGGGCTCTGTTTCCCCCGCAACACAGAGAGCTCTTCCAGGGGCCGCAGGTTCTCTGTGCTGGCTCACCAGCCCTCCCGACACCTGGAACTCAGGACGGGCATGTGGTCCCCCAAGAGCTGATAGTCAAGGGACACCGTGTCCCCCGGAGAGCTGACCTCACAGTAACGAGGAAGCTTGAGACCAAGGTGGGCTCATCGGTGCCTGGACTTGGGGGGGAGGTCAGTTTCTAGCCCACTGAGAAATTCAGAAAACAACCCCTAAACTGAGCACCCTGCCCTGTCCGCCCAGGACAGTGGGAGGGGGACCGTGACGCCTGGCTACAACTGGGAGTCCAGCGGAGACAGCAGGAGCACCAGCCAGACCCGTGTGTTGGCCACTTCAAAGCCACTCTTGCACCAGGTCACACACAGCAGTAAAGAACACAGTCATTTCTGCCCCTTACAGATAAAGAAGGTGAGGATCAGAGAGAGTGAGGGACTTTTGGTCAAAGTACCAGCGTATCCATCCGTGGCCAAGCCCGAATTTGAACCCAGATTTGCCTTCAGGCAGGAAAAAAGGGAATCGCCCTGCCCAGATCCTTGCAAAGAATGCCTCATGGTGGGTGACCCCAGCAGCATCCCCTGACCCTCCCACAGCTGATTAAAACGGAGTCCTCTGGAAACTATTTCTCTCTGGGCTCCAGGACGCCTGTGGCGACTGAGACACTCGTGCCCAGCCCTGCCTCACCCCCATCACCTCCCTGGGCCTGAAATGCCTCGTGGTGGCTCTAGCTCCGGTGGCACAAGCAGCACCTGCTCACCTGGGAGCCTCCCTGCTCTCCTGTAACTGCCTCCAGGGTCCCACTCGGTCCCTCCCCGAGCGTTGGCTTCAACTCCCGGCGCTCCACTGTGGCAGGGACCCGCCGCATCCAGGGTTCTGAGTGCCCCTGGCCATCCGTAGCCTTATGTCTCCCAGGGTGCCTGGCGGAGCGTAGGGCAGGCAGGCGTGCCCCAGCTTTGCTCCTGGAATCCACCGCCCACCCTTCCCTTCTTCTGCCGTAAGGTCTCCTCACCGATTTCTTTAAGCGACGGATCGTTGTCTCAGTGCCCACAACAGGCCCTAAGCGCGGCTCGCTTGTGGGCTCTCTCATTTCCCCTGCCACCCGAAGGGGCCACCCAGCCTCCCGGGGTCCTTGGCTGGCTGGGAAAGCCCGCCCTTCCTGGGGAAGCCCCCCAGGACAAGCGGCTACCTTCTCCCCCTCCACCTCTCCCAGGGGGGAGCTCACAGCCCCTTGGAGGAGGCGGAGGAACCGGTGATCTGCTTGCCTCCAAGGGGTTCACTGCCCAGCAGACCCAGGAGGGACGGGGCAGCTCCTGCTCTGCAGGCTGAGTGGCTGGCACCGCCCCGCACCCACCCACAGCCGTGGGGCGGCCTGAGGCTCCCTCCAGCAGACCTGCTTCCCACACCTGTGGCCCAGGTGCGTCCTGCAGTTGGTGCCCGGGACCGGGCCAGCCCTGGAGCCCCAGGCTCGGCTGCGGCCCAGCGGCAGGGATCGCCAGCCCCGGACCTTGGGTGGCGAGTGCTGGCCTCCGGCCCTCAGCGCTCCTCCCTGGGAAACGGGGGCAAGGACGCCGGCCTCC
>NW_011489486.1:80601-81966 GCF_000754665.1 Bison bison bison | reverse complement strand
TCTAGGACCGGCGGCTGGGGTGGCCCAGCCGGAGTGGAGCCCAGAGCTCCCGATTGAGCCCCAAAACCGTGTGAGCCCGCTGGCCCCAGGAGCCCCACCTCTGTCTGCGCTGAGCCCTGGAGGGGCAAACCTTCCAGCCCCGGGCCCTGCCCACGGCCCCCTGCAGACTGGATCCTCGGCAGGCCAGGGGCTGCTGCTCTGCCCGCCCAGGCTGCAGGCTGTCCCTCCAATCACCAGCAGGATTCAGGTGGGGCGGCTCTCACTCCCAGGGCGGCCCTCCACAGTTACCAGGGGAAACCCGCCACTTCAAGGCCAAGGTGGATGCGTGTCCTTCCCCACCTTCTCTTTGACCTGGTCGAGGAGGTGGGAGGGAACCCAGGCAGGCCAGTGGCCGAGGGCTGCTCCCAGGATGGCAGGCTTCCAGGGGTATGGGTTTGCTTGGGTGCCTACAACAAAGTACCCGAGACCGGGTGGCTTGAGCCCCAGGAATGTGCTCTCTCACCCTGGAGGCTGAGCTGCGAGATGTACAAACGTGAGAGCTGGACCATAAAGAAGGCTGAGCGCCGAAGAACTGATGCTTTTGGAATGTGGTGCTGGAGAAGACTTTGAGAGTCCCTTGGACTGCGAGGAGATCCAACCAGTCCATCCTAAAGGAGATCAACCCTGAATATTCTTTGGAAGGACTGATGCTGAAGCTGAAGCTCCAACACTTTGGCTCCCTGATGCAAAGAGCCAACTCACTGAAAAAAGACCCTGATGCTGGGAAAGACTGAAGGCAGGAGAAGGGGATGACGGAGGATGAGATGGTTGGAAAGCATCACCCACTCAGTGGACATGAGTTTGAACAAGCTCCAGGAGACAGTGAAGGACAAGGAAGCCTGCAGAACTGCAGTCCACGGGGTGGCGAAGATCAGACACGACTTAGTGACTAAACAACAATGACCCGGAGGCTGGACGTCCAGCTCAGGGTGTGGGCAGGGCTGGCTCCCCAGAGACGGCTCCCGAGCTGGATGACGGCCTTCTTCTCTTCCCCCCATGTCTGTCCTCCTTGCAGGCCGTGTCCTGATCTCTTCCTAGAAGAACAACTCACATTGGCTGAGTTCACCCGAAAATGAAGGTGACTGTCTCTTCTTTAAAGGCCCTTTCACCAAAGACGGCCGCATCCAGAAGTGCTGGGGGTCAAGGTTCAGCTCGTGGACCTGTGTGGGGCGGGCATCAGTCACCCAGGACACCTCAGCAATCGCGTGGACCTGTGTGGGGTGGGCATCAGTCACCCAGGACACCTCAGCAATCGCATGGACCTGTGTGGGGTGGGCATCAGTCACCCAGGACACCTCAGCAATCGCATGGACCTGTGTGGGGTGG
>NW_011489486.1:77285-80177 GCF_000754665.1 Bison bison bison | reverse complement strand
CCGGGCCTGCTGCTCCAGCCCGGCTGACGGACAGCCTCGCTTCTTCTGCACGCGGAGCTGAGCGCCTTGGCTGTGATGTGTCCACACCGCGCCAGGGAGCAGGGGGTGGACAGGAGCCAAGGGGGTGACTGAACAACAGCAGCGACCTAAGACCCAGCTGCCCCCGCCCCTCACAGGCTGCCTCCCACCTCTTCTCTCCCCTCATGCCTGCACACCTCACTCTCCCAAGGAGAAGCCCGGGCTGCAGGCGGATGCACCGAGGTCCCTGTGACAAGTGTGGGCACGGCGGGTGCAGCCTCACCGTGGTGAGCCGGGCCTCCAAGTGTCCTTCTGCCTGCCTCTCCTCCCAGGGGGCCTGGCCCCAGCATCCTGGGCCGGTCCAGGCCCCAGGCTGTGCTCCACAGGGTGGTGCTGGGTGAACCCAAGACCGCGTAGGGGAAGAGGCAGCGCAGGAAACCAGGAGCCGGGGCTCCCGTCCTGATGGTCACCCTGCTCTCAGGGCTGCGAGATCCTAGAATCCCACGGGCTTTCTCCACTGGTTTCCCCGTGAAGCCCTCTCCTCTATGCCAGAACTTCCACCCCTCCGAGAAGTGAAGGCCTCTCCCGCCAGCCAGCTTGGAATCCAGCAGAGGGCAGGGGCTGTTCCCTCCCAGAGCGCCCAAGCACGACTCGCAGCCCTGCACCTGCAGACCAGCCGGGACTCAGCTGCGGGCAGGGTTCAGCCCCAGCACTCCGGTCTGCCCACGGCTGAAGCTCTTTGTGACTGCAGAGCGTCGACCCAGGGCCAGGATGCAGGGTCCTCGGGGGTCAGGGAGCTGCCCTCCATCGGGGGCAGGGACAAGGATGGGCAGCCTGACGTCAGGGGTGCCCGCAGCAGAGGCACCCTGGAGCGGCTGGCATGGGGTGGGCGAGTCAGGCCTGGCAGCCCCTCATGGCGTGCCCCCCCCTGCTCCCTGCGGCACAGCTGTTTCCATGTAGTGCCCACTGTGTTCCTATCCAGGGCCAAGCGAACTTGACGAAATAACAGGATTTCAGGCCCTGACGGAGAGCCTGGGCTTTGGACACTGAGGGCAAGTTTGCGGTTATGCAGACAATGGGATGTGGATCCACCCCTCTCGGCCTCAGACTGGGTGGACAGGTTACCCTCCTGGAGATGTTTTACAGGCAGAGGTTGAGTTCGCAGCCCAGAAGAGTGTCAGTTGGAAAAAATCCCTGTTGACTCTCGTAAAGAGCTCTCCGTGTAAGTGAGGCCAGGGCACCACTGCTCAGGGCAAAGGGCAGGTAGGCTGCCCGGGGTGGCATCTGCTGAATCTGGGGATCTCATACTTCTTTCTCCGCTGGCCCGAATGGGACCCCTCCTTGGAGGTCAAAGGCAGAGGTGTCCCTGGAACCCAGAGCCAAGTGTCCCAGGCGTGCAGCGCGGCCTCGGACCCCAGCTTCCGTCTGGAAAATGAGTCAGAGAGACCCCTTCACAGACTTCACAGTGTGATTGCCTTTGTGGGTGAGGCAGGGTCTGTTCCAGGCACAGAACACGTGCTCACCTTCAGGGTCAGAGTCTCAGAGGGGATAAGGCCCTGGCCCGTGAGTGGAGGTGTTGAGCAGAGGTGACTGGGGGCCAGCATCTGAGGACTCCCACATCCGGGGTGGGGGCTCTGTACGGAGCTGACACAGAAGCTCAGACCCCAGGGTCCCGGAGAAGTCGCTCAGGGCCTGCTGCCACCTCTCCAGGATGCCCTCCCTGGAAGGTCCCGCCAGCGGAGGGAGCGCAGGAGCTCGGGCCCAGAGGAAGGCTCGTAGGGCTGCGCTGCTGGGGCAGGGCTGGGGCAGAGAGTGCAGGGGCCCGGGGGGTCCGCTGGGAGTCTGGACTCTTCCCAAGGAGAAAGGGCCAAGTAGGGGTTTCAGGGGGAGAAGGCTACATCAGAGTCATGTTCTGGAAAGACCCCTGGCTGCAGGGTGGAGAACTGCTCAGAGAGGCAAGAACCAAATCAAGCTGGAAGTGGGAGGGAGGTAGGAATGGGAAGGAGGGGGCTGGGATTCACCTGGACTTGCCAGGAGCCCAAGGGCCAGCCAGGAAGCCAGTCAGGTGTCCTCGTTGTGGACTCTGCTGGCCGCAGAAGGTGTGTGCAGGGCCCATCACCCTGAAGGGGTCCCCGCACCTTAGCGCCTGCCCGTCCACCGATGGGAGGGTGAAGTTCCCCAACACAGGGGTCCTCAACCCACAAGGGCTGGGCCACACTTTGTTCTCCACGCAAACACCCCCTTCTCATGCACCCCTCCACAGCCACCTCCAAGGCCCCATTCACCTGGCCTCTGGCTCTTCATCCGCTGTGTCCGACGAGGACTCACGGGCCACTGCCCTGTTTCACAGGTGAGGGTGCCATGCCCCGAGAGAAGACCACAGGCCCGTGCCTTCTGCCTCCCTGGTTTCCACCCACAGGGCTCCCCGCATGGCACCCTCCACCGCTCAGCGATCAGAGGCAAATGCTCTCTCCTTCCCAGGAGCGGGGCTGCCTACGCTTTAAAACTTCCCGGCCACAGGGCACGTCCACAGGGCCCCCCTCCACCCTGCCACAGGTGCACGCCAGGAGGATGTGGGGCAAGGGGACTGGAGCCTGAGTGGTCCGAGCCCCTCTCCAAGCGGCCCCAGGACAGCTGCACCCAAGGATCGCGCCTCTGCCGCTTAAATAATAGACGAGCAGGTAAGTCAACTTCATGAGTTCTTGTGTGGCTTCTTTTTTTTAACTGAAAAAAAATCAACTATATTTCAGTTTTAAAAAGGAAGTCATGCAAGAATTCATAAGGTGAAAACAGAAGTCTCTCTCTAATGATAGGGAATGTGCCTTAGCCATGTGAATAAACACGTTAATTAATCTCTTAAAAGTAAACAAACAA
>NW_011489486.1:70627-77185 GCF_000754665.1 Bison bison bison | reverse complement strand
GAGGCGGGAGGCCGCTCTTTATGCTTGCTGACGCTGGTGTTCCTGAAAAGTAAACTAGATGTGGTTGTTGTTCAGCTGCTAAGTCGTGTCCAACTCTTTGGGACCCCATGGACCTCAGCTGGCCAGGCCTCCCTGTCCTTCACTATCTCCCAGAGTTGATCAAACTCATGTCCATTGAGTTGGTGATGCCATCCAACCATCTCATCCTCCGTCACCCTCTTCTTCCTTTGCCTTCCGTCTTTCCCAGCTTCGGGGTCTTTTCCAAACTAGATGCTGATGTAGGGCAAAACCCTTCGGGTCATTTTTCTACACCTCTCAGGCCAGTGACGCTGACCTGGGTGGGACAGAGTCCAGGCAGGACACACACACGCTACCCACTCCTCGAAACAGCCCTGCTAATGTCCTGGGATCCTCAGCCTCACCCTGGTCCTTGCAGCTGTGTCCCGGGGTTGCTGTAGTAACGCCCACCGCCCGGGTGACCGAAGCATCGAGAGTGCCCTGTGTTTCTGAAGTCTAGGTCAGCAGTGCTGCCCTCTCTCTGGAGGCCCTCGGGGTCTGTTCCGGCCTCTGCCAGCATCTCGGGCTCCCTGTCTGGCGGCCTCATCGCTGCACGTTTCGCTGCCATCTCGACTTGGCTGCTCCCGTGTATCTGCTCTTGAAGCTTCCTCCACCTCCCTCTCTCATACGGATCCTCCCTGGATAGTCCAGAGTGACCTCCTCCTCTCGAGATTCTCAACTGCGTGACATCTGCAAAGTCTTTTGCAACTAAGGTCGTATGCCCAGGGCCCCCCCTCCGGCATCTGCAGCCCTGGACACAGGGAAATAGGCCTCTGTGCCTGGGAGGCCGAGAAGGCTCCGGGGTCAGCGCAGAGAGCCCGGGGTTGGTGGAGCAGGCACGGAGAACCGCTGTGCTTTTCATGTCCTGAGAGCAAGCTCCCCTCTGGCAGGAGCCTCGGCGGGGACAAGGCAGCCAGCGAGTGGACAGACGCGGGTAGAGCCCTGCGCGTGGGGGCACGTTGCCCAGGGATGCCCAGCACTGCCTCGTCGGTACTGTTGTTTTTTCCAGTAGGTCCTAGTTTGGTTTTCATTTTTACCACAAAATCAATATTTTTAATGGAAATAGCTCCCAGATAAGATTTTCTTCCATAAGAGGAAATAGAAGGGAATATAGAATTTAAAATGAGTGTCCCAAAGCGGAGTTCAACGCAGACACTGAATTCATTTGCTCCTCCGAATCTTTGAGCTCAAGTCCCTGAACTGAGCAGTTGGGAGGCTTCAGGTGACTTGGGGTCCTGGCGGGGGGTACTTTAGACAATGTTGGCAGGAGCTGACCCAGCAGCTGTGTCCCCTTCTTTAAGCATCACTCACTCACGCTGAGCACCCCCAATTCACAGGTGAGCTTTCAGACTCGGAGCATTTAGAAAGGGACCCCTTGGCTGACAAGCCCCCGATTGGAGGAGCCAAGATCCACCATCCACCCCAGGACGTGTGCCTACTCCCTGATGCCCCGCAGCAGAAATCGTGCCCGCAGACCCACACAGACCCTCAGGGCCAGGAAGGGAGGGGGCTGCAGAGCTGACTTTGGGGGCCCTGGGCGGGTCTGGCTGTGCGATGCTGGTGGTGGCCCCCAAAGGCACGCCCATCCTCTGATGCCCAGAACCTGGACTGTGACCTTATTTGGGAAAAGAGTCTGTGCAGATGCTCTCTAGTTAAGGCCCCTGAGATAAGGAGATCTCTCGGTTTAGCCCTGAAGCCCATCAAGTGTCCTTAGAAGAGGAAGACAGAGGAAGATTGGAAACAGATGCACAGAGGAGACGTGATAGGAAGACAAGGCGGGGCTGGAGTGACGCAGCCACCGGCCAAGGAACATCTGGACTCGGCGGAAGAGACAAAGGTCCCTCCCTCGGAGCCTCCGGAAGGAGCTCGGCCTGCAGGCCCCTCGACCCTGCAGTTCTGGCCTCCAGAACCGGGGGAGACTCAGTCTCTGTGGTTTTGCCACGTGGCTTGTGGTCGTTTGCTATGACAACCACCGGACTCTGATGCAGGGGTCTGCTGAGGCCCGGATGGGCAGGCCCAGAGCGTGGGGCACCTGGAGCGGGCTCGAGGGGAGGGGCAGACCGGGAGGCAGGTCTGGCTCGAGGCCAGGACCCTCAGCTGACCTGGCCCGGTGGCGCTTGTCCCCTCGCTGGGCCAAAGGGGTGGGTCTGGTAGAGGGTGCTGGGGGGGCTGCCACACCAGGCTGGGCTCTGAGAGGCAGGGCTGGGAGGGGGCCTTACTCCAATGATGACCATCCTTGTAAGAGACCACAGAGGCAGAGACCAGGCCGATGCAGCCACAAGCCTGTGGATGCCCGGAGCTGCCTGCAGCTGCAGGAGGCAGGAGGGTCCCTCCCCAGGGAGAGTGTGGCCCTGCGACACCTCAGTTCAGACTTGGCCTCCAGAACTGGGAGCTCCCTACCTCCCCCCGGTCACTGGTGCTTCTTTACAGCAGCTGTTGTGTTGTTCTGTCAGGGCATGCCAGGCCTCCCTGTCCTCCACCATCTCCCAGAGTTCACTCAAACTCATGTCCCTTGAGTCAGTGATGCCATCCAACCATCTCATCCTCTGTCGTCCCCTTCTTCTCATGCCCTCAATCTTTCCCAGTATCAGGGTCTTTTCCAACAAGTCAAGTCTTCATCAGGTGGCCAAAGTATTGGAGCTTCAGCTTCAGCATCAGTCCTTCCAAAGAATATTCAGGGTTGATCTCCTTTAGGATGGACTGGTTGGACCTCCTTGCAGTCTAAGAGACTCTCAAGAGTCTTATCCAACATCACAGTTCAAAAGCATCAATTCTTTGGCACTCAGCCTTCTTTACGATCCAACTCTCACATCCATACATGACCACTGGAAAAACCATAGCTTTGACCACACGGACCTTTGTCAGCAACGTGATGTCTCTGCTAGAAATGAATAAATCAGGCAAGTTAGGCTCCCCATACCCCCATCAGAGACCCAAACCTCAAAGATGTGGGAGACCAGCTGACTCCCACCAGCCCAGGGGTAACGTGGGACCCACCTGCCCAGTGCCCGGCCCGTCGGTGACACCTCGGGCTTGCCAACCTGCTTGGCTCAGAAAATGCTGGCTCTGCAGCCCAGCGCGCCAGGACCATCCGTCGTGCACTCACTTCCTCCCAGCCTAGGAAAACGCAGCCTCTATGCCAAGGAAAATGAGACAGAATGTGTGGGGAGCTAATGAGACCCTGGGCTCAGGCAACTCCGGGCCGCTCCCCCCGGGGGGTACTTCCATTCTCGGGGGCACCCCGCCAAGGCCCCTGCCCGCTTTGGAATTTCCCCTTTGAAGCCCGTGGGCCTGAGCCAGTTTGGAGCACAGGGCCCGGCTCCTCGCGGGAGAATGAAAGCAGTGGGCCGACGGCAAAGACTGGCGTCGACTGGGCTCTCTTTATTTTTGTCAACAAGGAGATTTGTCTTAATGGGAACCAGCAGCGGGGCTGCAGTTTTCCGCCCCTACGGGTCTCAGCAGCAGTGGCCCGGCTCCCCACCCCAGGCAGGACACCTGTGAGTTCTGTGGGCAGGGCGGTGTGGCGGGGGTCCTGGGGAGAAGGGTCCCCGGTCCGCTCCATCCCTCTCTCCCTGCCAGGGGCTCCCAGAGCCACCCCTTGGGCTGCCCCTTCCCTGCACTGACCCCAGGGACAGACGCTGACTCTCGTCCCTGACTCGTGAGACAGAGGTACCGCAAAGGGACCTGCTCCTGGGTGGGTGGGGACTGCACACCTCGGCTGAGCTATTCAGCCTCTCTGGGCCTCAGTTTGCTCATCTGTACCATGGGAGCCTCACGAGCTTTCCCGAGGATTCGACGGGAGAGAACAGCCGGCTGGCCTGGAGGCAGGAGTGCCTGGCCTGTGCCCGCTGCTGTCACTCAGACTTCGGTCTGGATCGGGGAGAGTCCGACGGCGGGGCCCCTGGGGGCACATTTGCTTCTAAAGGGGCCAAAAGGCAAGCCTCAGACACTCAGAGCTTTAGACACAGGAATAATTCTCGGGCTGTTAGAAGCCCCTGCCCCACCGTCCCAGGGACCAGGCCCCCCAGGCCACCTCGCCGTTACCTCTGCAGACCCTGAAAGATCTCATCTTCACCCTGTTTCTCCCAAGGCCTGTCTTCTTGCCAGATGTTAGCAGAGGGCAAAGGTGGGCTGGAGCTGGCTTGTACCAGCTCACAACAGCCAGTCACGTGCTTCTTAAAGCCAGCCTCGGTGGGAGGATTTCTTCTTTGTTGCTGTATTGGTTGTTCAGTCGCTCAGCCATGTCCCACTCTTTGTGACCCCGTGGACTGTAGCCCACCAGGCTCCTCCGTCCATGGGATTTCCCAGGGGAGAATACTGGGCCGGGTTGCTGTTCCTTCTCCAGGGGATCTTCCCGACCCAGGGATCGAACCTGCGTCTCTTGCATTGACACTGGATTCTTTACCACTGAGCCACCAGGGAAGCCCCTTTACACCGCAGAAATGGGCAAACCTACGAAGCCAGGCTTCTTCCTTACACTCAGTCATGAGACATTCAGCACCATCCGAACGGTTTCCCCCTGAGTGGCTCTCTGACCTTTGTCTACTTCCCCGAGGCCTGGGTGGTGGCCGGCATCTTCCCCGGAAGCTTTCAGTGATGTCTCGGGCATTCAGGGGAGGCTGGGCGGGCAGATCTTTCCCTTATCCATTTTAAAAGCTCAGATTTCCTGTGCGGCAGCCATCTGCTTTCTGAAGAAGCTGTCTTTTCTAAACAGCTGTCCTCAGATATTTGAAGGACTGTCATGTGGAAAAGGAGCCATTCCATATGGGCCCTGAGGAGACCAGAAGCGCCACTGGATAGATACAGGGGGGAGGAGTTGTTCCTGTCTCTCCAGAAATGTCTTAGAGCCACAGGGAGCCTTCCCAGGGCTTATCCTGTCTGCGTATGTGCTAAGTCCCTTCAGTCGTGCCTGACTCTCTGCAACCCTATGGACTGTAGGCCACCAGTCTCCTCCATCCCTGGGATTCTCCAGGCAAGAATCCTGGAGTGGGTTGCCATGCCCTCCTCCAGGGGATCTTCCTGACCCAGGGATGGAACCTGGGTTGCATTATGTCTCCTGCATTGGCAGGCAGGTTCTTTACCAACAGTGTCACCTGGAAAGCCCCTCATAACTCAGCTCACTTTCATGTGAGTGAATCCCTCCTGAGCCCACTTACTAGGCGTGTCCAGCTCCTCCTGCTTTAATCACCCAGATGTCCTCCCAAGAACAGGGACACACACAGCTCTTTGCACGGGCCTACCCTGCAGCAAGAATTCCATGCCTGGTGACCAAGAGACCCCTGCTTTGCATCAAACCACAGAACTTCAAAGCTGAATGGGCTCCTGGAGGTGGGTTTTGTGCCAGCGTGGTCACTCAGCAAGCCCTGAGCTAACACTCAGCGCCTACTGCACTGATCTGTGGAGGAGGTCCCCATCCCCACCCCAAAGCCCACCCGAAGAGGGCACCCTGGAACCAGAAGGCGCCTGGTCTCCCATCCCCTGCCCTCAGGGTTGGGGGGCGGGGTCTGGGGTTGCATTTCCCAGCAACCGAATGGTTGGCTTTCTCAGACCATTGACTGGACACCCCAGACACAGCATCCACGGTCCCATTTTGTTTCCTCTTTAAATGAATTAAAATGCTCACTGTGGATTGACAGTTGTGCTGACTGACGGTCTTAGGGCAAGGGACAGTGATTGCGTTTGTTCACATCAGTCTTAAGTTAGTGTCTTAGGAAAAAGATGGAGATGACCCGCTGAACAATGAATATTTCCTTCTATTTGCTTGTTGTTTGCAGTTCAGACCATGCTTTCCAACACACGCTTTCCTTTGTCCCCCATGAGAAACTCATAAAGAATAAAGGAGACCTTGGAAGCCAAGTCTTGCCCCAATCATAGCACGCGTGTGACAAAGCCCAGGTGAGAGCTCTGCTCCCCCAGCCGCCAGTTCAGTTTTCATTTCCATGGGAAATGGCTACGCCAAGATACAAGAATGATGACGTGGTCTATGGAATAGCTCCCGAGAACAGAGGGTCCAGTACTTGCCAGGCACTGTTGGGAGTACTTGAGACATAAATTCCTGTTTTATTTTTACAACAAATCCTGAAACACGGATGCTGTTGCTCTGCTTTGTAGAGGAAACCTGAGGCTGGGGGAAGGGAAGGGAATGTCCAGGCTGGACTTTGGGCCACGTCTTCCCAGGTCCACACTGTGCTTTCAGGCCCCCGTCTTTATACCCGGATGCCCTCGCTGCTTCAGCCCCTACTGCTTCCCTTCCCTGCCGAGACCACCTACTGGGGAACCTGTGTTCCTTCATCCGAAGGGAGATGTAGGCTTGTGCACAGACACCCATGGGAGAGTGAATTTGAGAGGCTGCTGGATCTGTTTGAAAAGTGTCTGCTTTCAAGGCAGGAGGCTGTGTGGGCTCAACCATTGCCTGACCTACTCTTGGTCCTCTTCTCTGAGATGAGACCCACTGCTCCACAAAGACTCTGCATAGTCCAGCCCCACCCCCCTCCCCCCACC
>NW_011489486.1:65417-70527 GCF_000754665.1 Bison bison bison | reverse complement strand
CCACCCACCGCAGCCCCCAGGCTGAGTGAGTCAACTGGCAAGAAAGTCTCATTCACCCTAAATGATGACCAGCTGTGCTGGGGTAGGGGGCTGGGAGGTGGGTGTTGGAGACACTGAGACAGCTTCTGTCCTCTGCGGAGACACAGTTTTCAGTGAACATCCCCAGATACTTCTGATACTCCAGCCCTACTGGCAGACCAGCTGGTGACTAAGGAGCTCAGAGTCACGCCAATCTTAAGGTAGGTGGACCCAGAGCCAGGAGAGGCTTGTTTGGGGTTATGTAGGACACAAATGTAGGCCTTCCCAGGTGGCTCAGTGGTAAAGAATCCACCTGCAATGCAGGAGACCTGGGTTGGAAAGATCCCCTGGAGAAGAGAATGGCTACCCACTCCAGTATTCTTGCCTGGAGGATTCCACAGACAGAGGAGACTTGTGGCCTACAGCCCCTGGGGTCACAGAGAGCTGGACATGGCTGAGTGACCAACACACACACAGGACAAATGATACAGAGTCGAGGTGAGCAGAACGCCAGAAGGAAGCTTGGTGTGGGCTTTCTGGAGACCATATAGTGGATGGAATGGGGCTTCTGGAATGCCACGGAGGCTTCTGGGAAGTAGACCGTGCTTTGTGCATGCTGCATGAGGTAGACCAGATGGCCAGATGATTCTTTGATTCCATTCTTCTTCAGGGGTTGTGGAGGCTTTTTTTCAGTTCTGAAGACTCTCTCTAAGAGAATTTAAAGACACAGACATAAAATAGCTGACTCTTTTATTCCTACACCTCAGTGAACACCTTTGAATGGTTTGATAGACAGACTGACCAACTCCTGCCTGGAAATGCTGGCTGGTGTCACGACCCTGAGCAACTCACTGACCCCTCTGAACTCAAGCTCCTACCTCCTGGGCTCTGGTGATGACGTGGAATAACACACACTATGAGCTCCTCCTCTGCCAAGCACAGCACACGCGCTCTGCACGTCTCGGCTGTAAAGTGCACACCTGACCCTTGTCTAGTGCTGCGTGGCCATGGACCTAACCAGCTCGGCCGTTTCAGAACTGCGCTATGCCATTAACTGGCCAGAACGTGGCCACTCAAATATCAATTTTAAATTCATCAAAAGGAAATAAAATGTAAAATTCAGAACATCGTGTCTGTTCCACTAGACACGATGCATGTGTCCGATGGCCACGGGTAACTTTTGGCCACAAATGGTAGATACAGAACATTCCTATCAGTGTGCCAAGTTCTTTTGGACTTTAGACAGCGTCGGTCCAGAGGCTCCACAGGCCCACGATCAGCCAGGACATGGGTTCAAAACACAGATATGTGTGCTCCTCGCCCAGAGATGCTGCCCAGAGGGACCCAGGATTTGCATGTATGAGAAGCTGCTGAGTGATTCTGAGAAGCACCAGGGCTTCCCCGATGGCTCAGTGGGTAAGGCATCTGCTGGCAAAGTAGGAGACACAGGAGACACGGATTTGATTTCTGGGTAAGGAAGATCCCCTAGAGGAGGAGATGACAACCCATCCCAGTTACTCTTCCCTGAAAATATCCCTTGGACAGAGGAGCCTGGCGGGCCACAGTCCATGGGGGTCACAAAGAATTGGACACAGACAGAAACTAACAGATACCCCGCCTCGAGCCCGTGAGGCCACTGAGGCCCAGCATCTTGGCAAAACCCCGAAGCTGGTGAAGAGGCTTCCCACGCACGGGGCCTTGCTCCAGGGGCTCTCACTTGTGTCCATCATCCGCTGAGCAGCCCAGTTGGCCCCAAAGGCTCAATCCATTCTCCATCTGCATCTCTGAGGCCTCCTCCATGTCTGCCAGGTGGAAGGGATACACACCCTGGGCTCCCTCAGCTTCTCCAAATTGTGGTCTGCTGTGCTCTGGGTAAAGAGCAATACAACTGTTCATCTCGATGTTAAAACCAGTGGCTCAAAAACCCTGTAATTGTCAGAGAGCCCATGTGTGAGCCCAATCCACTGAAAAATGTCCTCAGCCCTCCAGAATGTTTTAATGGAAACAGCTTTCCAAAGGACGGAGAATCAGCCAGGGAGCCAAAAACTAGTTTCTTGAAAATGACTCATGTGCTGTTGGCCCAAGCCCGGCCCTCAGTCTCTGCACGGATGATGCTGACTTGTATCCATTCAAAGTCTGTAAAATCTGCTCTGGATTCACTTGAGTTCTGGGAAATCCATCAGCAGGACCCAGAGGAGGGCTCTGAGTGGCACTGCTCGCCCTCCACCTCCGGCCAGCCATCCCTGAGAACCTGTCCTCCATTACCTGGAGCCCCCAGCAGCCTCCCGTCCAAAGGCAGCCTCTCTCACGGGACCTCGTGCTGACTCCATGTGATGTCAGATGGCTCTGGGCCCCCATTCCGTCATCGGGGAGCTGAGGCTCGGTGGCCTGGGCCGGGTTTGGCATGAGGTCTTGCTCTACTACAGAGCATGGGCCCTGCCTTTAGGGGCTCAGTTGGCAGCTCCCTATGCTGCACCCCAAGAGGTCCTTCCTGGAAGCTTGTCCAAAGTGGCGTGTAAGCTCGGAGGAGACTGAGACCAATTCTAGGAGGAGGAGGCTGGAGGGAGGGCAAAGCACAGAGAGCTTCCAGGATGGGGCCGGGGGCCGGGCGGGTGATGGGCGCACAGAGGGCCTTGTCTGCCATCCGTTACTCAGTTTTGAAGCCGCTCAACTCCGTCTGGGACTTGAACTCATGGTCTTTAACCTGAGAATCACACATTTGGTCTCAGGACTTAATGAAGCTCAGGCTCTTGATGTCTCGGTGCAGAGAGAATTCAACGAGAGACAAAGTGATGAGTAAGAAGTGGATTTATGTAGAGAAAAACTCCACAGACAGAGTGTGGGCCCTCACAGAAGGCAAGAGGTCCTGAGATGCGGGTTGGGTGATTCCGTGCGCTAATGAGGCGAGGATTAGTCCAACTCTTTGGGGGAGGGGCCAAGGTTTCCAGGAGCTGAGTCACCACCCACTTTTTGGTCTTTGATGGTCAGCCTCAGAACTGACGCAGTGCGCATGGATATGTCTTGTAGCTTTCTCTGATGTGTTCCGTCGAGCATGTACTGAGGCTCAAGGTCCCCTGGAAGTCAGATCTTCCGTCTTGGACCTAGTTGGTTCTAACCAGTTTCTGTCACATCCTATGGCTTTGTTGTTTGTGGAAGTTTAGTCACTCAGTCTTGTCCGACTCTTTGCAACACCATAGACTGCAGCCCGCCAGGCTCCTCTGTCCACGGGATCCCCAGGCGAGGATGCTGGAGCAGCTGCCCTTTCTAGGTCCTCTGGCCACATCGCCCTTTTCACGGTCGTGTCCTCCTCCCTCCCCACCCCGTTTCACCTTCTCTCCCCCAGCTTCATTAAAATGAACCAAAATCACACGCCAGCTTCCTTGTGTGCCCTGCTCCTCAGGGTGAGCGCAGAGCTGGCACCACAGAGGGCTCGGGGCTGTCCGACTGAGGCAGCACTCCCAGAGACAGGGAGCAGCCCTCCGAACCCCAGCCTCGGTGCTCCCGACCCAGCTAGTGGGTCTGCCTCCCAGCTCTGTCATGGGCGCTCACACTGATGCAGGCCTGGCCTGACAATGCACGCTGGATCAGGTTTCTTTACGGCCTCAGCCTCGCCGACATTTGGGACCAGATAATTCTCTGGCGTAACGGTCCTGTGTGCTCTAGGAAGTTTGCCAGCATCCTGGCCCTGGACCCACAAATGCCAGTAGCCTCCTCCCATTTACAGAAAAACGAGCATCTAGAGGCCTTGTCACATGTCCCCAGGGGGCAAAGCAGTCCTGGTTGAGAACCACTGATACCCAGGGATCTGGGGTCCTTGGCTGCTTTATCCTGCCTTGAGCTGTGTGCACAGGTGTCTCCTATGCACTGGGGGAGAGTAATCATTACTGTTAGCAGGTGCTCACAGATGCTGACAGAATGGAGTCCACTGGAGAAGGGAATGGCAACCACTTCAGTGTTCTCGCCTCGAGAACCCCATGAGCAGTATGAAAAGGCAAAATGATAGGACACTGAAAGAGGAACTCCCCAGGTCGGTAGGTGCCCAATACGCTACTGGAGATCAGTGGAGAAGTAACTCCAGAAAGAATGAAGGGATGGAGCCAAAGCAAAATCAATACCCAGTTGTGGATGCAACTGGTGATAGAGGCAAGGTCTGATGCTGTAAAGAGCAATATTGCATAGGAACCTGGAATGTTAGGTCCATGAATCAAGGCAAATTGGAAGTGGTCAAACAGGAGATGGCAAGAGTGAACGTCGACATTCTAGGAATCAGCGAACTGAAATGGACTGGAATGGGTGAATTTAACTCAGATGACCATTATATCTACTGTGGTCAGGAATCCCTCAGAAGAAATGGAGTAGCCATCATGGTCAACAAAAGAGTCCAAAATGCAGTACTTGGATGCAATCTCAAAAACGACAGAATGATCTCTGTTCGTTTCCAAGGCAAACCATTCAATATCACAGTAATCCAAGTCTATGCCCCAACCAGTAACTGAAGAAGCGGAAGTTGAATGGTTCTATGAAGACCTACAAGACCTTTTAAAACTAACACCTCCCCCCCCAAAAAAGTCCTTTTCATGATAGGTGACTGGAATGCAAAAGTAGGAAGTCAAGAAACACCTGGGGTAACAGGCAAATTTGGCCTTGGAATATGGACAAGGCAGGGCAAAGGCTAATAGAGCTTTGCCAAGAGAACACACTTGTCATAGCAAACACCCTCTTCCAACAACACAAGAGAAGACTTTACACATGGACATCACCAGATGGTCAACACTGAAATCAGATTGATTATATTCTTTGCAGCCAAAGATGGAGAAGCTCTATACAGTCAGCGAAACAAGACCGGGAGCTGACTGTGGCTCAGATCATGAACTTCTTACTGCCAAATTCAGACTTAAATTGAAGAAAGTGGGGAAAACCACTAGACCATTCAGGTATGGCCTAAATCAAATCTCTTATGATTACACAGTGGAAGTGAGAAATAGATTTAAGGGCCTAGATCTGATAGATAGAGTGCCTGATGAACTATGGAATGAGGTTCGTGACATTGTACAGGAGACAGGGATCAAGACCATCCCCATGGAAAAGAAAT
>NW_011489486.1:55458-65317 GCF_000754665.1 Bison bison bison | reverse complement strand
CAGGATCTACAAGCAGGATATCAACAGCAAGCTATAGTCATTTAGCAACTAAGTCAGATGACATGGAGATGTCACTGGGCTACACCTAATAGAAGTTCTTGACTTAACTTCTTATGATTCTACTATTACTGCTATTGTTTTCGATATTGCCTGTTTCAAGAAGTGTTGTTCCTTACATTCTCAAGTGTGTGACTGAGCCACTAAGTGAGTCACTGTATGACTTAGACTGTAAAAAGAAGAGAAGTGAAAAGCAAAAGGAGAAAAGGAAAGATATAAACATCTGAATGCAGAGTTCCAAAGAATAGCAAGAAGAAATAAGAAAGCCTTCCTCAGCAATCAGTGCAAAGAAATAGAGGAAAACAACAGAATGGGAAAGACTAGAGATTTCTTCAAGAAAATGAGAGATACCAAGGGGACATTTCATGCAAAGATGGGCTCGATAAAGGACAGAAATGGTATGGACCTAACAGAAGCGGCAGATATTAAGAAGAGGTGGCAAGAATACATAGAAGAACTGTACAGAAAAGATCTTCACGACCCAGATAATCACGACGGTGTGATCACTGACCTAGAGCCAGATATCCTGTAATGTGAAGTCAAGTGGGCCTTAGAAAGCATCACTACGAACAAAGCTAGTGGAGGTGATGGAATTCCAGCTGAGCTATTTCAAATCCTGAAAGATGATGCTGTGAAAGTGCTGCACTCAATATGCTAGCAAATTTGGAAAACTCTGCAGTGGCCACAGGATTGGAAAAGGTCAGTTTTCATTCCAATCCCAAAGAAAGGCAATGCCAAAGAATGCTCAAACTACCACACATTTGCACTCATCTCACACACTAGTAAAGAAACGCTCAAAATTCTCCAAGCCAGGCTTCAGCAATATGTGAACCGTGAACTTCCTGATGTTCAAGCTGGTTTTAGAAAAGACAGAGCAACCAGAGATCAAATTGCCAACATCCGCTGGATCATCGAAAAAGCAAGAAAAACATCTATTTCTGGTTTATTGACTATGTCAAAGCCTTTGACTGTGTGGATCACAATAAACTGGAAAATTCTGAAAGAGATGGGAATACCAGACCACGTTACCTGTCTCCTGAGAAACCTGTATGCATATTAAGAAGCAACAGTTAGAACTGGACATGGAACAACAGACTGGTTCCAAATAGGAAAAGGAGTATGTCAAGGCTGTATATTGTCACCCTGCTTATTTAACTTATATGCAGACTACATCATGAGAAACGCTGGGCTGGAAGAAGCACAAGCTGGAATCAAGATTGCCGGGAGAAATATCAATAACTTCAGATATGCAGATGACACCACCCTTATGGCAGAAAGTGAAGAGGAACTAAAAAGCCTATTGATGAAGGTGAAAGAGGAGAGTGAAAAAGTTGGCTTAAAGCTCAACATTCAGAAAATGAAGATCATGGCATCTGGTCCCATCACTTCATGGGAAATAGATGGGGAAACAGTGGAAACAGTGTCAGACTTTATTTTTCTGGGCTCCAAAATCACTGCAGATGGTGACTGCAGCCATGAAATTAAAAGACACTTACTCCTTGGAAGGAAAGTTATGACCAACGTAGATAGCATATTCAAAAGCAGAGACATTACTTTGCCAACAAAATTCCGTCTAGTCAAGGCTATGGTTTTTCCAGTGGTCATGTATGGATGTGAGAGTTGGACTGTGAAGAAAGCTGAGCACCGAAGAATTGATGCTTTTGAACTGTGGTGTTGGAGAAGGCTCTTGAGAGTCCCTTGGACTGCAAGGAGATCCAACCAGTCCATTCTAAAGGAGATCAGTCTTGGATGTTCTTTGGAAGGAATGATGCTAAAGCTGAAATTCTAGTACTTTGGCCACCTCATGCAAAGAGTTGACTCATTGGAAAAGCCTCTGATGCTGGGAGAGATTGGGGGCAGGAGGAGAAGGGGATGACGGAAGATGAGATGGCTGGATGGCATCACTGACTCGATGGATGTGAGTCTGAGTGAACTCCGGGAGTTGGTGATGGACAGGGAGGCCTGGCGTGCTGCGATTCATGGGGTCTCAAAGAGTCGGACACGACTGAGCGACTGAACTGAACTGAGCAGATGCTCGCAGGGCCCACAGCCCTTCGTGGTCCAGAGTGCCAGGAACTCTCCCTGCGAAGGGTTAGACGGTGAATGCTTGCAGCTTTGTCGGCCAAAGGGCATTTGTTGCAGCTCCTCAGCTGGTGGTTATAGGGTGAAAGCATTCGTACACAATAATTAATAATTCATAGACAATAATAAATAATAATTAATGACATCTCTGACTCCATGGACGTGAGCTTAAGCAAGCTCTGGGAGTTGATGATGGACAGGGAAGCCTGGTGTGCTGCAGTCCATGGGGTCGCAGAGAGTCAGACACGACTGAGGGACTGAGCTGAATTGAACTGAATTAATGATGGGTGTGGCTGTTTCCAGTGAAAATTTACTTATGGGCCCTGAAGTTCAAATTTCATATACTTTTTTCAAGTCATAAAACAGTCTTTTCCCTTTTTTAAATTTGTTGTTTAGTTGCTAAGTTGTGTCTGACTTTGTGACTCCATGGACTGCAGCAGGCCAGACCTTCCTGTCCTTCAGCATCGCCTGGAGTCTGCTCAAACTCATGTCCACTGAGTTGATGGTACTATCCAACCGTCTCATCCTCTGTTGCCCACTTCTCCTGCCTTCAATCTTTCCCAGCATCAAGGTCTTTCCCAATAAGTCAGCACTTTGCATCAGGTGGCTGAAGTATTGGAGCTTCAGCATCAGTCCTTCCAATGAATATTCAGGGTTGAGTTCCTTTGAGATTGACTGGTTTGATCTCCCTGAAATCCAAGGGACTCTCAAGAGCCTTCTCCAGCACCACAGTTCAAAAACACCAATTCTTTGGTGCTTTTTTTATACCAACCATTTAAAAACAGAAAAACCACCGTTAGCCCTTGTGAAGTACAAGCACAGATGTCCAGTCTTGAAGCCCTGGGGGTCTTTGATCCTGCAAGGTGGCCCTTGGCTTATACGCCCGATTCCAAGAGGAGGCTCAGCCCAGTTGGCCTTGTCTCCCAGACACCCTTGAAGCTGGAGATGCGGTCTTCTTCCTGAAAGAAAGGACGTGTTCGGTGGTGAGAGGGAAGGGATTGACCTTACTAGGAGAGGTTGGATTAATTTGTATCCTGGCCTGATCCCACCCGTGAGAAAAGTCACCACATTGTCAGGAGCACTTGGTTTATCAGAAGCCGGGGCTTCTCCCCAGGTCTGGCCGGAGGAAGGACCACTCCGTCACCGGGGCGAGAGCGTCCACCAGGGCCCATCTCAATGACTGTGCCACTCTGCCCCCCACACAGCACTGGTCTGAAACACCTCCACCCCCCAAAGGAGCCTAGCCTCCAGGGACAGGCTGCCCTATTTAAAGCTTCCTGGGCCTTTTCAAGACAGCAATTTCACACCAGTCCATAAATCTCCACACCAAACCAGTACTTGAAGGTCAGCAGAGGGAGGGCCGGGAACCACAATTGCCAGCCTCCCCAGCTGGGGACGGGGCGGCTGCCAGGCGGGGGCGGCTGGGCCTCGTCCGAGGGCAGGACACGTCGGCTGTGGGCGAGGGTGGAGCCCAGGAGGTCGTGTGGGCGACCGTTCTCAGTGAGAATGCCTAACCCTAGGCATTTGACGAGCTCTGCCTGTCAAAACCCGGGGTGGGGGTGGGGAGCGTGGGTCTCAGGCACCTGGGGTGTCCTCACCGAGCCCCGGGGTGTGTGTCCTGCCGGGCGAGCTGCAGGCTGTGGCCCCGGCAGGACACAGAGATGCCCAGAGCGACCCCACCCCACAGGGTCCACCAGGGCCCCGCTCTTAGCTCCCGGTGTCCGGGAGCCCACGGTGGATGCTCCACAGGCGGGATCCTCCAGGTCCTGCTGAGACTCCGCATACAGGTTGAAGGTGGGGATGGGTCCCAAGGACACCAGCAACTCACCTGGGTGCCCGTCTCGCTGGAGCCCAGGGGCCGTGGGAGCACAGGTGAAGGGCACCAGCATCAGGCCTGGCACTGTCCAGGCACCAGCGGGCCGGGACCCTTGGGCGCTCTTTCTTTTGCCCAGAATAGAGGGGGTTGCACTGCATGGTCTGAGGCTCAGTTACAGCGTGGCCGTGGGGTCAGACTCTGCCTCCTCCAGAGCCTGTGCTCAAGGGTGAACCCGGGCTCACGGTCACCACCGAGCTGGCCCCTGCCCTCTGCCCTCCCCCAGGAAGCTCAACCCCAGGTCTGGTCTTTGTGAAGCAGCGCTTTCCCTAATCCCCCAAGTGTCAGGGTGGTTCTTGACAAGGTCGAGGGGTGGCCCACAGACAGTTTATTGTTCCAGACAGCCCCTTCCTTCCCCCACACCTGGGAGAAGCACAGCCAGGAGGCCGCTGGGCTGCCCCGAGCGGCCCCGTGTCCAGACCATATGGAGGGGAAGCCCCTCAGACCCCGCACGGCTGCTGTGGCATCCCGTCCAAATCCCCCCAAGAAGACTGGCTGTGTAGCAAGACAAGACTCTCCCAATGTTACGCGTCAGAAATGGAGGAGGCGGAGCTGAGACCGAGGTGCGGGGGGTACCCACGGTTGGTGGAGACAGGTTGCCACAAACACGGACACCTCTGCGCCCCTGCGTGTCCCCCTGGGGCCCGCCCAGCAGGATGAAGTCTGGTGCTCGTGTCCTCTCCCACCCTGAGCCAGCTCCGTCTCCAGGGCAGTTCCCGAGCTCCTGGGCTTCCCAGAGGGCAGAGTACAGCCCCCCGTCCATGAGGAGCCCCATCCGCTAGAGACACAGACATGGAGACAGGTCATTAGAGTCTGCTGTGGGCAAGGTGGGAGGGGCCACGGGTCCCCTGGAGACCCGGGGGAGGCCTGACTCTGCCAGACGAGGACTGACGGCCAAGTCCCGTCCCCACATCCTCGGAATGCGGTGGGGGGGCAGCAACCCACAGGATGGTGCTGGAGCTTAGCAGCCCTGCAGGACAGCGCGCTCACACCCGGGCCGGCAGAGGGTCGACACTCCCCATCTGGTCAGGACAGCGGGCTTTCCATAGTCAGGTACGGATGTGAGAGCTGGACCATAAAGAAGGCTGAGCATCGAGGCTTTTGAACTGCGGTGCTGGAGGAGACTCTTGAGGGTCTCTTGGACTGCAAGGAGATCCACCCCGTCCATCCTAAAGGAAACCAGTCCTGAATATTCACTGGAGAGACTGATGCTGAAGCCGAAGCCCCAATACTTTGGCCACATGATGCGAAGAGCTGACTCATTGGAAAAGACCCTGATGCTGGGAAAGATTGAGAGCAGGAGGAGAAGGGGACGACAGAGGATGAGATGGCTGGATGGCATCATCTATGGACATGAGTCTGGGCAAACTCCGGGAGACAAGGGAGGACAGGGAAGCCTGGCATTCTGCCCATCTATAAGGTTGAAAAGAGTCGGACGCGACTGAGGACCGAACGAGACGGGACGTGTGGGCGCTGGTGGAGCAGCAGAGCAGAGCGGAGCCGCCCCCATGCCCCAGGGCCCGGGCCTCCTTAGCACGTCTCTCGAGGATTTCCCTTCCCCACACTTTTCTCTGCAAAGCTGGACCATCCTTCCAGGACCCAGAACCTGCCCCCACAGCCTGACGGACACCCTCTTCCCTCTGCAAAGGATCCTGGGCCCCGCAGGTTCCTGGAGCTGCCGGGATGGGCCTGAGCCGCCATGCGGGGCCTCCACGTCCACCCCAGTCCACGGGGAGGCCAGGCAGGCTGGGCACGTCTGCGCATCCCAAGCAGGGGAAGTGAAGGAGCCTCAGGACAGACGAGTGCTGGGGCACTGGAGGAAATGGGAAACATCAAACCTGCTCTCTGGCAGGAGAGCCAAGAGGCGGGCTAAGCACCACCAAGAAGGGTTCCAGCCCGGCCGCCGGGCTCCGGCACAGATGGTCTGAGCATCGGGGGGATGCTGGCCCTTGGCGTTCCAGGCGAGGAAGCCCACATGTGTGGGCCTGCGGGAAGCTCATCAAAGCCGCCGGTTCTAAGCAGGAAGAGGGAGCGGGGTGGCCTGAGCGATGTGCGGGGTGATGGAGAGACGGCTTTGCGGGCCACCCTGCAGCATGGCCTTCCCCGGAGCACTGTGTCTGCGGACTCTGGGCCAGAGGGCAGGGTCGGTTCTCTGCTGCATCTTGCAAAATCTAGTGCTGTGAGCTAGAGATGAGTTCTCTGGGGCCAAGGAGGCTGGACATGCCGGCCAGTGACGGGGCCCGAGGGAAGGGGTTGGGGATTGAACCGTCAGGGTAGGGGGTCTGGTGGCTCTGCCCAGAGGTCGCATGAGAGGGAGGACCAGCGTCGTCGGCAGCACCAGGGTGCTAGCTCTGAGGCCTAGGGGGCGGGGGCAGGAGACGCAGAAGAGCCGAGCCGTGCAGCTGTGGGCGGTTAGGTCAGCAGCTCAGGGCATCTCCAAGGCTGGGCTTGCTCCATCCTTCCTGGCTGCCTCCTTGGCCCCAGGCAGCCCCGGGCATCTTCACATACCAGCCTCTCTGAGAACTGCTCTGAGAGCTAAGACCTTCTCCCAGGACCACGCGTCCAGCCTCAGAATCCCCTCCTGCCCTTCCCACTGCTGTTTCAAGAACAGCAGGATCTCTGGACTGTGCTGAAAGCAAGGACGAGACCCCTCGCTGGTGCCGTGGATAGGGTCACCGTGTAGGGCAGGGCTCGGACACCCCCAGAGAGCCTGTGGACCTCCCCTGCTTGCTGGCTCAGTCACCACTGAGGGGCCACTCTCTGTGGGCCCAGAGCCAGGCCACGGTGGCCTGGGCATGCTGCGTGGCCCCCGCCTCCTGCCTCGGGCTCCCAGCCGAGGGGACGCGCCTCCTCGGGGTCCTGTGTCCGTCTCTGTGGCTCCCTGGGGCTCCGCCTGTGTTCTCTGTCCCGCGTGTCTCAGTGTGCCCGCTCTTGAAATCTACATCAATGGACTCACCCTGTCTGTCTCTCTTCCTCCTGTGTTTTTCGCCAACATTTTATCTCTGAGATTCATCTCTTCCGTCCAGTGCAGCCTCGGTTCTCTGTGCATCTCTGCTCTTGTTTATTCCACGCTAGGATGATACCATCTTTGTATTCTACCCCCAGCCAGTGAGGACTGGGGGGATTTTTTTGTTATTTGTCAGGATAAACATTACTCCAAGAGCACACAGCATCCTGAAACAGCGCTGCCAGCCCTCCTTCAGTGCACGCCCGGCACAGGCCACACGCTGGCCACACGCTGGGCACACGCTGGGCCACACGCTGGTCACACGCTGGGCCACACGCTGGGCCACACGCTGGTCACACGCTGGTCACACACTGGTCACACGCTGGTCACACACTGGGCCACACACTGGGCCACACGCTGGTCACACGCTGGGCCACACGCTGGGCCACACGCTGGGTCACTCACATGCTGGGCCACACGCTGGGCCACACGCTGGTCACACGCTGGGCACACGCTGGGCCACACGCTGGTCACACGCTGGGCCACACGCTGGGCCACACGCTGGCCACACGCTGGGCCACACGCTGGGTCACTCACATGCTGGGCCACACGCTGGGCCACACGCTGGGCCACACGCTGGGTCACACGGCGGCGCCTGTCGGCTTGACCTGACAATGCTTAGTTTTGTTCCAAAGCACTTAGAAGAGCAGTTTCTATCCCAAGAAACAATAATAAGAACGCTTACTATGTCATAGCCTTGCCAAGCATGTTATTTCTATAATTTTTAACTTTTACCAACATGGTACATATGCAAGTGTGTAGCATTTTGGATTCAATTTGCATGGCCCCGTTATTGACCACGCGGAATATCTTTTTCTGTTTATTGACCATTCCAGTGTCTTGCTTTGAAAGTGCATATTTGAAGTCTTTTGACCATTTTCTACATTTTGATTTATAGAAAGTCTTTTTAAATTTTGATCACTAGCACTTTTTTGGTTAGAAGTGTTACAAGTGGGCTCTTCACCCAAGTTCTGTTTAATGAACAAAAGTCCTGAATTTTAACCCAGGCAGTGAAATCCAGCCTTATGCTGATGGTATTTGCTGTAGTAAGGCTTAGGAAATCTTTTCCTATCCAGAAGTCATAAATATATCACCATATATTATCTTCTAAGAGTTGCACCATTTTGCCTTTTAGTTAAGATCTTTAATCAACCTTAATTAATTTTTCAAAATACTGTGAGATGTCTGCGGTCCAGTTTATTTTATTTAGTTAATTTTGCATGGACAACCAGCTACCCTTTAACGATTCATTTAGAAGTCCCTTCTTTCCTCGCTCGGTCTGCAGCGCTGTTCTGAACAGGTCTCTTTATGAGCTCTCTGTTTGGTACCATTGGTCATCCGTGTATTCCTGCAACATTCTGAGACCTAATTACTCTAGTTCTGTAACCATCCTTGAGATCTGGAAGGCTAAATTCTCCCACAGTGCTGTTCTTTTTCAGGAGCATCTCTATTACTTATGATTCCTTGATCTTCTATTCAAATTCTTTATCTTCAAATATAAATGTTTTCAAGTCATGTACTCATAAACACACACACACACACACACACACACACACGTCACCCATTGGGAGTTTTGTTGGAATCGCATTATCAATAGACAAATTTGAAAAGGATTGACATGATCCTCTATCATTCCCGAACTTAATGGCTTTCCACTTATTTAAATTTGTCCACGTCTTTTAAAACAATTTGTAATTTCCTTCCCCAAAAGTATTGCACACACTTTATTAGACTCATTTCCAACTATTTTCTATTTCAAATTTTATTATCCTTAATGGTAAGTTTTAACAGTATTTTATTAACATGTAGTTAACCGGTTCTGTCCTGACTTTCTGGTCCACACCCACCACCCACCCACCTCCAGAGGTAACCATGTCCTCAGTTTGATCACTGCAGACTAGGCCTGCTTTTTTGTGAATTTCCGATAAACAAGATTATACAGTTTTTATTCTTTTGTGACTGGCTTCCTTCACTCAGGATAATTTTAAATCCATCAGTGTCACTGTGTGTGCTAGGAGTTTGGGTGGTCTTTTTATCTGCAAGGGAGTTTTTAGTCTATTACATTCATTTTAATCGATGATATGTGGATTTATTAGCAACATTTATTTTATACATATTTATCGTGCCTTCTTTGTTTTTCTTTTCTCTTTTATTTGATTGAATCTTTGATTCCAATTTTCCCTTTATATAGTTAGACACACTATTTATATTGTAAATGGCTACCTTAGACTTTTTAACATACATATTGAACTTTTCAGAATTCAAAGTCAATTGCTATTTTGCTCTACTCCCAAACTATAAAGGTTTAAAACACTTTGACTCAAACATTCCTTCCTGACTTAAGTGCATATATATGTGCTGCTGCTAACTCGCTTCAGTTGTGTCTGCCTCTGTGCGACCTGTAGGTAGCTGCCCACCAGGCCCCCCATCCCTGGGATTCTCCAGGCAGGAACACTGGAGTGGGTTACCATTTCCTTCTCCAATACATGAAAGTGAAAAGTGAAAGTGAAGTCGCTCAGTCGTGTCCTCGTCTGTGTGACCCATAGGTGGCTGCCCACTGGGCCCCCCTGTCGCTGGGATTCTCCAGGCAGGAGCACTGGAGGGTTGCCGTGTCCTCCTTCAGGGCTGTGTGGGGTCTTTTCGCTGCTGCGCGAGGGCTGTCTCCGCCTGTGCAGAGCAGGGCGCTCTCTAGCCGGGCTGCACGGGCTTCCCTTGCTGCTGAGCACAGCCTCTGGGGGGCAAGGGCTTCAGTAGCTGCAGCTCCCTGGCTGCAGAGTGCAGGGCCCATAGCTGTGGAGCTTGGGCTTGGTGGCTCCACAGCCTGTGGAATCTTCTCGTAT
>NW_011489486.1:38631-53440 GCF_000754665.1 Bison bison bison | reverse complement strand
TTGAGAAACCTGTATGCAGGTCAGGAAGCATCAGTTAGAACTGGACATGGAACAACAGACTGGTTCCAAATAGGAAAAGGAATACATCAAGGCTGTATATTGTCACCCTGCTTATTTAACTTCTATGCAGACTACATCATGAGAAATGCTGGGCTGGAAGAAGCACAAGCTGGAATCAAGATTGCTGGGAGAAATATCAATAACCTCAGACATGTAGATGACACCACCCTTATGGCAGAAAGAGAAGAAGGACTAAAAAGCCTCTTGATGAAAGTGAAATAGGAGAGTGAAAAAGTTGACTTAAAGCTCAACATTCAGAAAACTAAGATCATGGCATTCAGTCCCATCACTTCAGGGCAAATAGATGGGGAAACAGTGGCAGACTTTATTTTGGGGGGCTTCAAAATCACTGCAGATGGTGGCTGCAGTCATGAAATTAAAAAATGATTATTTCTTGGAAGAAAAGTTATGATCAACCTAGACAGCATATTAAAAAGCAGAGACATTACTTCTCCAACAAAGGTCCGTCTAGTCAAGGCTATGGTTTTTCCAGTGGTCATGTATGGATGTGAGAGTTGGACTATAAAGAAAGCTGAGCACAGAAGAATTGATGCTTTTGAACTGTGGTGTTGGAGAAGACTCTTGAGAGTCCCTTGGACTGCAAGGAGATTCAACCAGTCGATCCTGAAGGAGGTCAGTCCTGGGTGTTCATTGGAAGGACTGATGCTGAAGCTGAAACTTCAATATTGGCCACCTGATGAGAAGAACTGACTCATTTGAAAAGACCCTGATGCTGGCAAAGATTGAAGGCAGGAGGAAAAGGGGACGACTTGATTAGGTGGTTGGATGGTATCACCGACTTGATGGACATGAGTTTGAGTAAACTCTGGGAGCTGGTGATGGACAGGGAGGCCTGGCGTGCTACAGTCCATGAGATCACAGAGTCGGACACGACTGAGCCACTGAACTTAACTGGCCCCTGGAAGGCCACGATCACAGAAGCTGATGGTCACCTAAGATCGTTATGGTGAAGGCGCATTCTGGTGCATCAATGCCCACTCGTACTGAATCATTTTGCCTCAAAGAATCCCTTTGTTCTTGCCAGGAGAGCATTTTGACAAAGCAATTCTAAAATTAATCTCAAATAAATGAATGAGAATACTGCCAAGGCCTTTGGGGGAAAATAATAGTGAGTCATGACGTACAGTCTCCCACATTTTGATGGTTAATTGTATGTGCCAACCTGATAATTATACGTGTCTAAGGGAAGCCCAGATAGCTATTAAAATGTTATTTATGGGTATGTCTGGTGTTTCTGAAAGAGATTAGCATTTAAACTGGTAGACTGAAAAAAGAAGATGTCCTTCCCCCATGCAGGGAGGCCTCATCCAATCCATCGAAGGCCTGAATAGAACAAAAAATGGAGAAAGAGAGAATTTGCCCTCTGCTTGAGTTGGGAGGTCAGTCTTCAGTCCTCAGGCATCAGCATTCCAGACCCCTCCTCACCCAGTTCTCAGGCCTTGGACTCAGACTGAATCACACCGTCAGCTTTCCTGGTTCTCCAGCTTGAAGGCAAATCCTGAAACCTCATCCTCTATATCATGTGAACCAGTTACTATAACGAAGTTGTGTGTGCGTGTGTGTGTCTGTGTGTGTATACATACATAGATCCTCAGTAATTTTAAGTGTGCGGCACCAGCTCATTTCACAATAGTTAAGAATCAGTAAGAATGAATAAAAGATCTAGAAGCAGACAGTGCAGAAGTAGATTTTCGAATAAGTGGAGCTACAGAAGATTCTTCACCAAATACCCAAGAGTTGAGGGGCTTCTCTAGTGTTCAGTGGTTGAGAACCCACCTCCCAATGCAGGGGATATAGGCTCACCCCACATGCCACACGGCAATCAAGCCCACATGGAGCTTCCAAGTGGCAGGCAGGATCTTAGTTCCCCAACAGGGGATGGAACCTGAGTCCCCTGCATTGGAAGGTGGGTTCCAACCACTGGACCAGCAACTGTCGAGTCCACACACCACAGTGCAAGATCCCACATGATACGACCAAGACCCGACGCAGCCGGAAATGAGTAAATAAACACTAAAATATTAGTCAAGGCTTCCCCGGTAGCTCAGTGGTAAAGAATCCTCCGGCCAAGGCAGGAGACACGGGTTCAGTCCTTGGTCCTGAAGATCCCACAGGCTGTGGAGCAGCTAAGCCTGGGAGCCACAGCTGCTGAGCCCAGGCTCGAGAGCCCTTGCGTCCCAGTTACGGAGCCCGCGAGCCACAGCCACTGAAGCCCAGGTGCCCTGGAGCCTGTGCGCCACGACGGGCGAAGCCACCACCCCGAGAAACCCGAGCGCCGCAACTGAGACCCAGAACAGCCAGAAATGAACAAGCAAAATAAAATTTAAAACCTAGCCAAGAGTTGGATAATCGATTAATCATTTAGAAAAACAGTCAGCTAGAGTTCCATCTTATGCCAAAACAGAGTCCAGATGAATCAGAGTCAAATGTAAAAAGTGAAAACATAAAACAACATTAAAAGCAAAGGACAATATTTACGCAAATTGCAGGTAGGAAAGACATAGGTAAGGGTAAAAAGCAAAGGGAAAAAAAACATAAAAAATATATTTAAACCTCCATTAGTAAAAAAGCAAAAAAACATGATGAATCATAGTAAAGGCCAAGGCAAACTGGAGAAACTTGTGGAAACACATGAGACAAAGATTCATGCTCCTTGCCTTTGAAAAACTGTTACAAAGTCATGACATGAACAGAAAATCAACACACACAAAAAAGCTCAATAAACTTTTGAACTAAACATTCAAGTTAACTAGTAACCAAAGGAGGATACATTGAAACAGTATAGCTTCCAACTCATCAAGGCTTGTTCAAGGGTAATCCTCAGTGCTGGCAAGTTTAGGGTGGATGAGCCTTTCCTGTCTTGACAGCAAATTGAATTGAGATTTCTGAGGACAGTGTATCAAGGGCTACAAAAGTACTCCAAGACGGACTTAGCGGAGACCCTGGGTTAAGCGCGTGATACAGTGACAGTTACTAACGAAATGATACAAAAACACAAAATCAACATCCAACATAGAAACTGGATAAATACATTATGGCAGGTCCAAAGAATATGACACATGATGAATCAAATATTAAAAATAAGGCTTTGTTTAAAGACTCAAAGCAACAGAGGAGACACAGATAGCCTTTCGATAAATGGTTCTGGAATAACTAGACAGCCATGTGCAAAAAAAAGAAAAAATCTAAACACAGACCTTCACAAAAATGAACTCAAATGGATTACAGACTTAAATATAAAATGCAAAATTACAAAACCCATGGAAGAGACCATAAGAGAAAACCTAGATGACCTTGGTGATGACTTATTACTGTTGTTGCTACTCAATCACTAATTCATGTCTGAATCTTTGTGGTTTCATGAGCAGCAGCATGCCAGCCTCCTCTGACTTTTTAGATACGATACCAAATCATAACTGATGCAAGGAAGAATTGATAAGTTGGACTTTATTAAAATTAAAAACCTGCTCTGCCAAAAAGAATATCAAGAACAAGAAGACAAGTCACAGACTTGGAGAAAATATTTGCAAAGATACATCTGATAAAAGTAAGTGCATGAAAGATGCTCAACCTCATATGTCATTGCTGTTGTTCAGTCACCCAGTCGTGTCCGACTCTTTGCGACCCCACGGACTGCAGCATGCCAGGCCTCCCTGTCCATCGCCAACTCCTGCAGTTTGCCCAAGTTCACGTCCATTGCATTGGTGATGCCATCCAGCTATCTCATCCTCTGATGCCCTCTTCTCCTTCTGCCCTCAATCTTACCCAGCATCGGGGAGTTTTCTAATGGGTCAGCTGTTCGCATCAGGTGGCCAAAGTACTGGAGCTTCAGCTTCAGCATCAGTCCTTCCAATAAGTATTCAGGGTTGATTTCCCTTAAGATTGACTGGTTTGATCTCCCTGCTGTCCAAGGGAACTTTCAGGGGTCTTCTCCAGCACCGCAGTTTGAAGGCATCGATTCTTTGGCATTCTGCTTTCTTGACTATCCGGCTATCACAGCCGTATATGACCCTCGGGAAGACCACAGCCTTGACTATATGGACCTTTGTCAGCAGAGTCACATCTCTGCTTTTCAGCACGCTGTCTAGGTTTGCCATCGCCTTCTTGTCACGGAGCAATCTTCTGATTTCGTGGCTGCAGTCACCGTCCGCAGTGATTTTAGAGCCCAAGAAGAGGAGATCTGTCACTGCTTCCACCTTTCCCCCTTCTATTTTCCACGAAGCAATGGGGCCAGATGCCATGATCTTAGTGTTTTTTAATATTTAGTTTTAAGCCAGCTCTTTCACTCTCCTCCCGCACCCTCATCAAGAGGCTCTTTAGTTCCTCTTCGCTTTCTGCCATCAGAGTGGTATCATCCGCATATCTGAGGTAGTTGGTGTTTCTCCTGCCTATCTTGATGCCAGCTTGTAACTCATCCACCCCGGCATTTCTCATGATGCGCTCAGCGCAGAGGTTAAACAAACACGGTGGCAGCAGACAGCCCTGTCGGGCTCCTTTCTCAGTCTTGAACCATCGTTTCCATACAGGGTTCTAACTTGCTTCTTGACCACGTCATTAGGGAAATGCAAGTTAAAGCAACAGTGAGCTGAGGCTCCACCACACACCTGTTAGCACACGAAAGGTTAAGAACACAGACCCCACGACACGCTGGGAGGATACGGAGCAGTGGGAGCTCATTCACGGCTGGTGGGAAGGCGAAATGGTGCAGCCACATGGAAGGCAGTATTTTGTTTCCAGAGAACACCACACACTCTCACCATATCATCTGGCAATCATGCTCCTTGATATTTATCCAAATGAATGAAAACATATCCACCCTGAAAACTGCATATGGATGTTTATAGCAGTTTTTGTTGTTCAGTCACTAAGTCGTGTCTGACTCTTTGCAACTGCTTGGACTGCAGCATGCCAGGCTCCTCTGTCCTCCACTGTCTCCCTGATTTTGCTCAAAATTCACATCCATTGAGTCAGTGGTGCTATCCAACCATCTCATCGTCTGTCGTTCCCTTCTCCTTTTGCCTTTAATCTTTCCTGGCATCAGAGTCTTTTCCAATGAGTCGGCTCTTCACATCAGGGGGCCAAAGTATTGGAGTTTCGGCTTCAGCATCAGTCCTTCCAATGAATATTCAGGGTTGATTTCCTTTAGGATGGACTGGTTTGATCTTGCTGTCCAAGGGAGTCTCAAGAGTCTTCTCCAACACCAGAACTCAAAAGTATCAGTTCTTTGAATGCTCAGGCTTCTGTATGGTCCAACTCTCACATCCATACGTGACTACTGGGAAAACCACAGCTTTGACTTTACAGGCCTTTACAGGAGCTTTATTCATAATTATTGAAACTTAGGAGCAGCCAAGATGTTCTTCAGAAGGTGAATGGATAAATCAACAGTGGTCCATACAGACAGTGGAATACTAAAAAGGAATGAGCTCTCAAGTCATAAAAAGACAAGCCGAAAACTTAAACGCACATTATAATGAAAGAAGATAAATCTGCAAAGTCTGCGCATTGTGTGATCCCAGCTACATGACATTCTGGAAAAGGCAAAACTACGGAGACAGTGAAAAAGAAAGATCGGGGTGAAGAGGGGACAGATGGAGCGAGCCCAGAGGACTGTCAGGATTCTCAGAGTGAATCCATTCAGTGAAGTTACTCTGTGTGAAACCGTAGGATGAACACGTTTCGGTGTCTATTTGTCCAAATCCACGGACGTCCAACACCAGGAGTGCCTTCAGTAGCAACCGTGAACTTTCGGTGACATCGACACTTCCGGCGGCCCATCATTCGTCACAGCTCTGGTGGGAGGAGGTGAGGGTGGGCAGGGTTGCAGTGGAGTGTGTGGGGGGAAGAGGGGTGTCTGACAATCCTCTGCACTTCCGACTTAACTTTGCAGTGAACCTAAAACCGCTTTTAAAAATAAAGCTTAGGGACTTCCCTGGTGGTCCAGTGGCTAAGATGCCATGCTCCCAATGGAGAAGGCCTGGGTTTGATCCCTGGCCAGGGAACTAGATCCCAAATCCTGCACTAAGAGTTCTCGTGGCACAAATAAAGATCCCTCCTGCCACCAGGAAGATGGACGGTCCCGAGTGCCGAGGAAGACCTGGTGCAGACGACTGAGTGGACATTTTTCCAGAGTTAAAAAATAAAGCCTATAAATGAATGAATGGTTGGATGGAAAACATCAGAGTCGGGGGACTATTTGTGCTCAGTATACTTGGTCGGCTCTTGGAGACCCTGTGGACTGTAGCCCACCAGGCTCCTCTGTCCATGGGATTTCCTAGGCAAGAATGCTGGAATGGGTTGCCATTTCCTTCTCCAAGGGATCTTCCTGACCCAGAGATGGAACTGGCGTCTCCCGAGTCTCCTGCACTGGCAGGCGGACTCTTTACCACCGAGCCCCCTGGGAGGCCCGAGGAACTATTTAGGTGTAGGGAAAGTGCCCACACACCCCAACCGTGTCCCACGTGGCAGACCCCAGTGTCTGCACGAGTTCCCATGGGCTACCCCCTCCTTCTGGCGGGTCCTTCTCCTGCGGCCCTTTGTGGGCAGCACAAAGGCGGCCTTGTCGCTCCCCCGAAGGCTCAGAGGCCCACAGAGACCGCTGCTCCTCTGGGGCTTTTCTCATCACTCTGCTCCAGGGCAGGAGTGAGACCCACTCCAGATAAAAGCTCAGCAGAAAACAGCCTGTTCTCATTGGCATGGGGAAATCAAACAGCAATTAACTAGACAGGTTTATTCATCTCTCCGCCAGCTCTGCTGTACCCTCTGCTGTACGGGAGCTCCAAGGGTCCTCCCGGGAGACTGCCTGGCCGGGGGATGGCCGTGGTCCTCAGTTAGGACAGGGGATGGACCTCCCACTTCCACTCCAGCTGGCATCCTCTTGTTCTGAGAAGAAAAACAACAGCAACGGGAAGAAGAGATAACCCACGGGTTTTGCCAGCAAATGGCAGCATTATGGACTGTGAGCTGTCCTGTGGGTTCAGATAACTACTGGGCTTGTCAAATAAAATCAGCCTGAGTGAATTTACAAAGCGCCAGCGGAGACGCCGGGAGTCACCCAGGCTCTCAGCCATCGCGTCCTCCCCGATGGGGACAGTGCTTCATGCAGGAAGAATGCGGTGAGTGTTTTCCCAGCTTCCTTCTCCAGCCACTGCTGAAGGTGGGAGCAGGGGAGCCTCTCGGAAGCACAGACTCCTCGGCACTCTGCTCTCAAAAATTCCACGAGTTGCCCTGGGACATGAATCATGCCTTGGGTTTGGAAAAGCCACAGAATCAAAACCGACAGGGGCTTGGGGCTAGCCCACCGTGGGGGTGGGCTGTGGGGGGCTGTTCCAGAGGCTCCCGGGGCCGAGTCACTTTCTGCTCCATCTGGGGGTGGCAACGGGGGCTGGCAAGCTCTGGACAGGCCTTAGTCACAGGTCAACCTTCCCAGAAACTGGATTCAGCCCTTTCACTATCTCAGACCACAAGCGTGGCTGTTGACCCCAGGTTCTATGACTCTCTGAGGAGCCTCAAATGATGTCTTGGAGTGTCCTGGAACTCCATGGATAAGGACGTTCCTTAAGCAATCACATAAAACCCCATAGTGAATTATCACCCAAAATGTTCGGAATGTTGGTGAGAGACCAGGATGGGGGATGGGAGAGTCTCCTTACCAAACCGTCAACTGTGTCCAATAATCTAGCCGTGGACTAAGGTAGCCTTCGAGAGATGACTGTTACGTTTTTCTTCTAGAAACAGAAAAACTGAGGCCCAAACAAGGAACAGACTCACCGCCACCCCCCTCACCCCAGCAGGTCCCAAAGCATGGCACAATACACGAACTATTCTAGAAATGCACTCTTCCGTCTGTTCCTTAAAGACCTCCAGAGACAGGTATGCATTTTTCAGCTTTATAACCAAATGTGCAAGGATTTATCTGGAAGGAATTTTTCACTGCCCTGCCCACCCCATGACCTCCCCTCAGTGGGGCTCCGCATCTGGCCCCCATGCACAGCTGGAGGGCACCCTTCAGGGAGATCCTCAAGAAGGGCCTGCTGTCTACAGGAAGACGCCTTCCTGTTGCTACCGCACGGGGTTACAACAGCTGGGCGTGAAATCCAGTGTCTTTCAAGTTCACTAGGATGGTGGTTCGGTTGGCATTTCATGCTGCAGAAAAAGCTTAAGACCGTCTTGGCTTCTGCTGCTTCGTACACAAACCTTTTTCCTCATCCTATGAGGATGGAATCATAAGAAGGGACCTTGAGTAATTCCCAAGAGAAATGAGGGGCAAGTCAGCCCAGATGCCCCCTCCCCTCAGCCCCCAGGCTCCTGCTTTGGGTCAAAGGCCAGACTTGGGTCTTGACTTTGTTCTGCCACAAGTTGGGTCTGTGATCTTGAGCCATCATGTCACCTCCCTAAGGACACCTCAGTCCTTTTCAGTGAGGAGGGAATATTTCCTTCCTGTGTGTGTTAGCATGGGCTCGGTTATGCTGAGTAACAAACATCTCCCACTATCTTCATGGTTTAAAAGAAAAAGGGAGTGTTTCTCCTGCAGGCGACATGTACCTCTTGACACTCACTTTCAGCAACCCAGACACCAGCCCTTTAGCTGTTCCATGGAGAAATGACCAGCCTCCCCCCCACCCAGGCCTGGAGGGGGCTGGATGCTGGTGAATACTGAAATATCTGCCATGCCTGTCCAGAGATGGCGAGCAAGGCCAGATTCCCAGGCAGAGTCCACCCCAGTTAACACTGGTCGGAACCTGGAAAAGCCTGGCAATGGGGTGGGGCTTCCCCCACCTGGAGGCCAGGAGGAGAGGGACAGGGCGTCTGGGGCAGGTGGGCTTGAGGGCAGCCTGGGCAGGTAGGACCCGGATGGCGAGGCTGGGCCAGCCCCACGATGGCTCTTAGTGACGGCCCGACCCCCTGCGAGCTCCGTCCTCAGGCCTCCCTGCAGCCCCTGTGGGTCAGAGACGCTGCTCTGAGCGGGGATCTCCAGCGGGCTCGCTTGGAGAGGAAGCCTGCTCCAACCTGGCAAAGACGGAGTTGTCTAATTTTCTAAAGCCCTGGTTCCGCTTGATCGTTCAGAATCAACTTGTTTTTAGCTGAAGCTGGAGATGTGACAGAGCTCCTGTTGGAAAAGCCCCAGGAAGGAAGGCGCGTCTTGGCCGGCCTGGCGGGGGCTGCCAGCCCCAAGGCTCCTGTTCCCACTGCGACTCTGCTGGCCTCCCCGCCTCTGCCTCTCGCTGTGCGTCTGTGTCTGTGACTCCTTGTCTCCGACTCTGGGTCTCTCTGTACCGAAGTCTGGATCTCTGTGTCTCTGTCTCTCTCTCTGTCTCTGTGTCTCTGCATCTCTGTGTCTCCTTCCCCCATTTCGCACTCTGTCTCTCTGTCTCTGCTTCTATCTCTATCTCTCTGTCTCTGCGTCTATCTCTGTATCTCTCTGTCTCTGTCTCTCTCTGTCTCTGTGTCTCTGTCTCTGCATCTATCTCTGTGTCTCTGTGTCTCTGCATCTCTCTGTGTCTCCCTCCCCCGTTTTGCACTCTGTATCTCTCTGTCTCTGCGTCTATCTCTGTATCTCTGTGTCTCTCTCTGTCTCTGTGTCTCTATCTCTGCATCTATCTCTGTATCTCTGTGTCTCTGTGTCTCTGCATCTCTCTGTGTCTCCCTCCCCCGTTTCGCACTCTGTATCTCTCTCTCTCTGCGTCTATCTCTGTATCTCTCTGTCTCTGTCTCTCTGTCTCTGTGTCTCTCTCTGTCTCTGTATCTCTCTGTCTCTGCATCTATCTCTGTGTCTCTGTCTCTGCGTCTCTCTCTGTCTCTGTCTCTCTGTCTCTGCGTCTCTCTCTGTATCTCTCTGTCTCTGGTTCTATCTCTGTCTCTCTGTCTCTGCGTCTATCTCTGTGTCTCTCTGTCCCTCCGTCTGTCTCTCTCTGTGTCTGTCTGTCTCCTCCTCTGTCTCAAGCCAGACAATCACAGATGATGTAACTTGGATCCTAAGCAGCCAGCTTGTAGCTGAACAGCCCACATGTTTTAGGCGATTGAGAGAAGAATCACCCTCTCTTTCCCATGGGAACAGGACGGGACGAGTTGCACCTGGGGGCCGCGTTCCCCATGGAGCAGAGCCCCCAGACCCCGCTAGGACCAGCTAGGGGTGTGCACCTCCGGGAGCCCCGCACCCTCCTCGCTCCGGGACAGCCAGTCTCTCCCGTCCGTCCAGCAGCCCTGCCAACAAGCTGGCCGTGGCCGCTGGCGACGGCACGCTAATGACAATCACAGGCCCGGCTCAGCGGCCGGCCTGGCACAGGCGACGGAACCACCTTCCCCTTCCAGGCCTCCGTGTTCAAGCGCTGCGCTCCGGGTGGGCCTGGTGGGGACCCGCGGCAGCTCACCTCCCGCGTGGGCCGTGACTCGGAGCGGCGGCGGTGGACCCGCGAGAGCGCATGGGCCGCTCCTGTCCGCAGGGAGCGCCTCTGGCGTGGAGCAGCAGAGAGCCTACGTGTCTTTAGGCAGTGTGAATGCAAGTGTCTAGCCCTGGACTCAGCTTTTCTAACCAGAGAATCGTCAGAGCCCCACGGGGCTGTCGGGAACCCCCAGCGCTTGGGGGTTGAGAGGCGTGTATGGCGTGTTTGCTCATTACAAGAGGGCGGGCACAGGGAGGCCGGGCTCAGACAGGACTAAAGGCTAGAAAAGCGTCCATTCCTTTCCATCTCAGTTTTGTTTGAATAGGTTTTCAAGGCAGAAAAGTCTGAAGATGGGAGAAAGAAGGGAGGGAATATGACTACAGGTTTTCATCTTGACAGAGGCACAAAGGAATTTCAGGTGAGATAGGAAAAGGAAGAGAAAGGGGAAGAAGTCTCAGGGCTCCGAGGACAGGCTGGGTCCTCGCGGTGGGTGGGCGGAGGGAGTGTGTCGGGGTCTGCCCCACCCTACCCCCCCGAGCGAGACCAGCGTGAGAGGTGGAGGGCCCGGGATGCCCGGGAAGTCCCAGAGCAGCAGGAGCTGCGCTGGGCTGAGCGCCAGCTGCAGGCTGTCTCCCAGCGCACCGCCCCCCGCCCCCCGTGCCCAGTGTTACAGATGGAGCTTTGGCCCTAGGAGAGGCCATGGGTGAGAATCTCCAGGGGAAACCAAGGCACGCGTGGAGAGTGACTGGCACACAGCCCCGGCCTGTCCCGTCTCCTGATTCTTCGTCTGCAATGTTTCCTTTAAATCTTAGCCACCAGGGGAAGGGTCAAGGCCACTGCTCAGTGTGCAGCATCTTCCAGCCGCGGAGGCAGAGACAAGGAGTAGGCAGGACGGGGGTCACTCATGACCATCCTAGTAGCCAACTCGGCTGTTGGAACAAAAACCGCAGCCTGGGCGGTTCCAGCAACAGACATCTGTCTCCTCTGCGTCTGGAGGCTGGGCATCTGCGATTGAGATGCCCACAGACCTGTCTCCTGGTGAGGACTCTGCTTCTGGCTCGTGGACGGCCACCTTCTCCCTGGGTCACTAACCGCCCAGACGACGTAGAGGGTGAGCTCTGGTCTCTCCTCCTCTTCTAGTGAGGACACCAATCGCAGCCTGGGGGCCCCACCCCTAGGACCTCAGCTAAGTCTCATCACCTCCCAAATACCCCACACCCAATACCATCTCCGTGGGGTAGGGGTTAGGGCTTCAGCCTGTGGAATTGGAGGGACACAAATGTTCGGCCCATGATACGCGGTGCCCCGGATGGAAATGGTGTTGGCGCAGACTGCCACCGCACAACCCCGGGGGTGCAGGTCACATCCTGGTTGTGGACAGAGCCCTGAGGTTGTGGTGCTCAACCTGCACACCATCGGTGGTGAGCCCAGCCTCGCGCCCACCGGCCACTTTAAACCCTGCATTTGGGGCTCTCCCCCTGCTGGTGGGGCCTCCTTTAACAAACAGGTGATGCAGGAGAATGTGAAAGCAGTGAAGAGTGGCAGGAGCCCAGCAGGCTTGGAGAAGCCCCGCCTGCGCCGGGACATGGGCCTGGAATGACTCCGCCCACTCAGGTTCAGGACCTGACCCTGTCCTCTCTGTGAGGCCCTCGGTAGGCTTTGCTGCCCTCGAGTTGCAGGTGGGCAGCACTGGGACTGTGAGGCCAGACCACAGTTAGACCTTCAAATTCAGAACTTTGGGCGTGTCTGGCTCCGAGGCCAGAGACTGGCCCTGGGCTCTGCAGCCTCTGAGGCCTGAGAGCTGGGGCCTGAGGTGCCAGAGAGCGAGGCCACTTCACGGTGAAGCGAAGGGCCCCCGGGTGACTCCGTGGGCCAGCGTCACTGCTCACGATCCTGAGCTCCCTGCCACCAGCCTCCTGCGATGCAGACCTGATGGGTCGCCAGGCCCGGCTCTCAGCCAGCGCCCTCCACATGCAGAGTCAGAGCTGGACGCTTAGACCTGTGGGCTCCTTAAACCTCGTATTGGTCAGCGTCAAGCAGAGATGCAGACTAGCAGGAGACGGAATGGACTTACCTGCAGGCTCTGGCCCATGGGCTTTGAGGACTGCTGGGAAGGTGCGAAGCCCACCAGGCAGACTGCCAGTGTGGGGGAGGGCGCGGCGGAGCTGGGCGCTCAGGGGCAGGGTCTCCGCCCTTCAAGGAAGCCTCCGCTCTGCCCTGGTGAGTCAGGCCCTCTCCTCCTGGATTATCAAGGAAGCTGGTCGTCACCGGAGTCAACCGATTCTGAACCGTTATCACCTCGCCCAAACGCCGAGGCCGCTGTGTGACTGATCGCTGGGCCCCCGGCACCTCCCCAAGCGGATCCACAACTGGAGGGCCTGACGTCACCCTGCTGATGGAGGGTGGCACGAGACCCGGAGAGGACCCGCCGCTCGGCCAGGCTCAAGGGGCCGGCCTGTGGCCGTGGCAGGGGGTGGGCTCCATCCCCGCCTGCTCCACCTCCGCTGCAGGACCCCGGTGGCCTCACTTAGGGCCCCCAGGGGTCCCCTCTGTGGGGATAGACACCTCGACAGGTTGTCCCTCCGCACAAAGGCGGTCCTCGGGGCCCTCCGTGCAGGGCACCCAGTGGGCTCCGGACAGAGCAGTGGTTCACACGGCGGAGGGAAGGTACCCCCGGGTGTGCGACAAGCCCACTGGCGGGGCTGAGGAAAGGCTTCTTGGAAAGCAGCATTGAAGCCGAGCTCAGGATGATGAGAGAGTGATCGGGCTCCCAGGGAGGAGAGCTGGGAGCTTGCTCTCGCCCCAGACTGCAGTGTTCTGGCAGCAACGCGCCTCCCCTTCCGAGAGTCTCTGGCTGGGTCGGGGGCAATGGGGACTCAGGTGAGTGTCCTGGGCATGCTCAGCGTTTGGTGACCGGGGCAGGGCCTCGATGAGCTGATCCACGAGACCCGACCATCCTGGGCACATGGGCTGAAGCACGTGTTTCTGGGGGCCGGGCAGGGCCTCTCACATAAAGGCAGGGGGTGATGGGTGCCGGGGTCCTGCACGGAGCGCCCGCTGAGATAGGCCTTGCCCATCCTCCGTCCACGGCAGGCGTCCCTGTGACTGCCGACGGCCACGCCGGGCAACTGGAGGGTTGAAGCCCGGCCTGGATCTCCTCCGGCCCCTCTGTGCCCCGACATCCTTCCAGCCCTTGCAGGAACCCCTCGTGGTCCCAGCGATGAGGTCTCTGTGGCCACCTGGCTGGACAAGGCGGATGACCCCTTCAAGCCTCCTGTGGGGGTTGGGGGGGAACGTCCCTCTGTGCCCAGCCCTTTGTGGGGAGCGTCCTTCTGAAGTGTTGGGAGCGGAGGGGGTGCGCACAGCCTCCCGGCACTGCAGCCCCCGACTTATATAGGCTCCTACCCTGGATCCCAGTAGCAAAGGATGCCCCGGCTCCAGAGCCCTCATGCCCAGCTCCTGCCCCGAGCACAGAAGGAGCCTGCAGTCAGCACTTGGCCTGGAGGGTGGCCCCAGGGAGCCGTTCACAGGGCAGACTGGCTGTGAGGGTTCGCGTGGGCCCCCCGCCCTGACCGGCCCTCCCAGGACAGAGCCGGGGACGCCCAGGCAGACTGGACAGGGCACCCCTGGCGTGGGCTCCAGCACCCCACTGGTGTGTCTGGCACTCTGGAGATGCTTGTCTATCTGCTGAAGGCAGGACTGAGTCCCTGCAGGGGCTCCTGCAAGGCCCCTCCACTCGTGTGGCCATTTACACTTGCTGATGGAGCCTGCTTTATGTGTCAGGCATGATGCTGAGTCCCCGGGAAATCGGCGCAAGAAGAGAGAGGTGGTCAGACAGAGGGGGAAAGGCAGGACTGAAGGGGAGAGGGGAGGAGGGAGAGAGGGAGGGTCCCTGCCCAGGATGCCCCCTCCCCTCGAGCAGGGCAGAGGAAACAGTTGTGGGAGATGACCGCGGGTGAGCGCAGTCGGGTCTGGCCCCTTGTTCCTCTGACAATGATCAGGGCCTGCGGTGCTCCGGGCGTGGGTGGAGGGTGGGGCCTGAGCTCAGGACAGCAGACGGCAGGCAGGGATCACGGCACTGGCGCGGGTCGGCGCGGAGGGGAAGCAGGGCTGCAGGGTGGGGGTCTCGGGTGGTGGTGCCCCGAGCAGGGGCCAGCCTGGGGGAGGGGAGGGGGCACAGCCCCAGGGCGTGAGCGGAGCAGGAGGCCGAGGCAACTTCACTTGAACGGGACGTCCACTCCCGCCAGGCCTCCCCCGGCCTTGAGAGCAGACAGAACCAACCCGTGTCTGTCCCGAGAACCCCTGGCAGAGGCGGTCTCCCCGGGCGGGCTTCAGGCTGTCCAGGA
>NW_011489486.1:36808-38531 GCF_000754665.1 Bison bison bison | reverse complement strand
GAGCCGGGGGCCCAGCGCGGTCCCCGTCGGGAGCCCCTGGGGTTCTGGCCTGGGAGCCACCGGGGCCCGCTGGCCGCGGGAGGGGGCGGCGGGGCTGCAGGCAGAGGATGTTTGCAGAGTGAGTCAGAGCAGCTGTGGGCTCTCGTTACACCCGGGTCCAGGGAGGCCGCAGCCCAGCTCACTGCGGCCAAAGCCGCGGCTCCTCCCGCCAAAGGGGCCCCGGGTGGGGGCGGGGCGGCGGCCGCAGACAAAGGCGGGACGCGCGGCCCGTGACCCGGGGCAGCTTAAATTAGGGAACATCCAAAATGAAGGAAGTTCTGTTTGTTCTAGGAACCCAAGTCTGTTTGAACAGGCGTCCACAGATGAGCGGCCGGGGCCACCACTGGCCCGGCGTCTTGCGGGGCCTGATTGAGGCGCAGATGTGAATGACCCGCTCCCAGGTCCTGGGTCCTTCAGCGGGTGGGGGACACAGCTAGAGGGACAGGAACGCGGCGCCCTGGGGCCGGCTCCCTGCCGCCCGGGTCACAGAGGCTCTGCGGGGCTGATTACCCTGTGGCCACACGCACGGTGGGCTGGGCTCCGTGGACGGCTCTGGGTCCTCTGGTCCTGCCTGTGGCTTGCCCTACATAGGGGAAAAAAAAAAAAATTGCTCGGAAATTCTCCTGTGGCTAATTCATTCCAGAAGCCACCAGACTGAATACGGCTACTGTACATAGATTTCATTATCCTGGGGCATATTTTGGCCAAAAGACTAAGGAAAAAACCAGAAAAGATGCAGTAAGTGTCTGGCCCCCCACAGGGGTGGAGGCGGGAGACAGAGGGAGGTTGGAGAGACAGCGTGTTCACACCGAGGACGTCATCCGCTTCCTTCAAGTGCTCACCCGGCTGGAAGCGCTGGGCTGGGCGTCCGTGAGGACCCAGGCAGGAAGCAATGCAGCTTACCCACCCAGGAGGGGAGAAGTGGGCTGCATTTCGCCCTGGCACCTGGACTTCATCTATAGAGGTGACCGGCTGAGAAGGCCGGTGATCAAAGACGTCGAAGTGGTTTTCAAGGGGAGGAGCCACACAAGGCCATGCAGGGCTACACGGGGAAGCCCCAGGGTCGGCCAGCCCCAGGAGGGAGGGGAGAGCATGGGCCGGAAGCTCCACTGGGGTTTCTGTGCAGGGATCTGGTGAGGTAGGTTCAGCTCTAGCAGGTTTGAGTAATTCCAGTGGGCTCTGGAACCCAGGTACCTCTGGTCGTCGAGTTATCTGGCTGGGGACTTAGGGCCTGGGGACCCTGGCTTGTGTGAGGGTTGAAGAAGCAGGTGGGCGTTGAGGGTGGGCTCTGGACTGTTGGTCTGGATGTGAAAGGCCCGTGTGCAGGACTTGTTTGCTGTCTCTAGGAATATGCTTCCCTTTGGGGAGGGACAGACAGTCTCTCCCAAGCCAGCAAGGCCCCCAAGATGCCAAAGCATCGTAGGATCCAGAGACTTTTACACGTGATTTACACAGACAGACGGACGCATCTCTGGTCAGGGGTTTGTGGTCTTTTCCAGAGCACTCAACACAGCTGGCTACTCCTAGGCCTTGGCATGGCCTCCCCTGGAGTTCGGGGGCCTTCTGCTCCTGGAGTCTCCTGGGACACACTCAGGGGCTGGTCCTGGGTGGTCTTCTGCTCTGACCCCCCCGAGGGCAGCACAGGTGATGGGTGCCCATCTCCGCTGGCCTCCAGCCCGTCTCC
>NW_011489486.1:36104-36228 GCF_000754665.1 Bison bison bison | reverse complement strand
GCCTGGCCCTAGACCCAGAACCTGTGCACGTGTGCCCCGGCAGGCCCTGCTCCCAGAAGCCCGGCCGCACTCCAGCCTGGCCAACCCGGCCATCAGCCCTGCCCACGCCCCCCATCTCCCATGC
>NW_011489486.1:17918-36004 GCF_000754665.1 Bison bison bison | reverse complement strand
TGCCCCACTGCTCCCCTCCCACCACCCAGCCCCACTCCTGCCCTGCCCATCCCCCCCAGCCCCCCTCCTGTGTTGACCATTGTATCTGCTTGTCTCTCTCCCAGCCCAGGTGCCTGGACACCTAGGGAGTGCCTGGCACCTCCAAAATGGGCAAAGAGCATCTAGTGGAGGAGACAGGGAGACTGCAGGCAACTCCAAGGCCTCAGGGCCTGTCCCGGGCCGGGGCTCTTCACCAGGAAGGCTCCCGGGCAGGTCAGCTCTCTTTTCCTAGGAAAGACAACTGTCAGAGAGAGCACTCTGTCTGATCCCCCGTTTTTTAGGGAGGAAAACTGAGGTCCAGAAAGAGGAGGCTGTGTGGTGGAGGGCCAGGCCTGGGACTTGGTCCTTAGAGTCCGACTGGATGTTGTCTCGACCCCACTGCTGGGCCCAGCGAGGCCCCAGGTGAGGCGGCAAGGCCAGCGTGGCCAGAGGTCAGGGGCTGGCCAGTGCCCTCGTCGGGCTTCCGGTTAGGGAAGGGTGTGACCACGCAGAGGGACGTTGGTTGCACACCTACTGCGTGCCTCCATCACTTCCCCGGAAGCCCAGCGTCCAGCCAGGGGCGGGGTGGGGGGCGAGGAATCGGCTCAAGGGTCCTGCAGCACCCACCGGAGTCCTGCAGACAGAGCCCCGATGTGTGCACAGCGCAGGCCTCTCAGGGGCGGGTGGCCGTCAGGAGAAGCCCCGGAAGGACACAGCATCCGTTTGGGGGCTGGCCCGCCCCTGCCCTTGGACACAGGCATTGTCCTGGGTCTTGAGAAGGGTGATACCATCAGCAGGCATCCTCTGTGCCCCGCGATGCTGGGAGCATCCATGTCAGGAGGAAAGCTGTCCGCCCCGCAGGGCTGGCTGTGGAACCCACGGGGTCCATTGCAAATCCCTGCTGCGGGGCTGTTGTTCAGCAACTGGGGACGTTCTCAAGGCGGCCACAGCAGAGCAGAGCCGAGGGCAAGGCCTGCTCAGGGCAGCGGGGAGACAGCCCGGGGCATCTTGGGAGGGGTCTGGCGCCAGGAGCGTGAGCGGGACAGGCGGGCTAGGGAGGGGCATGAGGGGGCTCTGCCGGGAGCCTGGGGGCGCCCAGCGAGGGTGTGCAGAAAGGAGGCAGGAGGCACAGGCTGGGGGCCTGAGCCCCTCATCCCATGGGCCTGCGACCCCAGGCGGCTCTTAGGCAGGGAGTGGAGAAAACTAGTCTGGTGTGGAGGAGAGCCGGCCGGTGAGCTGGGAGGCAGGGTCATGTCCCCCACCTCCTGGGCCATGCCATTCAGGTGGGCCCCTCACCCCTCACTTCCCAGGGGAGCTTCACATGCCGAGATGCCACATGGGAAGCAAGGCGATGCCCGTCGGAAGCCACCATGCAGGGCCTCTTGGGCTCCTGGTGAAATAAGGCGCCCACGTCTGAGCTCTAGTCAGGCAGCCTTTCCGCAGCAGGCCCCCCAGCGCCTGCTCCCTACGGCGACCAGGGGCCTGGTCCCCTGGAGCTGGATGATGGCACTCACGCGGGCCGGGCAGGGCTGCCCACCTCTGGCCCCTCACCCACGTTCCCGCTCAGCTGACAGCCCACCCACGCCAGCCCCATCACCCTCCTCCTAGAGGGCAGGAAGACAGGTTGGAGGTGGGTGGTGCCTCTGGGGCTACGCATGGCCATGGGCCAGAGGCAGCTGTTGGAGCCCCCCTCGCCCCAGGGCAACACCAGGCAAGATTCCAGCTGGCCTGGATTCTGCCTGACCTCACTGCCCAGGACGAGGCCAGCGTACGTGTCCAGCAAAGGAGGGGAGGACCCGAGAGGTACTGGGGTCCCACAAGCAGGAGAGTCATCATGGCCTTGGGCTTGAAGCACGGAGGAGCCCCTGAGACCCACTGGCCAGGCCCCACCCACCCCTCCAGAGAGGCGTGTCCTCCCCCTGCCCTCTCCGGGTCAGTGGGTGCCAGGACACCACCCCAGAGGGCAATCGTGGGCCTGGAAGACCCTGTGAAACACCCAACCAGCGGGCGCTTAGAGAAGACCTGGCGCTTTCTACCCCGTCTGTGCGCTCTTGCGCTGTTTGCTTGAAGACAGTCATCACACATGTTGTCATCGCTCGCCCGGATAGCTGCCCACCAGACAAGTGGCTTCAGGAGAACAGCGTCGTATGGTTTCCTGGGTCTTTCCCGGGTACCTGATACGATCTGATGGGTCCTGGTCACTCTGAGGGTGTTTGCTGAACCAGTGAATGAGCTGAATGGACAGGAGCTGGTGCTTCTCCGAGCTCTCAATTCTCGCCTTGCTTCTGCTCTCACTGAAGGTTGTTCTGTGATTGTCTCCTTGCTTCTACTGGTCCTACCGCAAAAGGCATCATGAGGGTCTCAGCACCCTTCCCCACCCCCCAAAGTAGTCCCTCACCCGCACCCACAGGGCCCAACTGTTCCAACTTGAAATGCCATGGGATAAAATGTGCCTGCATCAACCTACAGACGAGCGGAATCGCGATACAAGTGGGTGTGTTTATTGTTGTGGTTATTGTTATTTTTTAGTCACTGAGTTGTGTTTGACTCTGTGTAATCCCATGGACTGTAGCCCACCAGGCTCCTCTGTCCATGGGATTCTCCAGGCAAGAACTCTGGAGTGAGTTGCCATTCCCTTCTCCAGGGGATCTTCCTGACCCGCAGATGGAAGCCGGGTCTCCTGCTTGGCAGGCAGAATCTTCACCACTCAGCCACCAGGGAAGTCCATGCTTGTTTTCATCTCTGCCTAAAGTTCTTTCCCTCTGCATTCTACTCGAGAGTTTCGGCTAAACAGGCCCATGTGGCTGTACAGTATTCTCTGGTGGAGTACGGCCCTGCGTGGACCTGTCCTACTCCTGATGGATGTGGGTTTTCCAGCTTGGAGCGACCACAAAGCAGCTGGGATGGACACCCTTACACAGGCATTTGGTCACACCTGTGTGCACACTTCCACTGGGCAGGTACGAGGAGCAGAGTCGCTAAATCGCCAGTCTGTGTGTTTTCATGTGTGAGCATTTCAGTTGCTCCATGTTTTCATCAACACATGCTTTGCCGCTTTTGAGCCGTTTTGGCAGGTACTTGACTGTGGTTTTTACCAAAGTAATTGATGGAGTGAATTGCACACATCATAAAATTAGGCATTTCACAGTGAACAACCCCAGGGCAGCCAGTCCGTCCACAGAGTTGTGCAAACGCCACCTCTGGTTCCCCGACGTCTCCACTGCTCCCAAGTAAACCCGTCTGTTAAGCCCACGCTCTCTTCACCCCGGCAGCCGCCAGCCTGCGTCCTGTCCCTGTAATGTATCTACTCTCGAGAGTTCGTAGAAGCAGTATCACACGGGGTGGCTTCCGGCGCCTGGCTTCTTTCACTCAATGTAACGTTTTCAGATTTACCCATGTGGCCCCACACGTCAGTCATTCTTGTTCAGTCGCTCCGTCGTGTCCGGCTCTTTGCAACCCCAGGGACTGCAGCACACCTGGCTCCTCTGTCCTTCACCACCGCCTGGAGTCTGCTCAAATTCATGTCTACTGAGTCGGTGACGCCATCCAACCATCTCGTCCTCTGTCGTCCCCTTCTCCTTCCACCTTCAATCTTTCCCAGCATCAGGGTCTTTTCCAGTGAATCGGCTCTTCGCATCAGGTGGCCATAGTATTGTAGTTTCAGCTTCAGCATCAGTTCTTCCAATGAATTATCAGGGTTGATTTCCTTTAGGATGGACTGGTTGGATCTCCTTGCAGTCCAAGGGAGTCTCAAGAGTCTTCTCCAGCACCACAGTTCAAAAGCATCGATTCTTCAGTGCTCAGCCTTCCTCACAGTCCAACGCTCACGTCCGCACGTGCAGGGAGCCTGTGAAGGCCGCCTGATGGTGCAGATCTGACCAGGACGGTGGGGTCACCCAGATGGTCCAGGCGGGCCCAGTGTCACCATGAGAATTCCTTAAAGGAAGGAGGCAGGAGATCAGAGAAGGAGACTCAGTCCAGGAGCAGAGGTTGGAGGGAGGGGTTTAAAGATGGAAGGGGGACCATGAGCCAAGGGAGGTGGAAAAGCAAGGAAGCAGTCACCCCAGGGCCTCCAGGAGGAGCCAGGCCTTCTGGGCCATCTGGGTCTTAGCTCAGTGAGACGGTTTTCGACTTTGGGCCTCCAGGACCATGAAAGGGTACATGTGTGTTATTTAGAGCCCCTCCGCTTGTCAACTGTTACAGCAGCCTCAGGGGAGAGGAGGGGAGGGGAACGAACGGGACCTGAGGGGTGGCAGGGAAGATGCTCAGGAGGGCAGGTGTGGAAATCAACTCCGGATGCAGGAGGCACATCTTTTTTTTTTTTTTTTTTTACACACGGCTCACCCCTATACCAAACTTAACTTAAATCTCTATATCCACTGTTGATGCTGATTCTAAGAAATGAAGATGCTGCTCTACACACACTCTCCTAAGACACTGCCATTTGTGCAGAGAAAGTGCATGTATTATTGAGTTTCACAGTTCGGAGCATCAATTATGTGATGAGCAACTGGGTAATACCACTGAGCCACAGATGGTAATGAAACATAAACTGTTTATCAGACCTGGACAGTGGTTTATTGTAGCTTTTCTGAGTGGGAACGGTTTTCCCATTTTGTAGCATTTGTAACTCTAAGTAAGCAGTTGTGTGAATGGGTACATTTTTGCTCTAAGATGTAGTTAGTTTTCTTGACTTCCCTTAAGACTCAAATCCCATATTAACTGAACCTGATCGTATTCAACCCAGAAGTCTATCTTGCAGGCTCTGCCTCCAAAATTTATCTCATAGCCACGTGCTCCTCCCCACCACCACTGCTAGCACCCTGTTGTAAGCTCAGATAGCACATCAACTGGAACTCTTCAATAGCCTTTTTTTGTTGTTGTAACATGAGCCCTTTTCTTTATTTTTTAAAATTAGGGTGTATTTTTATTTTTAACAGCAAAAACATTTTGTATTGGGGAATAGCCAATTAACAATGTTGTGACAGTTTCAGGTAATCAGTGAAGGGACTCAGCCAAATACACACATGTTTCTGATAGCCTTCTAAATGGACCCCTGCTTCCACGCTTGTCCCATTCCTAACTTCTGTCCTTTGTGTTTAGATACAACCTGGGGACAAACAAGATTTAAAACACAAGATTTGAAAAATTTTAAGGCACTTCTATGGGAAAGGGCAGTTGAATATATCCTTCTCAAGTTTAGCACAATCCCTTAAGCTAAGCATCTTCAGGAGGCACATCTTAACGGGCTCCCCACTCCCCAGACACAGGCGAGCTCTCCCCACTGGGGCAAGCAGCCGAAAAGACAATTTCACTGGACTCTCGGGCATTCTTTGACCATGATTCCAAGTAGCCTGATGTCTAAATTCATTCCCCTGCCCGCCTCATCTCGGGCTTCGGAATCTAAGTGGACAGAGGCCCAAGAACTCCGGTATTTAATGAACTGCCACCCCCACCCGCTCACGCAGAAGAAGACAGCCACACCAGCAGGACCGTGACCTCAGCTCCCACTTCTGGGCCCCAGGTCCCATTATGAGCCTCATGGGGGCTCCTAGCAACCCCCTCTTGACAGCCTGCTGCTCCCTCTCACAGGTGAGCCCCCACCCCTAAAGGATGTGTTTCTTTATTATTATTTCATCGAAGCATCGCTGATTCACAGTGCTGTGTTCATTTCTGCTGTGCAACAAAGTGACTCAGTTATGCATATGTATTCTTCTTCGCATTCCACTGCGGCTTGTCACAGGGCGGTGAATGGAGCTGCCTGTGCTACTCAGTAGGGCCTTGCTGTGCATCCATCCTGTGCACCCCAGTTTCACCCTTAACCCCAAACTCCTCATCCTTCCCTTCCAAGGACCTGCTTCTCGTTCCAAAGCCGTGGCCTTTAACCCTGAGGCTCTACTGTGATTCTCATCGTCTACAACCTTTATTCTTTTTTTTTTTTTTTTTTGCTGAAGGATTGATTTGATAACTAAATAAACCATGCTGGAAGAAGAATAAATGAGTTGGAGGATATAACAAAAGAAATCACCATTGAATTCACACAGAGACTTTCAATGAGAGCTACAAAAACAGCAATGTGGTTTTTAATCAAAATGAGAAGATACATAAAATATCTCTACAACTGAAAAATTATAAACGTGCAAACATCTTGAGGAGAAAGCAATGGCACCCCGCTCCAGTACTCTTGCCTGGAAAATCCCACGGCGGAGGAGCCTGGTGGGCTGCAGTCCATGGGGTCGCTAAAAGTCAGACACGACTGAGCGACTTCACTTTCACTTTTCACTTTCATGCATTGGAGAAGGAAATGGCAACCCACTCCAGTGTTCTTGCCTGGAGAATCCCAGGGACAGGGGAGCCTGGTGGGCTGCCGTCTATGGGGTCGCACAGAGTCGGACACGACTGAAGTGACTTAGCAGCAGTACCAAACATCTTGAGTCAAATAAAATATTACAGTACATATATTAAGAAAATAAGACAGCATTCTAAAGCAACTATACTCCAATAAAAATTTTAAAAATGCTAAATAGATAGTACACAGTGGAGACTCAGTGGTAAAGAACCCGCCTGCCATTGCAGGAGACACGAGAGATGCTGGCTCCAGCCCTGGGTCCAGAGGATCCCCTGGAGGAGAAAACGGCAGCCACTCCAGGATTCTTGCCTGGGAAACCCCATGGTCCGAGGAGCCTGGCAGGCCGCGGTCCACAGGGTCACAGGAGTCAGACATGACTGAGCTCTGAGTATGACTAATAACAGTGAACATTTTTATATAAAAATCTTTGTGATGCAGTGAAGCTCTGAGAGAAAGGCATGACTTAAATTCTGATACTCAGAAGAAAGATAAATTTGAAGCCTAATTGACTTAGAGCCTCTATCTTTCAAGAAAAACCAAACTACAAAGGCTCCCTCATTGGGCGGCGCTGATTCTGCTTTGCAAACCTGGGGCCTTTTCTGAACAAACCGCTTCCTCACGGGCAACTCATGTCAGCAGTACCGCTGCCAAGCAGCCCTTGGCGAGTCTGAGAAAACATTGACACTCTCTCAAAACCTCTCTTGACTGTTTGCACAGAAGCAGGAAGTGAGTCCACCCTGTTTGGTTTGCCTGGTCCTTTAAGGATCTCCAGGAGACGACTTCCAATAACCGACACACACCTTTCCAAAACCCCCGGCCTGCATCCCAGCCAGACAGCCGCTCTGACACCGGCCCGTTTATTCAGACGTCTCCCACAGCCAGACTGGCCCATCTCATTAATTCGAGGGAAGGGCACCCATCTGTCCACCGCCGGCCACCTCTCTGGCCAGCCTCTTAAACTGCTGGCCTCCATCCTAAGTGCTGCGGAGCCCGAGGCCGCAGAGCTCGTCCTCAGCAGTGGAAGCTGCGAGAGAGAAGCCAGAGCGTGAGGAGGGTCCTGCCTGGGGCTCCTCTCAGGGAGGCCCCCGCCTGTTAGCAGTGCTGACTGCCTCCAAGGGGTATACGGCACAGCTGGAGCCCTAACTCCTTCTGGGGCTCCTGGACCTCACTCCTCAGGGGAGAATGAGGAGCCAAGGAGGAGCCAGGGCTGTGCCCAGAGATGCCAGGATCCCAGCTCTGCCCAGAGATGCCTGCGCCCTGGCTCTGCCCTCAGCATCCTCCTATCCCCGGAGCACCACCCCCTTCTCCAGCCTCACGGTGCTCACGCTCAGCCTAGGGCCTGCCAGGTGTGGGAATGTCATCAGTGGGTAATATCTTAAAACATTCAGAACCCAGCAGTTGCCCACTTTGAAACACGAGTTAATGCCGCCTCTGTCTCGTGCCCACAGAATAAAGGACGCTGCTGAGCACAGGGTGAATGAGCTTTGTGAAGACCTGGGTGTGCTGTCCTCGTTCAGCTTGCTGCCCGTGACCTGGGAAACGTCACCCGCATTTGGGATACACGGACTAGGTGGCTGCAGACGCCTGCCGGCTCCGAGGCCTCGGTCGTAGGAAACCCAGGCCAGGCGGAGGCCCCGACAGGTGTCCTTGGCATCTCCTCGCCTTGCAGAAGCTCTGGAGGAGCCCCGTGTGGACCCTCACCCTCTGAGCGTCCCTCCTCCCTGCTGATGGCGGCTCGTTGAATGAACACCCACGTGCCAGGCCGGGTGCAGAGTGCCACCGGGACACGCCTGGCTGAAGGGTCCCTCACTCCTGTTCCTCTTTTAGGAACAGTCTAGCTCTTTCTGTTTGTCCCTCAGGAAATGCGGTCTGTCGCGCTCAGTGAGGTCGTTTTTACGGACGCTCGCGTTTCCCTCTCGGTGAGCTTTTCCCTCTTCTTCGTCGTTGATGGTGTTCAGTCACTGGATCGTGTCCGACTCTCTGTGACCCCACGCACTGCAGCACACCAGGCTCCCGGCCTCCACTGTCCCCCAGAGTTTGCTCAAATTCATGTCCGTTGTGTCAGCGATGCCATCCAGCCATCCCATCCTCTGCCGCACACCCCCTCTCCCCTTTTCCCTCAGTCTTTCCCAGCATCAGGGTCTTTTGCTGCGAGTCAGCTCTTGGCACGAAGTGGCCAAAGTATTGGAGCATCAGCTTCACCACCTTCCAAACTTACCTTTTAACTTACAAACACGGTTGTCTCGGTCACCTTGACATTGCACGTAGAGGATGACACCATGACAGTCATCCCAGGGACGCTTCTGTTTCTCAATCATCTTTGCCTCTCCTCCTGGGCTTCCTTTGCATGAATAAAGCCTCCAGATGGTTGTTTGTTCATTCTGTTTGGCCAAAATGCTTTATGAGTTTCCTACATCCTAACATTTCAAAACCTTTTTTCTTAAAAAGCATGCAGTTCTTAATGAAGCCTTCCAATAGTCCACGACCCATTTTGCATCTGTGTCAAAATCAGGCACGGAATCAATGAAAACATTAAAGCAAAGTAACCCAGTGACCATCAGCTCTGTTGCTTTAGGGCAGATGTTTAAAACATCAACCTCAATTGATCACCTTTGGCTTCTAAAGTTGATCTTTATCTCAGTTCATTTCAGTTCAGATCAGTCGCTCAGTCGTGTCCAACTCTTTGCGACCCCATGAATCACAGCACTCCAGACTTCCCTGTCCATCACCAACTCCCAGAGTTCACTCAGACTCACGTCCATCGAATCGGTGATGCCATCCAGCCATCTCATCCTCTGTCGTCCCCTTCTCCTCCTGCCCCCAATCCCTCCCAGCATCAGAGTCTTTTCCAATGAGTCAACTCTTCGCATGAGGTGGCCAAAGTACTGGAGTTTCAGCTTTAGCATCATTCCTTCCAAAGAAATCCCAGGGCTGATCTCCTTCAGAATGGACTGGTTGGATCTCCTTGCAGTCCAAGGGACTCTCAAGAGTCTTCTCCAACACCACAGTTCAAAAGCATCAATTCTTCGGCGCTCGGCCTTCTTCACAGTCCAACTCTCACATCCATACATGACCACAGGAAAAACCATAGCCTTGACTAGATGGACCTTTGCTGGCAAAGTGATGTCTCTGCTTTTGAATATGCTATCCAGGTTGGTCATAACTTTCCTTCCAAGGAATAAGTGTCTTTTAATTTCATGGCTGCAGTCACCATCTGCAGTAATTTTGGATCTTTATTTAGGGTTCTACAAAAGAAATATCTTTCCCTGATGCTGAGAAAGATTGAAGGCAAAAGGAGAAGAAGGTGGCAGAGAATGAGATGGTCGGATAGCATCACCGACTCAATGGACAATTGCAGGGACTTAGCAGCTGAACAACAGGACCACAAAAGAAACATAGCCATAGATTAAATATCTGGACTCAGGAGAGAGAGGCAGTTTCTATTTAAAGTTCAATCTAACAGACTAAACACACTCCTTGGGCCTCAGGTTGGCCAGGTGATCCCCTGGGCTCCCAGCTGCTCTAGGGCATCAATAACGTCACAGAATGCAAGCAAGCGCCGGGTTCTGGAGACAGGCTGTCCAGGGCCGTCAGGACCCTGGCACTCGTCCATCCTCACTCCGTTCCTTGGGGTCATGTGGAGGTGGGTTGGCGCCCACCTTACATCAAACCCAGGACAAGGGTCCTGCACCCCAGCCCCCCACATACCCGGGGGTAGACAGAGGAGGGATTATCTCCGGGGGCAAAGGAAGCCAGCTGGGGCGCCATGTGGCTCCAACAAGCACAGCCATGGCCTGTGGGAGCTGTCAGTGCAGGCCCCGAGATCCTGCGGCCAGATCCTCCCTGAGCCTCAGGACACGGGGCCCAGGAGAAGGCTCTGCCTGAGGCCGCAGGCTGATGGTCAGGTCGCCCAGCCTGGCTGGCCCCTGGCACCCTGCCTTCCCCACCCAGAGCTCCCTCCTCTGCACAACAGGCTTTTGACTCAAGGGGCTGCTCAGAGCTACCTTGCCCGGAGGGAGGTGGACAATTGCTGGAACAGCGTCTGAAGCCCCATTCCAGGCGAGAAATCCGCACAGGGACAAGAGGGTGTTGGGAAGACAGGCGCTGAGGGAGGGAAACCAGGGCAAAACCTGCCCACGGAGAGAAAGGGGGAGAATGAGGGGCTCCTGAAGCCCCCGACTCCCCCGTCATCCGGGGCCCCACCGGGTCAGACCAGGGCTGCCAGGCCTGGGACCCGCAGGAGGCCACAGTTCAGGCGGCTTCAGCCAGAACCACCAGCAGCATCGTGACTGCAGAGCCTTGATTTTCAAAGTCATGCTAGTGCTTCCTGTGATGTTTCTTGACAGAATCCAACAGGAGGCTCCTGAAAATCTATTCTTTTTAGTCTTTTGATGGAGGAGATGGGGGGAGGTGAAATGGAAAATGACTTATCACTATAGAAAGACACGGCTTTCCTGGTGACTCAGCTGCTGAAGAATCTGTCTGCAGTGTGGGAGACCTGGGCTGGGAAGATCCCCTGGAGAAGGGAAAGGCTGCCCACTCCAGTATTCCGACCTGGAGAATTCCATGGACCGTATAGTCCATGGGTCGCAAAGAGTCAGACACGACTGAGCGACTTTCACTTATAGAAAGATAAATGGAGGGAGGGAGAGAGGAAGGGCAGAAGGGCTCGTTGCTTGCCTTTTAATACATTTAGGTATATTGCCTCAGGGCTTCCCAGGTGGCTCAGCGGTAGAGAACCTTCTTGCAACGCAGGAGACATAAAAGATGCGGGTTTGATCCCTGGGTCGGGAAGATCCCCTGGAGGAGGGCACGGCAACCCCCTCCAGTATTCTTGCCTGGGAAGGTCTACGGACAGAGGAGCCTGGTGCGAGTCACAGAGAGTCTGACACGACTCAGTGACTCAGCAACAACGTATTCCCTCAATACCTACTGTGTTGGAAGTCTTTTCCATGAATGTGTTAAGTTGCATTTTTTTCAAAAGCTTTTTTTTTCAATGCCTGGAACTTTTTACTCACTGAATGTCACCACCCAGGACTTCCCCACTGAGTGGAGTCCACACTTATTTATTGGTCCGTTTTCCTGGTGATGTGCCTGCAGCCTGGTGTGTTTTTTTTTTTTCCTTAAATCTTCATTGAGGTATAATTCACATACCGTACGAATCACTCATTTACAATGTTCAGCTCGGTGGTTTTTAGTGCAGTTACGGATGTGTGCACCCAACACCACAGACAATCTTATCTGTTCTCATCACCTCAGAAAGTCTCAAAATCCCCCCAGTCCCCTGCCCTGAGCAACTGCTAACCCACTCTCTGTCCCTGCGGATTTCCCCATTCTGGACGTTCTTAAAAATGGAATCGTGTCGTCTACGACGGGCTGCTTTCCGTCAGCTTGCTTTGCAGGCTCACCCAGGCTGTAGGGCGTGGCCATTTCTTCGTTCCTTTCTCCAGCCACATAATATTCCATCATATGGAAACAGCACATTTGATTCAAGCGTCATCGGCTGATGGATGCTGGGGCTGGTCCTGCGGTCTGGCCGCTACAGGTGATTCAGAAGGCTCACACCAGTGTTTGTGGGCAGCCGAGTCTTCACGTCAGGAGTGGAGCTGCTGGGTCTCATGAACTCTGGGTTTCACTGAGAGGCCATCGGACTGTTTCCCAGAGCAGCTGCCCCATATCACCTCCTCTCAGAAGTGAAGGACAACTGGATATCTGCTTCTTTGAGTCCACAAGAGACCCCAAATTGTTCCCAAGGTCGCTGCGGCACCCCCAAGGTCAGCCCCGCTGCCAGGGCAGAGGGAGAAAGGATCAGCCTCAGCGCAAAGGGGCGTCACCAGGCATGAACTCTGACCTCCACATGGCGGGGCAGCAGGCACTTACTACAGCAGTTACTGGACTTGAAAGTGAAAGTGAAAACCACTCAGTGTGTCCGACTTTGCGACCCCATGGACTATAGAGTCCATGGAGTTCTCCAGGCCAGAATACTCGAGTGGGTGGCCTTTCTCTTTTCCAGCGGATCTTCCCGACCCAGGAATTGAACCGGAGTCTCCTGCATTGCAGGCGCATTCTTGACCAGCTGAGCTGACTTCCCAGATTTCCCGGTTCCCAGGACAGAGCCATGGGAAAGCCCCAGCGGCAGCTGTGCTGACCTATTGAACTTGTCGTTTCAAAGGGTTCGACCCCACAGGGAGATGGAGCTTCCTTTCTCAGAATGAGTTCACTTATTTCCCTGTTTCGGCCACACTGATTTCCTCTGCTGTGAATCTCCTATTCACATAGTTTGCCAATTTCCCTGCTTCCCCTCTGGGAAGGGGGTCTCATCCCTCCTGATCTATAGATGGATGGATATCATTTATGCATTCTGGATATGGATTCATTATTGCATGTCTGATGGAAACACCTTCAGCTATTCTGAGGCTCGCCTTTCCACTCTGCTTGTGGTATTGCTTGTAAACGAGTTCCTCTCTACTGTTTTATCTAGATTCCACACTGGAGCGTATCATTTGTGAGCAATGTGATGCCACAATCTGGCTCTCTTTTTAACAGCAAACTGCTACTGTTACCCAGTAACAGTTATCTCAGCCCCACTTGTTGTCTAGGTTCCCTTGAAGACCACCCACCCCTCTGCCACTGGGTGAGCCTCCCTGGGGGAGCGGACATGGCTTGGGCTGTTCCAGCTCCGACCCACCGGCCCCAATCTCCCTTATCTAGCTGTCACTTTAGAAGACTCACCAGTTGAAAATGCAAGTAACATCACCTCCTTCTTCAGACTCATTTGGTTATATTCCAACCCTGGCCCTTACTCAGCAACGCCCATGGTAGAACCAGCTTATCAAACGCCATTAAAGCAAACGCACAGAGGCCTTGTTGAGATTGCATTCCAAGGAATCACAACACGCAGCGAGGACGAATGACATCTGGAGGACTCTGCAGACCCCGCCGGGAGCCTGGGTCACTGCCTCGGTCCCTTTTCCCAGCTGTTTTCCCAGAACTCCATCTGGGGCTGCACCAAAAGTTATTTAAGCAATCCTTCCCTGATGAGTGCTCCTCTGGGGTTCAGGGTTTTCTACTGTAAACAACGCCGCAGTGAGAGGTTCAGGCATGCCTCTTGGAATCGGCGTGAGAGGGCAGGGCTGGGACGCATCCTGGAGGTGGGCTGGCCAGGCCACACAGGGGCTCCTGGCACGGGGCTGGGTGCCAGGTCTCCTTCTGGAAAGGTCGCACCAGTTTCCATGGGGAGGGATCAGTCCTCATGGGTATGTAGCGGGTTCAGGGGCGTGGGATTAGGTTCATCCTGACCCCGTTCACAGGCTGGCGAAGGTGGAGGTGCCCTGCCATGCGTCCATAGCAGCAGCAACACCCCACACTCTGCGGTCGCTCTGCTCGTCTCACTGACTGGGGCTCAGAGGACAGCAGCTGCTGGGGGGTCTCCTCCTTCAGCCTCTCTGCAGAGCCTGAGTGAGGACCCCCCAAGCCAGAGTCTGTGGAGCTCATCTGAGCGGGTCCTTGGGTGTGAATTCTGCAAGGGAGAGCGAGGAGGCTGACAGTTCACACTGCATCCCCAGGGCTATGGCAGCGCCCGGGATCAGGAAACAGGTGGGAACTGACTAGGTTATGGGCAGTTCCTGCTGTGACCAGCGTTCCATCTCTGCGCCACTTGGCAGAGGCGTCCCTGCTCCTGTTAGCAGGCTGCACCCTGACCACGTCCTGTGTGTGCCTTCTCCCACCTCCCAGAGGTGCCTGAGGATGCCCGACACCCATTAACCAGGGAGAACCCTGCCCTGGGAGCTGGCTTCGTGCCCCAGGGATAACCTACCCCCCAAGAAGCTTCTCCCACAAGCCTGACCTTTGGCCAGAAACCGGAAGTTCTTGGGTACCACCTCTGCCACGTTTCATCAGTCAGCATGCTCATGGGGCCAGCCTGGATTCAGAGGAGGGCAAAGGAGCTCCACGTCTTGACAGAGGAGTGGCACCAGCGTGCCGAAGAAAGGGACGGTGGCCCGCCGAGACCCCGGCTGCAACATCAGCGTCACCCGTCATGGAGGGCATAGCCAGGGTTGACTCTGCACCTGGCATTGGGCGCCTACTCTTCCAGGCTCATATTTTGGTCCCATTTCATGGAATGGTAAACCGAGGTTCCTTATATCTAAGGAGCAGCAGCACCAGGTTCGAAACTTCTTCCATCTCGTTCTCAAGATCTTACTCTTTCTACAAAACCAGGAAGCTCTGTGGGAAAAAGCCACCAGAGGCTTCCTTTAATCGTTTTCTAGGATAATTTTTTAAGGTCATTTGAATTTCTTCAGCTCTCCCATAGACTTTAATATCTTAAATTATTCTAATTTTGAAAGATATAAACGAGTATAGACATTATTGTAAAGCAAACAGCGATGTATCCAGCACCCAGGCCAAGACACAGGCGCGGCCACCAGCCAGGTGCCTCCCCCGTGACCTTCTTGAGTGGCCTGCCCCCAGGGGCTCTTCGGAGATAACCACCAGCCTGACTTTCATGGCAACGGCTTCCTTCTTTTTCGTCTTAGTTCTACTATCTAATTATGCCGCCCTAACGATATAGTTGAGTTTTGTCTGTGTTTTGACGTTATATAAATGGAATCGGACAGTGAGTATTCTTTCATGTCTGGGCTTTTCCTCCCTCAAAATTATGTTTTTCGGTTGATCCGTGTTGTTCCATGGAGCTCAGCTTGCTCGTGTGTGGATGTGTGTGGGTTTTGTGGGTCCTGGGTTTTGTCGTCCCTGGCTTCCCTCGCTGTACACGATTTCCCTGCATGAAGACGCCACACGTTACTGTTTCTCTCTTGACAAGCGTTTGCGCACCCGAGCCCGGGCTCCGTCGAGATGCTTTTCCAGGGACGGGACCCCTGGCTCAAGAGCAGGCACCCCTCCCAGTCTACCAGGCCACACCCACCTGTTCTCCCGTTCGGCTCCCACAGGCACAGGTTACGCTTCCCGGAGCCTTGCACTCTCACCAGCGCCTGATACTGACAGAGTTGGTATTTTCGTTTTCCTCTGTCTGGCGGGACCTTGGGATGTCTCGCTGTGATTCATACTCCGCAGCACGGTAAAGCCCATGGGCACGGCGGATGAGCAACAGCAACGAAGGATGACGATGGCACCCCCACCCCTCGCATCTGGAGCACAGGGCGCTCCAGGGCTCCTTCTCCATTGTGTTCTATTTTCACTCTTATTATTTTTACCGCAACAATCGCAGCAAAGCTGGGGCACAGCAGCAATTGCTATCTTGGATGATGAGGTTGCAAAGCCCGGAGAGGCCACAAGTACCCCCAGGGCCAGCCAGTCGCAGCCCCGAGGTGTGTTCCCCCGCTCGCTGCCTCCCACAGTCCCGCGGGCTGAGCAGGATGGGCGGACCACGCCGCCCACGATGCAGGCGGGGACGGGAGCTGTGTCCAGGGTCCCGTGTGCCAGGCTGGCAAGCTGACCCTTCCCCCAGGTCTCCGCTCGACAGCCGAGGCTTTGGTGAGTGGCTCTGATGATGCAGGAGTCAGATGCGGCCCACGTTCACTCACCCCTTCAATCCACCCTTATCCCGTGCCATCCATCAGACAAGGATGACTGGCTGCGTGGCCCGCCAGGCTGTTCCGTGTGCGTCTCCGCCTCTGCGCAGTGATGCTGGGAAGGGGAGACTGGCCAGCCCGCAGACACTCGTATGGACCCCCCCACCTGTGCCAGCCTCCCCACACACTTCCCCACCGGAGCCAACATGGGGCTGCCCTCGGGATTCTCCTGACGGTAACACGCATCTCAGCAGCATGCTCCAGGGAACCCGGGAGACGGGGTGCGACTCGCGAGTCCTGGAGGGTCTGCAGCAGGCCCGGGGCCGCAGCAAGGGCCCGGGTACAGAGCGCACAGACTGGGGCTCTGCCTTGTGGGGAGTTCAGGGTGGAGTGCCCAGGGCTTCACGGTCACCCTTTATTCATTGCTCAGTCACCCAGTTGTGTCTGACTCTTTGTGACCTCACGGACTGCAGCACACCAGGCTTCCCTGTCCTTCCCCATGTCCCGTTTGAGCTTGCTCAAACTCATGCCCATTGAGTCAATGATGCCATCCAACCACCTCATCCTCTGTCGTTCCCTTCTCCTCCTGCCTTCAGTCTTTCCCAGCATCAGGGTCTTTTCCAATGAGTTTTTATTGGCGAATTTTAAATCTAAGTGCAGGCATTAAGGTTCAGGAAGGGATAGGCAGGGTCATTCAAAGGTCAGATATGTAGGTCACCCTGGATTTCCTAGAACATCATGAGTGGGGCAGCCCAGCTGGTTGTCCAGTTGCACAGCCAAGAAGGTGTCTGCTGGGCCTGCATGTCTCTGAAGTGGATGCCCAGGCAATCAAAACCTTCCCGCCAGACACCTGCCCCACAAAGGTGTGTCCTCCGCGTCCACCCCGTGTGAGTGCACCTCACCTGTAGGCGGCACAGTGAGCGAGGAACAGCACGCTTGTCTTTGGACAGGCGGAAACATCGGCACAGAGGTCCAGTGAGCTCCCCCAGGTCACACAGCAAGCACGGTGGAGCTGGCATCACGCCCAGGCTCTCTGTGTATCCCAGGCACACGGAAGCACCGGCCCCTGCCTTCCACCCACCCTCGGCTCAGGGTGCCTGGAAGTGACCCCAGTCCCCATCCCCAGGAAGGATGCCTGCTGCCCAATTTCAAGACATATTCCAGAGCCACAAACCACATGATAGAAGAAAGACACAGGGACCCAGGGAGTAAGACCGAAGGCCAGAGAGAGGCACAAACATCCCTGACTACTTTGTGCAAAAAAAAAGAGAAAAAAGGCTCATAACTAAACGGAGCAATGTTAAATAAGATGAAAAAAATATATACCCAGAATATGAGAAATTATCACTTAAACTAATATATTTGCAAAAAAAGATTAATACAGAGACCAGAGCTTTTGCTTTGTTCAAGATACATTTATTTTAAAGATCCTGCAAATTGATTAAATGAGAATTTTATGAGGAAAAAAAACTTTTAGAATCGTTCTGAATTTACAGAAAAGTTGCAAAACTAGAACAGAGTTCGCACCCAGCCGTCCCCCAGCGCCCATGCCCCCCGCTGTCCGCATCTCACGTTGCTTTGTTAGGACATTCGTCAAAACTAAGAAGCAACACGGGAACCTTTGTAACGACATTGGTCTGGACTCTGCAGCAAAACTCCATTTTATTCAGAGTCCACCAATTTTTCCCTGATGTCCTTTTTTGTTCCAGGATCTCATCCAGGACATCCATTGCATTTAGTCATGTCTCCTTAGCTTCCTCTGGGCTGTGACAGTTTCTCAGACTTTCCTTGTTTCTGATGAACTTGGCAGTTTTGAGGAGGACTGGGCAGGTGATTTGGGGGGAATGTTCTTCGGTTGAGATTTGTTTTGGGTTTTTCTCATGACGGTGCTGGTTTGGGGGAGGGGAGACCCCATGGTGAGGCACCCTCCTCACCGCGTCCTCTCAGAGGAGAAGGTCGTCCAGGTGACTCATCACTCTTGAAGCTGACCTTGAGCCCTGGCTGAGGTCATGTTTGCCTGGCTTTCCCCCATGAGGCTCCTCTTTTCCCTTCCACGCTGCCTTCTTTGCAAGGAACTCACAGAGTGCACCCCCTTCCCAGGGCTGGCGAGGAAGAGAAAAGGGTCTGCAGGAAGTATTTGGAATTCTGGGAGGAAGTGTGTCTCTTCTCCCACTCACTCTTTATTCTGT
>NW_011489486.1:14141-17818 GCF_000754665.1 Bison bison bison | reverse complement strand
CATTTATTTTTGTCTGTGTGGAGGTGTGGTGTTTATGTTATCATTTTCTTATACTCCAATCCCATGTACCTTTCTGCTGTTGCTGTCGCTCCAGCCATCCAGCTTCAGCAGCTCTTCCTGGCTGACTACCGTGCCTCCTTTGTTTTCTGAACACATCCATGCCTTCTGTCCCCGCAGGATGTTCCGGGCTCGTCGTGTGTCTCTCCTGCCCCAGCCTGAGATTCAGCTGCTTCTCCCTCTCACGGGAGGATGGTGTTAGAAACCAAGACCCGGGCACCGGGTGTGCTCACTGCTACTGGGGCTCCACGGCTTTCACGCATCTCAGCTGACGGAGCTGGGAAGCCCACGTGTGTGCACCCACTGGCAGACACAAACACCTCTGGTTATTTCCGTGTCTGTTCATCTATCTGCATCAAGCTAGCCTGAGTCCATGCTCACGTCTCTGAGTTCAATCCAGAACTGTGCAGCCTTGCTAGCTCCCCTCTTCGCTCGGGAGTAGCCTCCTCCTCCAGCAGTGAGAGACTGAGATTCCGCTGCTCCCTGACATTCACTTATCCATTCCTTCCCAGTGAGGCTGCACAGCACCCCCTTCAGAGCTGTTAACCCAGGTCCCTGCAAGGAACAGTAGGCCCAAAGCAGTACTCCAGCATCACGGCACAATTCCTTCCATCTTTCACATTTCCTGATCAAAACGCTGTTTTCCATAGTCACTTAGGTCAGCGTCTTCTCTGCGTCCCCTTTAGAGATGTTACACCCCACGTGTGTCACAGTCTGCCTTCTAACCCGGGGGCCCCTCACCTCTTGGTTGATTTTGCAAAATCTTATGTGTTAAAGTTCACGCCTTGTGCCGGCAAGCTGTATGATTTCTGACAAACACGTAGCATCCTGAGTTCACCGGCCTGTGCCGCGCAGAGTGACTCCACCCTGAAATTCCTGTGTCTCGCCCCACACCCAGCCCCTGGCCACCACTGATCTGTTTCCTATCTTTACAGTCCTGCCTTTTCCAGAACGTCATATCAATGGAATCCTACCATATGCAGGCTTTCTGGTCTGGCTTCTTTCACTTAGCAGAATGCATTTAAGCTTTGTGGAGATGCTGCAGGAATTAGCAATGCTTTCATTTTGCTTTGTCGATGGCGTGCCGTCCTCCAGAAGCACCGCCGTTTGCTTATTCACCTGTTGAAGAACGTCATGGTTATCTCCAGTTTGGGGTGATTCTGAATCATGCTGGTTAAACGTTATGAGGCTTTTCCGTGAGCATGTAGCATCTGTGAGCGTGAGTTTGCAACTCGCGTGGGAAACCACAGGGGAGTGTGATTATAAACCCTAGGGTAGGTCTTCGTTTAACTCCAGGAGAAACTGCCAAACCACCTTCCGAGGTGGCCAGACCCTCTCCGGCCCCACGGGCCACGAGGGGCGCCTGCTGCTCCGCACCTCACCTGGTGCTGGTTTGCCACAGACCTTCTTTGGCGAAGTGTTTGTTCAGGGTTTTACTCATTTTTTCATTGGGTTGTTTTCTTATCATTGAGCCTGAAGGGTTCTTAACATATTCTAAACACAGATCCTTTATTGATATAAGATTTGCAAATATTTATCGCCATCTGTGGTTTGTCTTCTCTCCAGATAGTCAGAGCTTGTTTTTTTTCCAACAATAATTTTGCTTTTCCGTGTGCAGAGCCTACACATATTTTATTAAGCTCACGCCTATGGAATTCATTGTTCTTTGGCCCTGCGCAACTGGTCTCTGACGATAATGAAAAGACAATGCAATAGAGTTTTTTGAACAAGCGTTGCTGTAACCATTGGCCAACCATACCAAAACTAAAAACAACTTCCACACACACCTCTGACCACACAAAACAAAGTGAGGAGGATCAGAATCGTACACAAACCAGCTCTCCCCTTGGCCTCCACTGCCAGGGACCCAGCTGGCACGGGAGCCAGTGGCTAGCGTTTGAATCCAAGCTCTGCCGTTTCCTAGACGTGAGACAGCTGAGTGGCTTCCGTGCCTCCGTGTCTCAGTTTCCCCAGCTGCAAAGTGAGGATGTATTACACCTGCAGACGCCCCAGTGGTCCTGTGGTAAAGAGCCCGCCTTGCGGAGTAGGGGCTGAGGGTTCAATCCCTGGTCAGGGAACCGAGATCCCACATGCTGCTGAGCAGCCAAGCCCATGCACCACAGCGGCTGAATAAGTCAGTATTAAAAAATAATAACAGTGCAGCTGCCTGCTTGTCACGAGGAGTCCACGAGCTAACCCTGCTGCTCCAGAACAGCGTCTGCTGCGCACGGAAGCTGGCTGTCTTCTGCTCTTCTGTGGAGGTCACAGCAGCCCAATCCACCCCAGAGGCTCCTGCACCCACAGTCCTGTCCCTCCCTGCAAGAGGCCTACCCTGGGGTCTCCACGGGTCCTTCCGTGTTTTGGGTGGGCTCTGTCCCTGGATCTCAGTGATCTGTCTCCACTCCAGAGTCCCCTGAAGGACTTGACCCAAAGCTGCAACCCCGTGCCTGGATCCTACTGAGGCCGTGCTGGGATCTGGGCAGAGGTGGGACATCCCGTGAAGGTGGACTCTGCCTGCAGGCAGCATAACTGTGTTGTCTTGACCAGGGAGTCTAAGTTCAAAGGCCCTATGGCCGCCAGGGTGGCACAGCCCTAGCGGTGAGGTAGGATTTGTACCCAAGGGGCCCGATGCCGTTGCTGGGTCCTTACCCCGCCCTCTGTGGCTTTCTTACTCATCAACACCCAGAGGCCAGATCTTCATGGGAAGACCTTGGCTGGGAAGCAAGTTGAGGAGGACAGAGCAACCACATTACAGGGGACACTGCAAACCTTTCTAACCCTTCATCTTTTCAACATGTTCCTCTGACTGTCCACAGGCCTTGAAATCGTCCCCTGCCCCAGGAGAGCTGCACAGATAGAACGTGTGGGGACCTGATGGTACATGGCGGGCGGAGACCAGCCCTGTGACCGCTGGGTGCAGGTGGGCTTTGGGGATTCGAAGGGGGAGATGACGCTGCCCTTTGACAGACTCCTTGCTCTCACACGTGGGCCCCGTTCCCCACACACATCTGCCGGCCAAGTGGCTGCTCCAGGAAGCTGATTGGCTGGGCAGGGGCCCTGAATCACGGTGCGTGAGGAGCGCAGCCCAGCTCCAGCTCACTTCCTGCCGATCAGAACATTTCCCCCCTGGGGGATTCCTGAGCCCCCAGCATTCTGGCGTCAATCTGTTTCTCTGCAGACGGCACATTGCAGGCAGAAGCACAATGTATAGGAGCAGCCAGGCCATCTGGGCCAGAGGCTCGGCGGACGCGGGGCTGACGTGGTCCGGGCGGCCCCACCCCCAGCCAGGCTGGCGCTTGCTCTGCGAGGCACCGTCCAGCCCCCGTCGGGGAGAGACCGCCACTCGCTCCCAGCTCCCGCCCCGAGGCATTCCAGAAAGCTTGGCAAGGATCCGCACGGGCACGGAGCCCAGTGCTGAAGAGGGGGCTGCGGCCTCAGGCGAGCCTGGACTCAACCCTGCTCTCCCCTCACTCACCGTCCAATCCCGGGTAGAGGCCACTGGCCCTGTGTTTCCACGTATAAAGCGGGGCACTGAGCACTACCCAGCCTGCCGGGAGGACACAGTGACCCTGCCGCTGGTGATGCCGCCCGGTTCCCTGCCCACGCCCCAGCCCCTGCCC
>NW_011489486.1:9733-13977 GCF_000754665.1 Bison bison bison | reverse complement strand
GGTTTTGCCTCGTGATACCCGAAGCTCTTCGAGGAAGGAGCCTCTTCTGGAAACACCCGACAAGATGGCAGCTCGGCTGGAGAGGCCTCTGACCCCCTACTTGTTTGCAGTTGGAGCTGCCCCACTTGGAGCAACTGGGGGTCCCAGGGAAGGCCCGCCTGCTCTGGGCCTCACTGGGCCATCTGAAAATCGAGGGGTTGGTTTCATCTGCTTTCCCAGCTGGCCCCGGTGCCTCCCTGCCAGAATGTGGTTAGCAATGTAGCAGAGGCTTCAAAATGTCCTCCCACCCTGACCAGCTCTGTAGTCAAGAGAGAAAACTCCTGTGACCTTCAGCCGTCCGCTTCAATACGTTCCAAGGCATCGCCACATCGGGGTCCCACACTCCCCGCCGTCCCTTCACCTGTGCAGTCTCAGCAACTGTCGGCCTGGAGAGCAGCGCCCGCGATGCCGTGACCAAGGGACACGGCAGATCCGACAGGGAAGCAGCGGCCCAGCGAGGGCCCACCACCTGCTCCAGCCAGCAGCAGGTCGTGTGAGTGGGGTGGGCGCCAGGCCTGAGTCGTCCTCTCTACACCGCATCCCTCAGGCACCCTCCCAAAGATGCAGTTTTCTCCAACCCAAACCATCTGAAAATCCCTATGGCCACTGGACATTCCCCATGATGGTTCATTACTTGGGGACACCTGAGTCTCCAGGCTTCCCTGGAAAACTGGACCTCACTGGGTCCCCTCAGCCCAGGCCCCCTAGACCCTGCCGTGTCCCCCAGCCCAGGCCCCCTGGACCCCACTGTGCCCCCCAAGCCCGGGCCCCCTGGACCCCATCGTGTCCCCCAGCCCAGGCCCCCTGGACCCCACTGTGTCCACAGCCCAACTCAGGCCCCCTGGACCCCGCCATGTCCCCTCCAAGCTTGTGCAGCCCCGTGGGAGCTGCTGGCCCAGCACGAGAATGAGCTCAGCCTGCGCGTCTGTGCTCCAGATGCCCAATCCCAGGCCGCTCTGATCCCTGCCTCGAGCACACATTCCACGGTGTGTCCTCAGAAGACAAAGGTCCCACAGCACGTATGGTTGCTCTCTGTCAGCTCCTCCCGGGAACCATGCTGGAGCCCCGGCCACTGCGGTGACCCCACGGGGCCGACAGGACGGCAGGGCACGGCCACCTCCCACAGGGCAGGCGAGAGCGGGGATGGGTCGGTGAGGCCGTCCTGTCTTGAATGGAGGGGGGCTCACCTGTGCCTCCTTAGGTGCCCCCTGAGCTCCTGGAGTTTGCCGCTGCTCCCTGACCCGTGGGTGGGGCTCCTCACTCACAGTGAGAAGCCTCTGCCCAGGGCAGACCCTCAGGTCTATGCAGATGGGACACCGAAGTGTTGTCTCCCAGCCCTCCCCAGGCCGTGGACCCAGCTCACCCTACGTGCCCCTCAAGATCCTCCGAGTGGGTGGATGTCCTCTGTGGCCACAGTACTCTGTGTATTCACGGGAAAATGAAATGCCCCTCCCTGACTGTCCCCCACCCCCACCCCTCGTCCCCTCTGCCTGGGGGCTCATCGGGGATGTCAGAGACAGCGAGACGTCGCCGCCATCCCAGGGGCGCTTCAATGCTTTTCTGTGAAGATGGAGGGGCCTAGAGCCTTCCGGGCTTGCTGGGAAGCTCCCTGAGGCTCTGGCAGTGCAGCTGGGGGAGCTGGGTTCCAGGGGCTGTCGGGAGGAGGAGCCCAGGCGGGGTGGTGGGGGAGAAGTCCACACCGCCGCGACCCCTAGGTGAGTCCATCAAGTCCCGGGGGGCTGGGAGCAACCCCCTGCATCATCACAGGGGCCTCACAGGAGATCTGAGAGCAAGGTTGGGATGGGAGGCCCTGCCTCGGCCGCCCCCACCCTCTGTTCCAGCACCCAGGAAGCAGGGAGGAAGCAGGGAGCCCAGGAGAACAGGGAGAAAGTGCAGCGGGAACTGCAGTCCTTGCCTCCCATCTCCAGACCTAACCGGGAGGGGCCTGGCCCACCTTGCTGCTCTGCCAGGTGGCCCTGTGCCTGGCACGCAGAGGGCGTTCTAGAAGTGTCTGTTTTGCATTCAGAAGGTCTGGGGGTGAAAGCCATGGCAGGGGAGGCCCCCAGGGGTGTCCTCGGGTAGAGTCCTGCTGTGTCATCTGCCCGTCAGTGCTTGTGAGCCGCAGAGAAGCCCCAGGAGCCAGAGGAGGCGTCTGGGGACCCGTGTCCCGAACCCCACTGCCGTCCAGCTTCCAGGCTCTTCTGGGGCCCGGGAAGCCACTGACGGCCGGGCCACTGACCTCAGTCAGTCTGGCCACTGTCAGAATCTGTCAGGCTTGGTGGCGGCGTTGGGTCCCTAAAGGAAGCCACGCAGGCTGGCCCGGACGAGGGCCCTGTGTTTGCTCAGCAGCCTCGGCAGGCCCTGGACCTGACTCGTGCTGCTGCTTGAGCTCTGAGTTTCTCCTTCAGGACGTTCCCAAGAGCCTGAGGCAAGGCCCCTGAAACACGCGGCCCTGCCTCTCTGGACGGCACGGTCCAGGAAGCCTGGCTGCAGGAACCGGTGCGGGTGGGTCAAACCTCTGTTTTCTTGCCTGCAGACCCTGCAGGAAGCTGTGTGAAAGGCCAGCAGCGGACCCGGCCGGCAGCTGGTGGGCCCTTCGTGGCCACACGGATGTCTCCTGTCACGGTAAGCAGGTTCCCGGGGAGAACACCCTGGGGACATTCTCCTTGACCTCCCGCCCCTCAGCTCCTGAAAGACCCTCCATCTCCCCAGGGGTCCTGCCCCTGCCTGCCCAGCCCGCTGCCCGAGGGACGCCCGTCCAGGCCCCGCCACCAGCCCCCCGGGTCAGGAGCGCAGGGCACCGCCAGGCCCCCAGCCCCGCCCCAGCCCCCTTTCACTCCACTCAGCTGTCCAGGCTTCCCCCTGTTTGCCATTTCAATCATCTCAGGGCAATTTCCTCTCTCGTCTGAGCACTGATTCCTCTCCAGATGGCTTCCTCCCCGTCTCCCTTCATCAGGGTCTCGTGCCAAACCCCAGGGCTGGGGGTGGGGAGGGCCCGGCAGAGGGCGGCGGTGGGCAGGCAGGCAGGCGCTCGCTGGGAAAGGGCCATTCCCTGCAGAAGGGCCGCGGAGCACGGCTCGGGGCTCGTCCCACCGAACCGTGCGCGGTGGCCGCAGATGTGCCGTGAAGCACATTTTTAGACTGTGAGTCAACTGCTAATAGAGTGATTTTTTTAATCATCCCAGAAGGAAGGCTGATTTACAGTTCTTCTGTGCTAGGGCTGAGTCGTCAGGGAGGGGCTTTCAAAGTGGCTTGGGTGGAGGCAGGAGGCCAGGGGCCCCCAGACCGACCAGGGGTGCAGCGGCGGAGGCGGGGGAACTGGTCAGAGAACAGTGTACAGACCTCCTGCCCCATCTCCACGAGGAGGTGAGCTCCCCAGGGAAGGCTCGGGCAGAGCCTCCGTCAGCTCTGACACCAGCTCGTTATCACAGTGACCCCAATTTCTCATGAGAGGGGACATAAATCAGTCGTGAAAATGGCTTTTCTGCATCCCCAGCCTGTGCCAAGTCCTTGGGTATGGCAGGATGAATAAGACAAACCTCTTATGCAGAGCAGACAACTGTGGGAAGAAGAATGTTCCGGATCTAAACAACTAAACTGTGGTGGCCGTGTCCCCTCCGAGCCTACAGAGCAGGGGCTGCAGGGGAGCGGGGCCTGGCAGGCCAGGCTGTTCCGGGTCTCAGGACCTCGGGGCCGCCCAGCATCACTCCCTACATGGTGACCACCACTCGGCAGCCTCGGGCGGGGCTGGGGAGGCTGATGCAACCGAGCCGGGCGGGCGGGAGCCTGGCCGTCCCCCTCCCTCCCTGCCAAGTCTCCCTCCCTCACTGGGGCAGGGCGCCCTCTGGCAGTGGGGGTTCCTAGAGGGCAGCTCCTGGGACCTCCGCGGTCTCCACTTGGTGGGGAGCTGAGATCAGAGAGCTTGGTGACCCTGCTTTTTCATCTTCCGGGGCGACAGAGCCTCAAGTCCACCTTGGCACCAGCACTGACCGCGGGTGGGGCCCTGGCTGTGTGCCTGGGGACGCAGCGTCTCCAGCCTCGGATCCACCAACTCCAGAAGCAGGGTCACCGTGCGTCGCCCTCACGGAGGCAGCAGGAGGGTGGAGCTGTCCGCCCTAGGACAGCAAAGGACAGGCCCCCGTCTGTCCCGAGTGCCCAGCAATCTGGGCCCCCTTGCTTCTCAGTCCCACAACAGACGCGGCTCG
>NW_011489486.1:7181-9633 GCF_000754665.1 Bison bison bison | reverse complement strand
AGGGTACCTCTGCATCCTCCGCACGGCCCGAGGCCACCTCTGGTAGCTGATCGGGGTGCTCAGTGAAAAAAGCTGCCCTACACAGAGACGGAAGGCAGCGAAAGGCAGAGGAGCAAGGCCCTGCCTGGGCCCTCAGAGTCGGCGCTGGAGGGGACCCCAAGCCGTGGTGGTCCAGGACGGCCGGGAGGAGAGGAGTCGGAGAGCAGATTCTGGGGGTGCAGAAGCAGGAAGGTGGGGGGCCCCGAGCGGAGCAGGACCCGACGGGCAGCGGCTCGAGGATGCTCTGGGGTGCGGCACCCAGCCCATCACCAGGGGGTTGTCCCCACCCCCGCACTTTCCCTTTCACCAGTCAAGCTGCTCTGGACACAAAGATGCCCCTGGTCCTGGGAGGAGGGATGGATGAGCACAGAGAAGGCTGTGGGGATCTCAGGGCTGGAGCGATCAGGCCAGCGGCCCGCACTGCCGCAGAGGAGGCAGCCAGCTTGGGTGGGGACACGTGAGCACGGGTCCTGGGGCGTGCCCCTGTGTCCCCTGTCTCAGTGGAACCCTAGCTTGCTGGGGAGGGGCACAGAAGGCTCCCCAGGGCCTGGGAGTGAGGGTCTCCCACGGGCAACAGCTGCAGCCCGTGTTTCCCTTGGGTCTTCTCAAAAGTCCGCCCTGGCTCCCCAGGGCTGAGCCCTCCCGGTGGGCCGTGCCTGAGCCGGGCTGACCCGGAGCCGCTGGCTGATGCTTGCTGAACGCATGATGCCAACGGCGGGCTCCTGAGCCGGGCTGACCCGGGAGGCCGTCAGGGATCAGAAACCGAGAAGCAGCGAGGTCACCGTCTCAGGCTGCTGGGACCTGCCCTGGAGTAGGGTCCTGAACCAACCAGAGACGAGGGTCAGAGAAAGTTAGCATTGCCATTACACAGAAATTCTTCTTTTTCTAATGGTGGGGAGAGAGTATGAACTTGACCCAGACACTTTAAATGAATATTCTACTGATGCTGAAGCTGAAACTCCAATACTCTGGCCACCTGATGCAAAGACCTGACTCATTTGAAAAGACCCGGATGCTGGGAAAGATTGAAGGCAGGAGGAGAAGGTGACAGAGGATGAGATGGTTGGATGGCATCACCGACTCGATGGACATGGGTTAGAGCAAGCTCTGGGAGTTGGTGATGGATGCGGAGGCCTGGCGTGCTGCAGTCCATGGGGTCACAGAGAGTCAGACATGACTGAGGACTGAAGTGACTGAAAGGTCCCAGAGGCAGCAAGAGACGGAGGAGGAGACTCAGTCAGAGTGCCAAGAACCTCTTGGTCAGCTCAGTGAGGCCCCCATGACTCGCCCAGGGAGAGTCGGAGCAAGCCCCCAGCTCCAATGGCTCAGGAGAGGCCCCCACGGCCAGGGACAGCCTTCAGAGGCCCCTAGGCGTCCAAGGCCGGTGCCCACCCACCTCCACCCCCTGGGACACAGTTCTAAACCAAAAACAATCGCGTAAAACAACCCTAAAATACAGGGAAAGAAGCCTAATGAAACCTTTACTTTCGTACTACAAATTTCACTTGATTTCAGCCCCATGCGGGGCTGCGAAGTCTGGCTTTCTTTTTCTGGTTTTTCCATAAACCACACCCAATACTCTCGGGGCAAAAGGTAGGCCAGGACCCTCAACTCCCCCAGGGGACCAGCGTCCTGTCCCCTGTATGGCATCCCTACCCCAACCCTCGGCTACGGACCCCACCCCGCCACCGCCCCAGGCTGGCACACGACCCCCGCTGGGCCGGCGGAACCACCAGACCAAACTCTCGGTCAGCTCCAGGGCTCCCTCCTGATGAGGTTGGCCTGGGACACACGGGGATTCCACAGACTCAGGGCAAGTCAGCAGGAACCTGAGAAGCTCTGACGCTCTGCTTTGCCTAGCCACTCACCCTCCGAGCAGCCAAAGTCATTGTTCAGACCAGGAGGATCTTAGGGAAGAAGCATGCTGCTGAGCTCCGTGGGCAGAAGTGGTCCGGGCGCCAGCAACAGAACGAGTTTCAGCCAGAAGGGAAACACAACCAGACACACTCAGGGCACTCATGCTCACACTCGTGTGTCCGACTCTTCTGTGACCGACCCCCTGGACTGCAGCCCGCCGGGCTCCTCTGTCCATGGGATTTCCCAGGCTTGAATACTGGAGTTGGGTGCCATTTCCTCCTCCGGAGGATCTTCTCGACCCCGGGTCGAACCTGCATCTCCTGTGTCTCCCTCGTTGGCGGGCGGATTCTGGACCACCAGTGTCACGCAGGACGCCCCACACGAGGGACCTGGAGTCTGGAGTCAGACACGCCTGGGCTCAGTGTGTGAATCTGGGAAGCTGTCTGATGCCTCTGCGCCGACTTTCCCATCAGGGAAATGGAGACGATGCCTGTCCCTTCGGGTTGGCAGTGAGGGTGAGAGAAGTACCATACGGGCGTGTGATACACAGAGGCAC
>NW_011489486.1:5559-5832 GCF_000754665.1 Bison bison bison | reverse complement strand
TGATATGGTGGCGCTGGGGCCAGCGGGGAGGCACTCTGTGCTCGCCCCCTGCCTGTTCTGGGAAGGGTTGCTGGAAAGGGCTCAACTGCAGCCCCAGGAGGAGCTGTTTCCCCAGGCCGGGGGGCCGGGAGGCACCCGGTGACTGGACTAGGACCCCTCAGCAGGAGGGACGCCCGGGGCGCTCGGCCCCCTGGAGGCTCCGTCTCTTGGGCCCCTGCTCTGGACTGGAGGAGCCTGCTGCGCAAGGTCTCCCATCCACGGGCCAGTGCCTCC
>NW_011489486.1:2937-5459 GCF_000754665.1 Bison bison bison | reverse complement strand
GGGGCTGAGGGCTGGAGAGGCAGCATCCCTGACGGTCCCCAGAGGCTCCCTCCAGCGGGCAGGGGGCAGGACAGTGCCAGGAGCCTCGTCCCGGGGGCGAGTGTGCTTTTGATTAGCTGTACGAGAAAGCCGTGGGGACCGAGTGTCCATTGACTGCGCTTCTAGGGGCTGCTGGAAGGAACGCTGCACACACACTAGGCGTGGAAGAGAGCCCTGCTTCTGCTGTGAGTGCGCGTGCGACTCTCGACCGGGATTTGCAGCACACGGGCGGGAGCCAGGCTTAGATTCCTCGAGGAAAACATCTGAGATTCTACTGAAAAACAGCGAGGAAAGAATTCTATGTCCACACCAGGCAGCCTCAAGCTGGAAAGACCTCAGGCCCTCCTGCGTCTATACAGACGGATCACAACTTTCTCAAGTGCAGTGTAGACGGGGCTGAGAAGCAGGACCTCTGGGCAGACACTGGAGAAACCAGCAGTTTTCAAATGGTGTTTTCAGGAGCCCCAAGGGGTCCACTGGGGAGGAAGAGGCTGCCCCAGAGGGGTGAGGGGGCTGCTCCCCCGGGGAATCAATGAGAGCAGCCCGCTTTAGTCCATTTCTCCTTCTGGGCGTCCTCGGGACTTCCTGTGTCAGACGCCAAGGAAACTCAGAAACGTGCTGGCCCAGAACCACTGCCCGCTCTCGCGAGGTCCCGGCAGAAACAGAGAAGCAAGACAGCCTCGGTGGCCAAGTGCCAGTTGGGTACCGCAGTGCCGGCTTCCACGTAGGCAGCCGCCAGGACCACGTGGGTGGGGGAAGGGTAACCATGGCAACCTCCCCCCAGTCATCGCTAAGTAATTCCTCCACAATGTACAATCGCTCTGTTTATAGGAAGAATGCTGACCATATATTCTGGTTTTCCATGCACAATACTTCACTAGGAAAGAATGCAGAGCCCACCAGAAGGAGCTCACGTTGCACTTTTCCCAGTCAACCAAGCCTCTTCCCGGGCCTTGGGGAAAGTGACGGATGGGGTTCCACCATTCAGGCTGCAACCGGAGAAGCTGCAGACTGCCCGGCTTCGGATCCACCGCCTGGAGGAGGGTCCCCACAGGTCAAGCGCAGGGGCTCCCCACCTGAAAAGCTCCCAGAGCCACAAGGGGCTGTGGGCTGTGCCGGCCGAGGGTCTGGAGCCTGTAATTGGGCCAAACCACCAAGGCACTGGTTCATCAGAATGAAATTTCAACCCACTGAAGCACGAGGGTCTGGCTTCCCACTGGCTGAGGCCACAGATGCGGCTCCGTGTCTTCATGAGCCCTCACGCTCTGGGAGGCACACAGGCTCGCTTCCTTGCCACACGAAATTCAAATTGAGGAGGGAAAGATGAGTTTCAGATGCTAAAAAAAAAAAAAATCCTTACGGGCTTTTCGAGGAAACGAACCAGCCTGCTCTTGGGCGTTCTCGGGAGAGAAGTCTCCGCTCTCCGCCCCGTCTCTGATGGACGTGGCCGCCGTGTCTTTGGTATTCCAAACGTGGCCTGTAATTTCCTGCGACCTGGAAATCCAGATGTTCCCCGGTTTAGACTTCACTGCTCAGAACAACAGATTTTAGTAAAATGCCCCCTGGAACTTCTCTGGAACTTTCTTTTTAATGGGATGAGCATGACGGAAAAATGCAGAGATTGCCAAAGTGTGGCTTAATGAATGATCACGGGGTGGTGCCAGGTGTGACACCCAGGCGGTGGCCGCTATGGAGCCAACCTTCTCACTGGGAGCTCGGAGCCCCTCCTACCTGTGTCCCCTCACCCCACCCCAGAGCGGCCCCCACCGCCTCTAAGGCCTCCTTAAGTGAGATCCATCTGTGTGTCTGGGGACACTCCTGTTCCCTTTGCTGCGTAACCCCATTGAGGCCTTTATTTAGAAGAAAAGAAAGTTAGCTTGTTGCTTGAAGGGGAAGCCTGCCCAGGGTGGTGGGGAGGAGCTCTGGGAGGGAGGACCGGCCTGGGGCGGCCCCCTGGGGGGACAGTGACCCCCTCTGGCTCTCCCGCCCATCCTCCACCGATGGCACCCGAGTGTGACTCAGGCCGCTGGTATTTGCAGGCTGCCTCCAGCAAGCTGGCGAAGGAATCCCAGCTATTAAAGGCTGTGCTAATTACAAGCGCCTCCCAGCAGATGGTCCAGCGTGGGTAATCCTCTCCTTCCCTGCCCCCACTTTCTACATTTTTTGATGATAGGAGGCAGAGAACTGGTCTAGGATTCAAAAGATGAGCTGTCCTCCAGTTTCAAATGCCCTCCCTTCCTCTGGAGCGGGGACACCCCACCCAAACCCCGTCCTCTGCAGAGAGAGTGCCCAAGAGCTGCTCGGGCTTGGCGCCCACCCTGCGCAGGGACAGTGAAATGTGATGGTGTTATTCGCTCAGTCGTGTCTGACTCTTGTGACCCCATGGACTGCAGCCTGACAGGCTCCTCTGTCCATGTGGTTCTCCAGGCAAGAAGACTGGACTGGGTTGCCATGCCCTCCTCCAGGGGATCTTCCTGACCTGT
>NW_011489486.1:0-482 GCF_000754665.1 Bison bison bison | reverse complement strand
TTCCATGTCCAGTTCTAACTGTTGCTTCCTGACCTGCATACAGGTTTCTCAAGAGGCAGGTAAGGTAGTCTGGTATTCCCATCTTTTTAAGAATTTTTAACAGTTTGTTGTGATCCACACAGTCAAAGACTTTGGCATAGTCAATAAAGCAGAAGTAGATGTTTTTCTGGAACTATCTTGCTTTTTCTATAATCCAACTGACATTGGCAACTTGAATTCTGGTTCCTCTGCCTTTTCTAAAACCAGCTTGAACATCTGGAAACTCTGCTGAAGCTTCCAGTACATCTGGTTCATGTACTGTTGAAGCCTGGCTTGGAGAATTTTGAGCATGACTTTGCTAGCGTGTGAGATGAGTGCAATTGTGCAGTAGTTTGAGCATTCTTTGGCATTACCTTTCTTTGGGGTTGGAATGAAAACTGGCCTTTTCCAGTCCTGTGGCCACTGCTGAGTTTTCCAAATTTGCTGGCAAATTGAGCACAGCA
>NW_011489485.1:14732-15804 GCF_000754665.1 Bison bison bison | reverse complement strand
TCTTGCTGGGATTTCCCCAGCAAGAATACTGGAGTGGGTTGCCATGCCCTCCTCCAGGGGATCTTCCTGACCCAGGGATTGAACCTATGTCTCCTGTGTCTCCTACATTGCAGGCGGATTATTTACCACTGAGTCACCAGGGAAGCCCTACTTCTGGTTAGTTTAGCTTTTTTTGTTTTATTGATTTATTTTTGATGGAGTCTACTTTTCTCTCTATATAAAGTTCTAGAGTTCTGTTCCATGTAGTATTATACCTGATCACATAATGCCCTATATACTAATGATCTGTTCCACCAGTTTTGTCTAATGGCCTCAGCTTTAGTGTAGGATCTACAGGAAGGGTAACTATATCTGCTACTACTTTATTAAGACAGGCAGATTCACATAGGGATTAAGAGTTTGGACTCTGGAGCCAGACCTCCTATCACAGAGTAAACGCTAAGTGTGCCTTTTACTGTAATGCCTTTGGGATGACCTGCTGACATGTCTGGTTCCCTTTCTGGAGAACTGGGACTGACTGGATGGACTACAAGGACTCATTATCTTTAATAGCCAGATGCAGAACTAGTTCAAGGGCTGAGTGCCAATCTAAATTGAGGAGGAAAGCTAAGATCATTATCAAAGGTATATATCTGAGAAGTGAGGCTATAGAGATCAAGAGCAGGAAAGCAGAATCCAAGACAAGTTTGGGAATTCGACCCTGGACAAGACCAGGGAGCTGGTGCTTGTTACTAAGGCGTGATGTGGGAAGGATAGGGCCAAGCTGACCTCTCTGCACTCTCTACAAGTCCTTACATGAGTTATTTTCCTTCATGCAAATGACACCACCCTTATGGCAGAAAGTGAAGAAGAACTAAAGACCATCTTGATGAAAGTGAAAGAGGAGAGTGGAAAAAGTTGGCTTAAAGCTCAACATTCAGAAAACGAAGATCATGGCATCTGGTCCCATCACTTCATGAGAAGCAGATGGGGAAACAGTGGAAACAGTGTCAGACTTTATTTTGGGGAGCTTCAAAATCACTGCAGATGGTGGCTGAAGCCATGAAATTAAAAGATGCTTACTCCTTGGAAG
>NW_011489485.1:9841-11584 GCF_000754665.1 Bison bison bison | reverse complement strand
TAGCAGTTAAAAAAAAAAAAAAAAAAAGGCTGAGGGAAGTAGAAGGTGGTGTGGTAGGGGCAGTTACTTCAACAAATTAGATTTACAGAATGGATGTCATGGAGTAAGCCTTTACTGAAAGTTCCTTTTCATGTCCCCATGAGATATTTTCTGCTTACATTTTTTTTTTCTGACCTACAAGTCCCTTTGTGGCTAACCACTCCCCTCCCCTTGCATTTTCCTGGAAAGTCTAATAATTCTTATGCTCCCAATGGAGCTCACTTCTTAAGGTCCTGGTTCCTTTCTCCTTCAAGTTCCCTCCAAAACAAGCATTCTCAGACACTCCTGATTACAGAAGGAGGAAGAACAATTGTACCGGAACCAAATGGAAAAATTTGACAGCTAAGTCAGCTAGCTGCAGCTGTCCTGTACCATGTTGTATATTATAACTAATGCACTAAGATTAAATAATTTTTGTACATCAATAAACAACGTGGTTCATGGTATGCAGACAAGTAAATTTAGTAACAAAGAATAACAGCTGTAATGTCATTCCTTTCAAAAAGTCTAGCACTGTCAATATTTCTAAAATTAATATGGCACACCTGTTAGTGTGTTGTGGGGTCGTGAAGATTACAGCTCCAACTTTCTGTTACTTGGAGGATGGCAGCAGGAAAAGGGTGGAGGGGCTGCTAGGCTCTCAACCTGAGCTTAGCCCAAACCGTTATCATTTGCTGTGGTCATCCAAGACCACCTCATTTTATTCCAACAAGTTGGTAGCAGCAGAACCAGCTGGCATCACAGATTAAAAGTTCTGGTCCCTGCATTTTGAAGTCAGAGGCCTATAAAGAGTGAGGATGAAAAAGCAGAAAACTGTAGAACCTAGATTTCCATGCCTGACCCTGAGGCTGCTGCTGCTGCTGCTAAGTCGCTTCAGTCGTGTCCGACTCTGTGCAACCCTATAGACGGCAGCTCACCAGGCTCCGCCGTCCCTGGGATTCTCCAGGCAAGAACACTGGAGTGGGTTGCCATTTCCTTCTCCAATGCATGAAAGTGAAGTCACTCAGTCATGTCTGACTCTTCGCAACCCCATGGACTGCAGTCTACCAGGCTCCTCTGTCCGTGGGATTTTCCAGGCAAGAGTACTGGAGTGGGGTGCCATCGCCATCTCCGCCTGACCCTGCTACTGGGAGCTAAAAAGTTCTCAGAAAGTCACATAGCCCCATGGTCCTGCGTAACTATCCAAAGCCTCTTCTTTCCTAAACTGTCAGTCATGGAAGAGACCCGAGTGATCATCTGGTAAGTGCTGAAAGCATATCCCCACTTCTAAATCAGCGGGAATGGGAACAGCATGTCACAGAGACAAACTGAACTGCTTTGAGTAGTGGATTTCAAAAGAGGTGATTGAGGAGTTTCAAAGCTCTTTCTTTTAGAAGCAATGTGGCCCGTTTGCAGACACCCCTGAAGTCCAATCTGTGCATATTTGGGATGGCCCTCCATATGTGTGAGAGCACTAGAAACTCTGCCTAATTTACAAAACAGAATGACAGCCATGTCACCTGCCTGGCAGTCAAGTGTGATAGGCGTTACAGCTGCTAAACAAGACGTAGTTCTTTGCTAGAAGAAGAAACATGCACAACTGAGACACACAGAACTAGTCCTTTGTAGTTAGGCGTGGCCATGTGAGTTGATTTGGCCAATAATGTGACAGTGAAAGTGCCTGTGTTAATTCTGGGTAGAAGCATTTAATTGCTTCCATTTAAG
>NW_011489485.1:3859-6569 GCF_000754665.1 Bison bison bison | reverse complement strand
GTGAAGCCATCCAACCATCTCATCCTCTGTTGTCCCCTTCTCCTCCTGCCCTCAATCTTTCCCAGCATCGGGGTCTTTTCCAATGAGTCAGTTCTTTGCATCAGGTGGCCAAAGTATTGGAGTTTCAGCTTTAGCATCAGTCCTTCCAGTGAACATTCAGGACTGATTTCCTTTAGGATTGACTAGTTTAACAAAGCTATGACAAACCTAGATAGCATATTAAAATGCAGAGACATTGCTTTGCCAACAAAGGTCCATCTAGTCGAAGCTATGGTTTTGCCAGTAGTCATGTATGGATGTGCGAGTTGGACCATAAAGAAAGCTGAGCACTGAAGAATTGATACTTTTGAACTGTGGTGTTGGAGAAGACTCTTGAGAGTCCCTTGGACTGTAAGGAGATCAAACCAGTCCATCCTAAAGAGTGGGGATAGCCTGAGAAAAAATACAGAAGTAGGAATGTGCTTAGCATATTTGGAGAACAATGGATAAACCAGGTTGATAGGGACACAATTCAGAGAAATAGTAGGAAATCAAACTCATGGTAGATAGGGTCAGATCATGGAGAATCTCAAATTCCAGTCTAAGGAGCTGCATGAAACCAATACCCTATATATGTTGCAAACACTATACTTGGAAAAATATGTAGCAAGGATTGAGTTCCCAAATTTGCAAGAATTTTGTTCTTAACAGTATCATTCATTGTTCTAAGTCTCAGAACTGTTTGTCCTTCCAAAAGATCTGCATACTATGGAATCCATAGGACTTTGGGGTTATGAAAGAAAAATTCCTGTGAATCCAGGGCAACACTGTTCCTGGGGAATGTGTCCCTGAGAAAAGGAACTAGCATTTGCAGACATATGTACAAAATTTTTGTACATATATTCTTTAATTCTCATGAAAAAACTCTATGAGATATTTTCTAATATCCCCATTTTACAGATGAAAAAACTGGGCCTCATAGTAGATAAAAACAGGATTGAAACATGAATCTGCTTTATTCAAAATCCTGAATTCATTTCACCATGCCACACTGCCTCCTGAATGGAATCTCTTTGCAAAGCTTCAAATTGGGGCATCCTGTGATTAACTCATGCCTCTAGTTGTTATTCTCTTAAAACTTAGTAAAATTCCTATTTGCCTGTTGTCCAAACATCCTTGAATGTCAAGGATGTCAAGAATGTCAAGGAAATTCTAGTCAAGCTAGGGGAAACAATGAACTCAATAAAGGACTTCCAGAACAATTAATCATAAAGGTCAAACTACCCTCACATTTACTTAACCATCAAAGGACACAACTCCATGGACCAGGGGAAACGGTACTGGCTAGAACTACCTAGCTGAGGATTGAAGGACTATCCATCAAGCAATGAGCAGACATGGATTGTCTGTGAACCACCTGCCAGTGCAGAAGACATAAGAGACGTGGGTTCGATCCCTGGGTTGGGAAGATCCCCTGGGGTAGGAAATGGCAACCCACTCCAGTGTTCTTGCCTGGAGAATCCAATGGACAGAGGAGCCTGCTGGGCTACAGTCCATGGGGTCACAAAGAGTCAAACATGACTGAAGCAACTTAGCACAGCACACACTGCTGCCTAATTAAGCATCATATCACTGAAACTACAATGAGCAATTATACTACCAGGTAACATAGTATAGCACTCAAGAGTTTGCAAAGGTACAACTGCACTCTGAAACACCACCAACCCTGACTTTACAAATGAGGAAACTGAAGTTCAGAAAGCCTAAGTAACTTGCTCAAGATCACATATCTCAATGAGAGGTAAAGTTGAAAATCAAACCCTTGCCTTTTGACCACCCCAAAGTTCACTACTCTTTCAATGCTAAGACACTTGCTTGCCTTCATTTTGGCGAAACAACCAGTTGAAAGACTACCAAAAAAATCACCAACCTAACTGCTTTGATTTCTCAATGCTAAACTTCTAGTTTCTGAGGTTCCTTTTTCCAGCCTCACCTTCAACCCTCCACTGACTGGACTGACCAGCTGGGCTGGTACCATGCAGACATAGTCTATATGTCATATGTGCAGAAAAACTCCACCTCAAACTCCCAAATGCAATAAACTTGACTTTTAACCTTAAGGAAATCCAAAACACATGTCAACCATAAAAATGGCATTGGAGAAATTAACAACAGGTTATCAGAGAGACAAGACTTTCCAGTAGTGTTATATAGATGAGTCGTGACTAGCCTCCGTCAAAAACCCTGGAGGGTATTATGATGATAGAGATGCCAGAGAAAAACATAGGAGCAAGATAAATAACTACCTGATGAGCTAGGCAGCAAGACTCAAAAGGTCTATAAAAATTCTAGTCATCAAACCATTTTATTCACTAGCTACCCTACTTCGTCACATATTTTAGTAATATATGTATACATCATTGCCTATGTCCATCAATCAGAGAAATTACCTTATGGATGAGAAAATCAGTAAATTACACAACCCTTACCTTTTTAGCTCTCAAGCAAGTGGTCTAACAATTGAGATAAAGATTCTAATCTAGGCCTTTATTGCCCAGGAACTGAATCATGCAAGAGCCTCCTACCTCACATCCCATTACACAGTAGTTCTCAAACTTGAGAGTCCATCAGAATCACCTGGATGGCTTGTTAAACCACAGACTTCTGAGCTCCAATCTCAGAACTTTTGATTCAATAAGTCTGAGGCAGGGCTCAAGAATTAGCATTTCTA
>NW_011489485.1:0-928 GCF_000754665.1 Bison bison bison | reverse complement strand
ATTTTTAAAATTTAACAAATTATATCCTATAGCTAATGCTTAAAAAGTACAATGACTAACTGAAAGTGGTCAAGAAGCCTACAGATCCACCATGTTTTACCCAAGATTAAATAACTTTATACACTTCACAGATGCAAACTAACTCTCACACCCAGTCTCTACTGATCTCTTATTTCTATTTAACAAGCTGTCATTTGTACCAACCCAACTCAGGCAACTGATTTCCAAGGCTAGCAAATTCCATTCATTCATTAATTCAGTCACTTATCCAGTCAGTCAACATATTTTTGAGCACTTCCAGTGTGTCAGGCACTGCCCTAGCTGTTGGGATGCGACAAGAGAACACGTGTGTTAATGGGAGCATGTAAGAATGGCATTAACACATTCAAATGATCACAAAAATTTTCCTGAAGGAGGTGACACCTAAGCTGAGTCTTAAAGGATGAGTAGAATATTAGACTTGTTTTAGGGACTAGAGAAAGGAGATCAGACACAATAAAAACTCGCAGAGGTATAAAACAGTTAGGGCATGAGATGGCATAAGGGGTGAGAAGGGAAGAAGGAACCAGATCATAGAGGGTTCTGTTATCATATTAAGGATTTTAGATCCTGGCCCTGAGAACAATGGTGAACTGGTTTTTAAGTGTGTTTGGGAGGAGGGTGCTGCTGCTGCTAAGTCACTTGAGTCGTGCCTGACTCTGTGTGACCCCATAGACGGCAGCCCAACAGGCTCCCCCGTCCCTGGGATTCTCCAGGCAAGAACACTGGAGTGGGTTGCCATTTCCTTCTCCAATGCACGAAAGTGAAAAGTGAAAGGGAAATGGCTCAGTCGTGTCCGATTCTTCGCAACCCCATGGACAGCAGCCTACCAGGCTCCTCCATCCATGGGATTTGCCAGGCAAGAGTCTGGAGTGGGGTGCCATTGCCT
>NW_011489484.1:21900-24241 GCF_000754665.1 Bison bison bison | reverse complement strand
ACCGAACTGGACAACATAGTGCCACCACAGTGGTGATTAAGCTTAGCTAAAGGGTTGGATTGTTCAGAGTGCTCACAAACTAAGAGCAAGATGTATTAGTGCTCAAGGCCTAAGTAAATTATTATTAATATATGTATTCTGTTATATGTGTTACTGCATATTAAAATTATGTAATTACTTCCATTTCTAGGTTGGGTTCAGCTTATAGCAGTATTTTCATGTGTGTTGGCTCTCATTTAATCCTCTTGACAGATCACTGAGGCAGAAGTAATAATATTATCTGTCAAGGCTTTTATTATGCAGATTAGATGAGCAGAACCTCATAAAACTCTTGGCACAGTGCCTGAAATGTCACTGAGAACTTGGTAAATGTTAACAATTGTCATTATCATAATTTTCATTATCAAGCATAAGCCCAGAAATTATCCCTTTTTACAGATTGGAAAGCTTGAGACTTGAAGACTTTAATTTGTTTAATGTGGTAGGAACTAAATTTACTTTTTAAAAAATGCATTAAATTTCAATTATAAGACACTACTTGCTTATTCTAATATTTGAAAAAAGGCACAATTTTATAAAGGAAAAAGTTAGTAATCAATTCCTATACCCAGCCTCAACCACTGCCAAAATCCCTGTACTTACCTATTCACAGTTTTCCTTGCTCACACGACCATCTACTAACTCATATGTACACATGTAAAGCTTATTTTCCCACCTCATTTTCGCTTGAGCCCAGTCTATAAGAACATTTTTCTGCAACTTGCTTGCCTTCCTTAACAAGAGATGGTGTATGTCCTTTTTGGGATCAATGGGATTTTATGGCTCATATTTTATACTCTATCTCTTTAATTTTAATGAATTCATTTGGGTAAATATTGTGAATGTGAGTTTGTTTTTTTTTAAGTTTACCTGTGTATGTGTGTGTGTGCACACGTGTGCTAATAAGAAATGGGGCTTTGTAATATTTGAGCTTTTAATGCCATTTTATTGATCCTTCAGTATTTTTTCCCAGTTTCATTGAGGTTATATCAATAATTGACATACAGCACTGTATAAATTTAAGGTGTATAGCATACTGATTTGGCTTACATATATGATGAAATGACTACTGCAACAAGTTTGATGAACACCCATCAAGTCATATACTTCCAAAATTAGAGACATAGAAAAAATTTTTTTTTCTCGGTGATGAGAACTCTTAAGATTTACTCTTGGAACAACTTTTACATATAACATACAGGGTGAGTGGGTGCTAAGTCACTTTAGTCATGCCTGAATCTGTGACCCCATGAACTGTAGCCCACCAGGCTCCTCTGTCCATGGAATTCTCCAGGCAAGAACACTGGAGTAGATTGCTTTTCCCTTCTCCAGGGGATGTTTCAGACCCAGGGACTGAACCCGCATCTCCTGCATTGCAGGCGGATTCTTTACCACTGAGCCACCAGGGAAGCCCATAAAACTCATTGAATTACTACATAATACCAGTGAATTTTATGGTACGTAAATTATACTTCTAATCTTTTTTTTTTTACATACCACAAGGAAAGAGGGCTCCCATGTTCAGCCACACTAGCTGCAGTGCTCTACTAAGGAAGGTGGCCGTGTATCGACGACAACGTAAACTGCATCTTTCACTCGAGAAATGCTCAAGAAAGCAACAATGAGGGGGTGGGGGGGGCTTGGGAACAGGGTCGGGGTAAAGCACAGAGCTGCTCTCCCACGAGTCCCAGGTGGAGAAATTAATTAATAATACAAATGAGTGAAAGAACGAATTGGGGTGAAGCCTTTTTTCCTTTTCCTCAGACTACGCTATGGCTTCATGGTAGGCTGGCTGGCCCTGACCTTTTGACATTAATTTCCTGTCTCTACGTGGTTCCCTCTGAAACTGTATCAGGATTTCTCCCCAGAAACAATTCTGAACCCATAAAAAATTATATGAGAGATTGTAAATTCGACCCTTAAAATCCCTCAGTGAATGGATAATACAGCAAATTAATTCTTAGTAAAACATTAAGCAACAAAGTAAAGATTAAGGCACAAAGGAATATTCTAGAACATGAAAAATGCTATACTCACTATGTAGAAAAATGTCTGTGATAAAATGGGACAAAACCTGACTCTCAGCCATTGCGGTGGTAACAGGAAGTTTCTTCCTGCCTGTAGGTGGGACAACAAGTTGTCCTGAAGGTGCCACGGCACCTCCTTGGGCCTAAGGAAATAGTTCTTCTCACCCTCACTGTGGACTAAGTGCCCACGTTGCGGTCAGACCACGCCTGCGTTCTCACCACGCCTGCGAGATGACGCATGCTTTTTCACCACTCATGCGCTCCACGCAAGCCAG
>NW_011489484.1:18975-21800 GCF_000754665.1 Bison bison bison | reverse complement strand
GCAAGCCAGAAATAGCACATTCCTGAGCTCCCTGCTGACCTTGTGGGCACAGCACAGGATGCTCAAACCAAGTTGTTCCTTGGTGCTGGTGTCCCTTCTCCGTGGTCCTGGTGAATCACTCAAATTCAGTATTTAGATGCTTCGGTGGCATGATTGTGGAAGTTCAAGAAGGCATGAAGCCCATTGTTCTGTGCCCAGATGGGAATTTGTATAGATAACATGAAGCCAAGTTCAAACTGAATAAACAAAATTCAGTTGATTTTTCTGTATACCAGTAATAAACTGAATATGAAAAAACAATGCCACTTACAATACACCAAAAAAGAAAAACAATCCTCATGGGTAAACCCCATAAATTATTTACAAATCTCTGTGGAAAAAAATATGAAACACTTGAAAACAATGAAAAAATATTGAGTTATATCTCTTGTTAATGATCAAAAGATACAGTGTTTTTAGTATGTCAATTCTTTTTAAATTGATTTAAAGATCCAGTAAAATCACAGTAAAAATTTCAGCAAGCTACTTTGTAGATACTGACAAACTCATTTTAAACCTTGAGTAGTCTAGACAATACTGATAAAGAACACACTTCTGAATTTTAAGATTTATTTCAAAGCTACATAAGCAAGAAAGCATAATAATTAAAACCTACAATAAACAGGAAAGCATGACATTTAAAACGAAGACACATAGATAAATGGAACTAAATAAAAACCCAGAAAATATTCCTATGTGAACACAGATAACTTGACTTTGCTAAACCCAGAGAAGATAGTCTTTAATCTTTTAGTCTTTAGTCACTGTCAACAAATGTTAGTGCAGTTTTATTTTTAATTTAAATTTATTTATTTTAGTGCAGTTTTATAAATGGAATTAGGGGTATGCTGAGAGTCTCTGAATAACTACAACAAGGGTGGAAATTGGATGGTAGAGTTGGTAAAGTCTTAAAGGCAATGGATTAATAACTGGGGTAATAAAGCATGAGAGGGCGAGAATAGGAGACAATGGGAAAATGATTCATGAGATGCAGGAGTAAGGAAGAGCAAACGCTTGAGAAGGATTTAAGGGAAGCACCATCCTCAGCAGAGAAACAGGTTTTAATTAGAGTAAGAAAATAAATACCAGAGAATAGCATAAGGATACTCACTTTGATTGTGAGTCTGTTTTTTTCTTTTAAAATTCACTGATTTTCATACGTTTGTTGAATTTCTACAGTGTGGTTATATTTTAAGAAGAAATTATCCTTGGTTGCTGTAGAGAAATGGATCATATGAGCATTTGAGTTTGCTTTTGTAGCATTGTGTTATGTATATTGCAAAAATCACTGTGCATATTTGAAACTAATAAAACTTGAAAATATAGACAAATTCATCAACAGAAATTCTTTTTTACTGATAGAAGCATAATTAAATGTGAATTACCTACTAGCCATAATACACTTTTAATAAAGCAGTAATCATTATAATCACAGAGTACAGCAGAAAACTACAGAGTAGGAAAACCTGATGCTACAGTATATATTTTTATTCATTTTGGCAGAAATCATACTTTTCATGATTCCTTTGTATATGGAACAAAGCAGGACTTTTTACTTTGATAATTTTGTTTCCAATGTTAACTAGCTTTAAAAAAATATTCATAGCTTTTGGGAGGATATAACAGATATATAATAAACTGCACATATTTTAAATGTGTACTATGATAATTTTTGATATTTATACACACATGATAACATATCCATCAACTCCAAAAGTTTCCTCATGCAACTTTGTAAACTCATCTTTCCCGTTAATACTTGCTGCTTTTCTCCAAGGCAAATACTGATATGCTTTCTGTGACAATAGATCAGTTTAAATCTTCTGGGAATTTATGTAGATGGAATCAAACAAAATTATTTCCTGTCTTCTTTCTTTCACTCAGTATAATTATTTTGTGATTAATCCATGTTGCTGTGTGTATCTATAATTTATTCATTTCTATAGTTGAATTGTATTCCATTGTGTGGATATACCAAATTTTGTTTATTCATCCCTTTGTTGGTGTACATTTTGGTTGTTTCTTTTTTTTTCCATTATAAGTAAAGCTGTTATGAAAATTTTTGTATAGTTCTTTGCATCACATATGTTTTCATGTCTCTTGAAATAATACAAAGGTTTAAAATGGATCAATTATGACTTAGCAGCAGCAGCATGTGGTAGGTAAATGTTTAGCTTTTTACCAATCTGCTAAACTGTTTCTCAAAATGATTGTGCTATTTACATTCTGATTAGCAGCACTGTAGCATGTCAGTGATCCATATCCTGAAGGACACAGTACCACCAGTTATTTTCAATTTTAAACCTTCTAATAAATACATAATAGTGTCTCATTGTGGTATAGGATTTCCTTAGTGATAGATGACTAACAATTTTTGCATGTGTTTATTTGCCATCCCTATATATTCTTTGAAGAAGTGTTTGTTTAAATATTTTGCTTCTTTTTTATTGGGTTGTTTGATTCCTTATTATTGAGTTTTGAGAATTCTTTATATGTACTCGACACAACTCTTCTATCAGATATGTGACTGGCAAACATTTTCTCACAAGCTGTGATTTGCCTTTTCATTCTCTTTACAGTGTTTTGCAATTATTGGAATTTGAATGAAGTCCAATTTACCTTTTTTCCATATTAATGAAGACCATATTAATGGTTTTTTGGACCTGAAAAATGGTTTCAGAGTGGCAAATACTTTCTCTTGGCTTTTCATATGGAAACATATAGAAGCATTATTGAGGTTCATGATCCATTTCTAGTTAATTTTATATGGTGTGATGTAGAGATAA
>NW_011489484.1:18533-18875 GCF_000754665.1 Bison bison bison | reverse complement strand
AATCAATTTGTCTATATGTGCATATTTTCCCATTTTGTAGATGGATTGTTTTTCTTTTTACTGTTAAGTTTTGAGAGTTCTTTTAATACCTAGGAATGAGTGCTCTGTCACATATGTGGTTGTTAGATATATCCTCTAAGTCTGTAGCTCATTATTTAATCCTCTTAAAAAGGTTTTACAACAAAAATTTTTAGTTTTGACAAGGTCCAATTTGTTGCCTTTCCTTTTATGGATCATGCTTTTGGTGTTACAGTTAACATTTGACCCATCTCTAGGTCTTGAATTTTTTCTCCATCTTCTTTTTTTTTCAATAGATGGGAATACCAGACACCTGGCCTGCCT
>NW_011489484.1:18004-18433 GCF_000754665.1 Bison bison bison | reverse complement strand
CCTCTTGATGAAAGTGAAAGAGGAGAGTGAAAAAGTTGGCTTAAAGCTCAACATTCAGAAAACGAAGATCATGGCATCTGGTCCCATCACTTCATGGGAAATAGATGGGGAAACAGTGTCAGACTTTATATTTTTAGGCTCTAAAATCACTGCAGATGGTGATTGCAGCCATGAAATTAAAAGACGCTTACTCCTTGGAAGAAAAGTTATGACCAACCTAGATAGCATATTCAAAAGCAGAGAAATTACTTTGCCAACAAAGGTCCGTCTAGTCAAGGCTATGGTTTTTTCTGTGGTCATGTATGGATGTGAGAGTTGGACTGTGAAGAAGGCTGAGCGCTGAAGAATTGATGCTTTTGAAGTGTGGTTTTGGAGAAGACTCTTGAGAGTCCCTTGGACTGCAAGGAGATCCAACCAGTCCATTCTGCT
>NW_011489484.1:11242-17535 GCF_000754665.1 Bison bison bison | reverse complement strand
ACTTTCATATTTTGCTTCCAAATTTATGATCCATTTTGAGTAATTTTTGGTGTTATAAGACACTTTTTATTTGAGCATAATTTAGGTTTATGGAAGAGTTATATACACAGCACAGTTTCACCCAATTTCTACAAATGCGAACATCTTACATTGCCATGGTACGTATTTTGAAACTAAGAAATTAACAAAGATACATTACTATGATTCATGCCATGTAGGGCCACCCAAGATGAACAGGTCATGGTGGGGAATTTGGACTAAATGTGGTCCAATGGAGAAGGGAATGGAAAACCACTTCACTATTGTTGCCGTGAGAACCCCGTGAACAGTATGAAAAGGCAAAAAGATAGGACACAGAAAGATGAACTCCCCAGGTCTGTAGATGTTCAATATGCTACTGGAGATCAGTGGAGAAATAATTCCAGAAAGAATGAAGAGAAAGAGCCAAAGCAAAAATAACACACAGCTGTGGATGTGACTGGTGATGGAAGTAAAATCTGATGCTGTAATAAGCAAGATTGCATAGGAATCTGGAATGTTAGGTCCATGAGTCAAGGCAAATCAGAAGTGGTCAAACAGGAAATGGCAAGAGTGAACATCAACATTTTAGGAATCAATGAACTAAAATGGACTGGAATTTCTGAATTTAACTCAGATGACAATTATATCTACTACTGTGGACCAGAATCCCTTAGAAGAATTGCACTAGTCATCATAGTCAACAAAAGAGTCTGAAATGCAGTACTTGGATGCAATCTCATAAACAATAAAATGATCTCTGTTCATTTCCAAGGCAAACCATTCAATATCACAGTAATCCAGGTCTATGCCCCAACCAATATTGCTGAAGAAGTTGAAGTTGTACGGTTCTATGATGGCCTACAAGATCTAGAACTAACACCCAAAAAAAGATGCCCTTTTCATTATAGGGGACTGGAATGTAAAAAATAGGAAGTCAAGAGATACCTGGAGTAACAGGCAAATTTGGCCTTGGAGTACAAAACGAAGCAAGTCAAAGGCTAACAAAAGTTTTTTTTTTTTTTCCCCCAAGAGAATGCAAAGATCATAGCAAACACCTTCTTTCAACAGCACAAGAGAAGACTCTACACATGCACATCATCATATGGTCAATACCAAAATCAGATTGATTATATTTGTACTCAAATATGGAGAAGCTCTGTACAGTCAGCAAAAACAAGACTGGGAGCTGACTACGGCTAAGATCATGAATTCCTTATTGCCAAATACAGACTTAAATTGAAGAAAATAGGGAAAATCACTAGACCATTCAGGTATAACCTAAATCAAATCCCTTATGATTATACAGTGGAATTGAGAAATAGATTTAAGGGACTAGATCTGATAGAAAGAGTGACTGAAGAACTACTGACAGAGGTTTATGACACTGTAGAGGAGGCAGCAATCAAGACCATCCCGAAGAAAAAGAAATGAAAAAAAAGGCAAAAATAGTTGTTTGAAGAGGCCTTATATATAGTTGAGAAAGGAAGAGAAGCAAAAGGCAAAGGAGAAAAGGAAAGATATACCCATTTGAATGCAGAGTTCCAAAGAATACAAGGAGAGATAGGAAAGCCTTCGTCAGTGATCAATGCAAAGAAATAGAGGAAAACAATAGAATGGGAAAGACTAGAGATCTCTTGAAGAAAACTAGAGATACCAAGGGAACATTTCCTGCAAAAAGGGGCACAATAAAGGACAGAAATGGTAGGGACCTAACAGAAGCATATAATATTAAGAAGATGTGGCAAGAATACACAGAATAACTGTACAAAAAAGATCTTCATGACCCAGATAACCACAATGCTTTGATCACTCACCTAGAGCTAGACATCTTGGAATGCAAAGTCAAGTGGGCCTTAGGAGGCATCACAATGAATAAAGCTAGTGGAGGTGATGGAATTCCAGATGAGCTATGTAAAACCCTAAAAGATGATTGTGTGAAAGTGTTGCACTCAATATGCCATCAAATTTGGAAAACTCATCAGTGGTCACAGGACTGAAAAAGTTCAGTTTTCATTCCAATCCCAAAGAAAGGCAATACCAAAGAATGTTCAAACTACCACACAATTGCATGCATCTAACACACTAGCAAAGTAATGCTCAAAATTCTCCAAGCCAGGCTTCAACAATATGTGAACTGTGAACTTCCAGATGTTCAAACTGGATTTAGAAAAAGCAGAGAAACCAGAGATCAAACTGCCAATATCCATTAGATCATAGAAAAAGCAAGAGAGTTCCAGAAAAAACATCTACTTCTGCTTTACTGACTATGCCAAAGCCTTTGACTGTAAAATAAACTGTGGAAAATTCTGAAAGAGATGGGAATACTAGACCACCTGACCTGCCTCTTGAGAAACCTGTATGCAGGTCAGGAAGCAACAGTAGAACTGGACATGGAACAACAGACTGGTTCCAAATAGGAAAAGGAGTATGTCAAATCTGTATATTGTCACTCTGCTTGAAGGAACATACCTCAACATAATAAAAGCTATATATGACAAACCCACAGCAAACATTATCCTCAGTGGTGAAAAATTGAAAGCATTTCCCCTAAACTCAAGAACAAAACAAATGTGCCCACTCTCACCACTACTATTCAACATAGTTTTGGAAGTTTTGGCCACAGCAATCAGAGCAGAAAAAGAAATAAATAATCCAGTTTTGAAAATAAGAAGTTAAACTCTCAGTGTTTGCAGATAACATGATCCTCTAAATAGAAAACCCTAAAGATTCTACTAGAATATCACTAGAGCTAATAAATGAATATAGTATAGTTTCAGGTTATAAAATTAACACACAGAAATCCCTTGCATTCCTACACACTAACAATGGGAAAACAGAAAGAGAATTTAAGGAAACAAATTCACCATTGCACTGAAAAGAATGAAATACTTAGGAATATACTACCTAAAGAGACAAAAGACTTATATATAGAAAACTATAAAACACTGATGAAAGAAATCAAAGAGGACACAAATAGATGGAGAAATATACCATGTTCATGGATTGGAAGAATCAATATAGTGAAAATGAGTATACTACCCAAAGCAATCTATAGATTCAATGCAATCCCTATCAAGGTACCAGTGGTATTTTTCAGAGAACTAGAACAAATAATTTCACAATTTCTATGGAAATACAAAAAATCTCGAATAGCCAAAGCAATCTTGAGAAAGAAGAATGGAAATGGAGCAATCAACATGCCTCACTTCAGGCTATACTATAAAGCTACAGTTATCAAGACAGTATGGTACTGGCACAAAGACAGAAATATAGATCAAAGGAACAAAGTAGAAAACCCAGAGATAAATCCATGCACATATGGACACCTTATCTTTGACAAAGGAGACAAGAATATACAATGGAGAAAAGACAATGTCTTTAATGAGTGGTGCTGGGAAAACTGGTCAACCTCTTGTAAAAGAATGAAACTAGAACACTTTCTAGCACCATACACAAAAATAAATTCAAAATGGATTAAAGATCTAAACCTAAGACCAGAAACTATAAAACTCCTAGGGGAAATCATAGGAAAACACTCTCCAACATAAATCACAGCAGGATCCTTTATGAACCTCCTCCCAGAGTAATGGAAATAAAAGCAAAAATAAACAAATGGGACCTAATTATACTTAAAAGCTTTTGCACAACGAAGGAAACTATAAGCGAAGTGAAAAAACAGCCTTCGGAATAGGAGAAAATAATAGCAAATGAAGCAACTGACAATCAATCTCAAAAATATGCAAGCAGCTCCTGTAGCTGAATTCCAGAAAAATAACTGACCCAATCAAAAATATGGGCCAAATAACTAAACAGACATTTCTCCAAAGAAGACATACAGATGGCTAACAAACACATGAAAAGATGCTTAACATCACCCATTATCAGAGAAATGCAAATCAAAACCACAATGAGGTACCATTTCACGCCAGTCAGGATGGCTGCTATCCAAAAGTCTACAAGCAATAAATGCTGGAGAGGATGTGGAGAAAAGGGAACCCTCCTACACTGTTGGTGGGAATCCAAATTAGTACAGCCACTATGGAGAACAGTGTGGAGATTCCTTAAAAAACTGGAAATAGACCTGCCATATGACCCAGCAATCCCACTGCTGGGCATACACAGTGACAAAACCAGAATTGAAAGAGACACGTGTACCCCAATGTTCATTATAGCACTGTTTATAATAGCCAGGACATGGAAGCAACCTAGATGTCCTTTATCAGACGAATGGATAAGAAAGCTGTGGTACATATACACAATGGAATATTACTCAGCTATTAAAAAGATTGCTTTTGGATCAGCTCTAATGAGGTGGATGAAACTGGAGCCTATTATACAGAGTGAAGTAAGTCAGAAAGAAAAACAGCAATACAGTATACTAACACATATATATGAAATTTAAAAAGATGGTAATGATAACCCTGTATGTGAGACAGCAAAAGAGACACAGATGTATAAAACAGTCTTTTGGACTCTGTGGGAGAAGGCTAGGGTGGGATGATCTGAGAGAATAGCATTGAAACCTGTATATTATCATATGTGAAACAGATCACCAGTGCAGGTTCGATGCGTGAGACAGGGTCCTTAGGGCTGGTGCACTGGGATGATCCAGAGGGATGCGATGGGCAGGGAGGTGGGAGGGGGGTTCAGGATGGGGAATACATGTAAATCCATGGCTGATTCATGTCAATGTATGCCAAAAACACGTACAATATTGTAAAGTAATTAGCCTCCAATTAAAATTAATTGAACACACACACACAGAGCACTAATTCTCCAATAACTTAAATGGAAATAAAGATGATGCACTCTGGGAAAAAAAAAAAAAAAGAAGTCCTCATTTTGTATAATGAAAGCTATAAAATTTTGCTAAACATCTAAATAAATGGAGAACATCTTACCAATTGGAAGAATCAAAAATGTTAAGATAGAAATACTCTCTAATTGAGCTATAGATTCAATTAAACCCTATTAACAGTCCAAATGTCTTTTGTCCACAGACACTGACAAGATCATTCTAAAATTCCTATGGCAACATAAATGATCTTTACAACCAAAACAATACTTAAAAGAAAAATAGCATTGGAAAACTTACACTGACCAATTTTAAAACTTTCTACAAGGGTGCAGGACTTTCCAGATGGTGCCCGTGGTGAAGAGTCTGACTGCCAATGCAAGAGACATGGTTCGATTTCTAGATCTGGAAGATCTCCTGGAATAGGAAAGTGCAACCCATTCCAGTATTCTTACCTGGAAAATCCTATGGACAGAGGAGCCTGATAGGCTACAGTCTACAAGATTGCAAGAAGTCAGACATGACTGAACAACTTAACATGCAAGCACAAGGCTACAAGACCATGTTGTACTGGATAATTGTAGACATATAGATCAAGGGAATAGAACTGCAAGTCCAGAAGTAAACATCTATGGTTACTTGACTTTTGACAGGGGTAACAAGACCATTCAACTGGGAAAGAATAATCTTTTCAGTAAGTTATTCTGAGATGTTTGAATATCCACATATAAGAGGATTAATATGGACTCTTACATAAGACAAATCCAAAAATTAATGAAAATGATCATTTATGTAAATTAAGTGCTTATAACTATAAAACTAATAGAAAATACTAACAGTAAAATGTTAAACCTTGAGTTAGACAAAGTTTTCTTAGCTATGACACCAAAAGCACGAGATTAAAAAAAAAAAAAACTGTAAATTTGCTTCGTCAAGATAAAAACACATTTGTGCTTCAAATGACTTCATTAATAAAATGAAAACACAATTCACACAAGGGGAGAGAGTGTTTTTAAATGATGTATTCAATAAAGAACTTGTATCCGGAATACATTAGAAGACATCTATCTCATTAAAAACAGGCAAAAAATGTAAATAAAAATTTTAACAAACAGGGCATAGGAACGGCCTAAAATACTTGAAGTGGTGCTCAAAATTATTAGTAATTCAGTTCAGTTCAGTTCAGTTGCTCAGTCGTATCCAACTGTTTGTGACCCCATGAATCACAGCACACCAGCCCTCCCTGCCCATCACCAACTCCCAGAGTTCAGTCAAACTTATGTCCATTCAGTCGGTGATGCCATCCAGTCATCTCATCCTCTGTCATCCCATTCTTCTCCTGCCCCAAATCCCTCCCAGCATCAGGGTCTTTTCCAATGAGTCAACTCTTTGCATCAGATGGCCAAAGTATTGGAGTTTCAGCTTCAGCATCAGTCTGTCCAATGAACACCCAGGACTGATCTCCTTCAGGATGGAC
>NW_011489484.1:6894-11141 GCF_000754665.1 Bison bison bison | reverse complement strand
GCAGTCCAAGGGACTCTCAAGAGTCTTCTCCAACACCACAGTTCAAAAGCATCAATTTTGATATTTGGCAAAACTAATACAATTATGTAAAGTTTAAAAATAAAATAAAATTAAAATTACAAAAAAAAAAAAACAAAAATCAACTATTTCTACAAATTAGCAATTAAAAAAAAAAAAGCATCAATTCTTCAGCCCTCAGCTTTCTTCACACTCCAACTCTCACATCCATACATGACCACTAGGGAAATGCAAATCAAAACCACAATGACATATAATTTTAGAACTAGCAAAATATGACATATACAAGTCAGATGATAACAAGTATTGCCAAGGATGTAAAGAAACTGAAATGCTCACATATTTCTTGACAGAATGAAAAATGATGCAGCCAATTTGAAAATGGTATAGCAATTTCTTAAAATGTTAAACGTTCATTTAGTATTAACCTGGCATATAATTTCACTCCTAGGTATTTACCTCAAAAAATGCAAATGTGTCCAGGCAATGTGGTGAATGAATGAAGAAAATGTGATATAGCCATACACTATAATATTATTTGGTAATAAACAGGAATGAAGTATCAATATATGCTGCCCCTGGATTAAACTCAAAGACATTATGTCAAATGAAAGCCAGACAGAAAGAAGGCCACATGTTGTGTCATTGCATTTATATGAAATGTACAGAAATGCCAAATCTATAAAGGGAAAAAAGTAGATTAGTAGCTGCATTGGGCTGGGGATGGGAGCAGAAAATCTTGGCAATCAGACATGAGGCATCTTTTGAGGGTGATAGATATGTTCAAAAATTAGACTGCAGTGATAGTTGCCCAGCTTTGTAAATGTATTAAGAATCTTTAAATTATACAGCATTAACATGGTGAATTTTATGGTATTTAAATTATATCTTAATAAAAGTGTTTCTTCTACCAAATTATTTTACCAAAGGTCATCATTCTTTGCTGCATTTTCTTGCATTTACTAACTAAGTGCATTGCTATAATCATCAAATTCCATGTACAATAGTACAGAGCAACTCAGACTATTATACAACTCATGCTTTAGAGACTGGTTCTTCCTAACCACTCCTTACCCCATGTTATTTAGACCTGGGATGTTCATCTCTATTCTAAAATTCTGATCTTCTCATGGTCAGTTCAGCGTCACATGGCAACTAATACACAGCATTTACCTGTTCCTTGAGTTGAGTTTCAAGTTTCTTGAACTTCAGTTTCATCTGAGACCTTGAGGCATAAAATGACAATTAATGGAATAGGGGTGATTAAGCATAGCTAACATGAAGGATTAGCCTGGATAATCACATCCTGATATATAGATAATTGGCTTTAAAAAGGATGTCAAGAGAACATAATTAAATGTGTATTTTGACTTTGAAGCACATGTGATAATTTAATAGCTTGTTTTTATCTCTTTTCACTTTCCAAGAGGAACTGAATCATCAGAATTAATAGTATCTGTATCCTAGAACTTTTACAAGGTTCAAGTGAGATTATCTATAAATACCCACCAAGCAGTCAGCCTGTCACGTAAGTAGTTTTTAAATTTTAAGAATCATCATTGCTGCTGCTACCTTTGTCTGAATTTAATATTAAATATGGTTTATATCTTTGGTTTACAGAAGAGAAAACTTATAGCTTCTAGAAGGTGAGTGACTTTTTAAATTTCCATATTAAATGATTTGCCTGTAGAATCTCTTTTTATTTCTTTACCTCTATTGACTGTTTTTTTCTATTGACTGTTTTAAATAACAAAATAGCTCCCATTCTCTATCTCAAATGGAGCTAGCTAAAGACATGTAATGAAAATTAGCAGTTGCCTTCCCACCCACACCAACCTTCTGTGCCTCACATTTCTTAAAGTAAGAAATATTAACAATGTGGTATATGTCCTGATTGTTCTCTTAAAATATATATATGCATGTATGTATTTAAATATACCCAGAAAAGAAAGATTTTTTTTGTCTTTTTTTTTTTTTTTTGTAAATTCAGAATGACTATATGTTACTTTCCAAAATTGGAAGCTGATTATGTGATTAACTTTAGTAAAATTCATAAATAAATTCTAAATAGCATTTATTTAGAATTTAACTATTTTATTTTTAGAGATGGAACCTGAACATTCTAAGCTCCTTCAGTGATCATTTTTTTCTCATATTTGATTTTTTTACTCACTCTGACAAGTCTGTAATGTAGAATTAACAACTATACTACATTTTTATGTGTCTGTGAAGATTAAGCAAGGTAATCCACTTAAAAGCACAAAGTGTACTGCTTGTCAGTTATAGAAGAATTAAGCTGTTCCCTTTCATTTTTAACCACTTGCATTTTCTTTCTACAATGTCTTATTTAAAGGCAGCTATTTGGTCATTTTGAAATAGTAAATAATGTAAGACATAAAGTGTAATAATCTCCTATCACACCCTATATATTTCTCTAGTGCTTTTATAAGCAATACAAATTGTTTAGTGTATATCCCCTGTACTTATCTGTATGCTTGAAAGAAATCCTAATATATATATACACACCCACATATATATGCAAACACTGAAGTATTTGATAAATTTTTTAACAATGGGAAATATTGTATAAATTGATTTTTTCATGTTTCATCACACTATAAAATCTAAGTATATCATAGATGTCTATCTAAGTCAGACTGCTTTATGAATTAATATTATAAATGTTTGAAAATTATAAAATTTAAATGTTAACCCATGTGAACTGAATTTGGGTATATGTTTTAAATGAAGGATTTATGTGTGGTTTTCTGATGGATATCGACTGTACTGCAGCTACCTCTCAGATAAATTGCAATGACTAATGGCTGAGCCAGCAGCAAATTGTCTAAATTATTATGGCTTTGTAGTAGAGTAGCTATTATTCAATTTCTTTTCCTATTTGACTTATTTATTGCTTCTGTGTCATGTATTATCAATTTATTTTTGAAGATTACCATTACCTCACTTCATTAAATTTACAAAAATTAAGTTAGGCTATGTTAGGACTTTTAATTCTAAAATAACTGTAAGTTAATTCAGGAAATATTAGCAATTTAACAATATTGAGCCTTTTCTTTTCATATGTGTTTATCATTTTTGAAACTTCTTTTTAAAATCTTTCTGTGAAAGAAATTTTATTCATCTTGTGTCCTTGAAAATACCTGATGTTTATCCCTTTGAATTTTAGATTGTCTTCCATTTTGTTTTTGTTTTTCCATTACCGGTGGGTTAATTTTGCTAATTGGTAAAGCTATTGGTTATTATAGAATTCCTGTCTACGTACCTCCTTCCAGAGCAAACTATAAGTTCTCAACATGAATTTCTAGGTCTTCCTAAGTGAGTGATAATAGCTCTCTTCATGAATCACAATTAAAATAATCCTCCACACACATCACCCCCAAAATATGGGCCTTAGGTTCATCTCTCAAACATTTCAGGTAGTACTTATTTGGAGATTATGCCTAATATGGGCCTCTTAAACATTTGATACTCTTCTGTATTTTGGGATCCAGGCTCTCACAAAACAAATTTACAGTGACTTTGGTGCAAAATCACCCAGGGTTGTTGACAGCCACCTGAAAGCCAAAGAACATCGAGATGTCAATTTAATAGTGGGACTTAATATTAGCTACTAAATAGATTCATTCCAGTTCCTTATATGTTGGTAAATTTTTTTAACAATTACACAGCTTTAAGTACAAAATTAAGTTTTTAGCAACAAAACTATGTATTAACAAACGTTCAAATATATTGCTATTTTTTTTGTTGCTTTGTCTGTTAAAATAACAGGATTAAACATGTCCTCAATTATTTTTTCTATCTTAATAACCCTTAATTACAATAATTGTTCTATTTCAATGTGCCACCTGGTGGGTCAAGAGACCAATTAACTTGGTTGCTGATAGCTTTTCTAAATAGAAAATTTTAAATGTATCACATGTGGTATGGGTAATTAGTGTTTCATACAACTTAAAATAAATAACTGGAATTTGGAAATGATGTATAACATGTAATTTTAGGTAAGTAAAGTGCTAAAGTGTTGGAATCAACTTCTCTGTTGTTATATTATTTATTTTCACATTAAACATTTGATAAATAATCAATGGATTGAGTTGCAGTGGAGAATATATCCTGATACTTTTGTTTAGTTATCCAACTTAGTGGAAGCCTAACCTCAACAATTCAGGCTTTCCAGATGGCTCAGTGGTAAAAGAATCTTCCTGTCAATA
>NW_011489484.1:2834-5106 GCF_000754665.1 Bison bison bison | reverse complement strand
AGCTGTATATTTTACAGATGGTAGTATATATTTGTCAATTCTACTTTCTCTATTTTTCCTACTGTCTCCTTCCTTCACTGTGTTCACAAGTCCATTCTCTATATCAGCATCTACATTTCTTCCCTGCAAGTAGGTTCATTAAAACCATTTTTATAGATTCCATACACATGCATTAATATGCTGTATTTGTTTTTCTCTTTCTGACTGACTTCATTCTGTATAACAAGCACTAGGTTCATCCACCTATCTAGAACTGACTCAAATTCAGTATTTTTTATTCCACAATAATTTTCTTAATAACATTGCAAATGATTTTTCACCATTACTAGTGATACCAGGCAATGGAATATAATAATAAAAACAGAAGTACCCTTCTCCATTACCCTTCATTTCATACTTTTTTAATCAATATTAATTACCTAGTTCATTTTATTCAACAGTTGCCACATTTAGAAATATATATATTATATTCCCAAATTGCATGTATGCAGGCAAGTCATGTACAGAATCAAATAGTGTAATGATACCAACATTTATGTTTCTCTGTCTTGTCAAAGCCCGTGCATAAAGTTTGGCCTTGGTAGCTTCTGAAAACACAAGATCATGTGTGCTTTACTCACTGACGTCAACTCTTGTCCATTAGCTGGAGTAATTTTCCAAGAGAGTGTTTGACCATGGCTACATCCTGATCCTGTGACTCGCTGGAGACCTTGAAACAAAATAGCATTTTACCAAGAAGAATTAATCTTACATAATCCATCTTTTTCATTAAATAACTCACCGTGAACTTCCACCTAAGTGAAAGTAATTAACACCTTTTTTAATTTCTAAATTTTTCCAACTCTGAATTTTAATGCCCACAGACTTAGTCTATGTTATAAATTAAAAATATTTCTGTGGATATCTACTTCTGTTAAATACCTATTTTATGCAAGAGCAATTCAACTCTTAATTCAATTTATTGATCTTTGTCAATAATTGAGCCCATAGTGCAAGGTTTTCATTTACTGTGGTGTTACAATACCTTTGAGGACCTAGTGTTTCAAATCCCTGCAATACCCTCTTTGTTTAAGGATTTCATGAAATATTCCACACATCAATTTTAGATACTAATCTTAACATTGGCTTTCCATATTTATAAAAGTGTCACTTTGGGCTTTTGTTGAGAGTTTAGTTAAGTTATTCCACGATATTACTGATTTAGCATCCATTTTGTTCAACCAAATGGCCTGAGGGGGCCTTACATAGACCCTAGTCCCTCATGCAAGTACATGCCCTACATAGTAGTTAGTAAAGTCGTAAGTAAATATAAGTTCCTGATCCAACTTCCGTAAGAGTCCTTGTGATCAGCAGTCTCCCCTCTTATGTGCCGATTAGACAAGACACTTGGGGCTTATCAAAACTCTACTCTTCTGACTTGAACTGATCAATCTAGCCATAACTTGGAAACCACAAAGCATTCCACCCATGGACCCTAGTAAAGGCATGTGCCCCAGGTCCTGTCTCTCCCTCTGCCTTGACCTCCACATGTGACCCCTCGAGGAGTGCCAGGTAATTCATCCAAGACCTGTGAGTAAGAAACTGATCAATTTCAATTTCTGTTGTGATATGACAGTTTGTACTCCACCTAACAAGTATTTAATTTGACAAATTCATGACAGCCTTTTATTCTGGGATGACTTAAAGGAAATCCAAGATCTTTCTGAGACACAGTTTTCTCCTTTCTAATATGCGAAATTGGACATTTTAATTTGTAAATATGTCTATCTAAGTGTGTGTGTGTTGTATACTTTTAAAGGGGATGTGTACACAAATTTGAGGTATGCTGTGATAATCTGATGGCTTATGTTTCTAAGTTGCTTTTAATCTTCCAAAAGAACTTCCTCATTGACACCTCATGGCAATCCTGTGATGTAGAATTAATAATATTTTCTAAATCATAGGATTGCTGTGAGGATCATGTGAGATTATCCATCGATTAATACTAACACAAATGATCATTATTCTAATTATTTTTATTTTTATTTACTTTTATTTAACTTTATATATTGAAGTAATTTTATATTCAAAAGGGATTGTGAAAATAGTAAAAAGAATTCCTGTGTGCCCTTCATTCAGGTTCCCTTTATGGTAACATCCTATATAACCATAATACATATTATCAAAATTTAGAAATTAACATTAATAGAATACTATTAATTAGACTATAGACTGTATTCAGATGTCATTAGTTACTGCATGCACTCATTTCTCTCTCTCTGTGCAAGTTCTT
>NW_011489484.1:0-91 GCF_000754665.1 Bison bison bison | reverse complement strand
TCTTCAGCTAAAGACTAAAGAGAATGTTGTGATTTGGCACTTCAGAGGGGAGAAAGGTAATTGACATGGAGATGGAAAAGAAGTGTTTGAT
>NW_011489483.1:66481-68124 GCF_000754665.1 Bison bison bison | reverse complement strand
CCATCCTGTGCTGTCCTCCCCGTCCTGTGCTCCCATCCTGTCCCGTGCTCCCTGTCCTGTCCCGTGCTCCCCATCCTGTGTTGTGCTCCCATCCTGTGCTGTTCTCCCATCCTGTGGTGTGCTCCCTGTCCATCCTGGGCTGTGCTCCCCATCCTGCGCCGATCCTGTTCACGCCTGGGGACCGCTTAGGTAGACCTGGCTGAGGTCAGCGGTCACTGGCAGGGCAGCCGGGCAGGGGTGCAGGCCGTTCAGTCCCAGTGCTGGGCTGTGCCCTCCATGGCTGCTCAGCAAGGCGGGGGGTGAGGCGAGACGGGTCAGGGAGGACCTGGGAGACCTTGGACGCAGTGGAGAAGGGAGTGAGACCCTGACGCTGGACTGTGCCGTGGACACCAGGGCAGGGCCTGCGTCCATGCAGGACACATGGCGGCCAGAGCATCCGTTAGGAATAAGGAATGAGGTCCCTGGTCGCTGCGGGACGCAGTTTACAGAAGAGCTGTTTTTACCGATGACGGGGATGGTGTTCTGGTCCACCAGGACACTTTCACTTGAAGGGCAAATCGTGGAAGCAACTCAATGGGTTGGTTTTCTCAACTGTGAGTTAAAAAAAGAAAAGAGCTGAAAACTCTCTGATGACAAGTGATTTCAAGAAGAGAACAAAGCAAAACAGCTGGAAGATCAACAGAAAAGCAGACCTGGCCCCCGAGGCTCGTCCGCTGTGCTCAGTACCGGCCAGCCTCCACCCTGGGGCAGGCCACACCAGAGACCTTTGGGGTTGATTGCAAAAGAGTGGGAAATATTTCCCTTTACAGAGGACAGGTCTCGAGGAGAGGAAGTGGAATTTTAAGCAGGCACTACAGAAAGACAAAAATAAACACGCTGGAGTAGATAAAAAGTAAGACAGAGCTCCTTCAAATCGTCAAGCCCTAAGGGCTTCCTGAGCCCGGTCCTTAGACCACCGCACACCTGTCTTTACTCTAGTCCCCAGGCTGGGGCTGAGCACGGGGGGGACAGGCCTGGCCAGCGTCCCCCACACTTAGGTGGGGTCCCCCCCATTGCCCGGGCGTCTGGGTGCCCTCCCAGGCCTCTCTGGCTCCGTTGCCCAGGGCACCAGTCTTCACGTGCTAAACTCGAGGCAGGCCACCCTGGGGCAGAGTGGGTGTTGTCTCTCGGGTGCTGTGATCATGCGGGCCTCTGCAGGACGAACGAGCCCTGGTCGGACGCTCTGCTCAGCAGCCTCACCAGCAGCGGCCCCTTGGTAATGGCTCCGTCTTCCGCTTGCGTTTTTTTGTAAAGAAGCAAATGGATGAAGCGCCAGCAGGACTGAGAGACACGGGCCGGTGTGGAGAGCCCAGCGTGGCCTCTCCCGCTCGTGGGGACTTGAGGAGCAGGAGGAGGACAGTCCCTCTGGGGGGACACACAGGCAGGAGGGATGTCCTGCAGGAGTGAGAAGCCCACAGTTGCTCCTGATAGTGGCCGGGACAGAGGCTGACTTGTCAGGATGCAGGCGCGGGGAGGGGGCCTTCTTTCACCAGGGGGCCTCGGGCTGGTGTTTACAGGCGATGGAGATAGCTCCCCACCACCACCGCGGAGGTGCTGGTACCCAGCGGCGGAGGTGCAGGCGTCTGGCCCTGTGGGGGGCGGGG
>NW_011489483.1:59235-64304 GCF_000754665.1 Bison bison bison | reverse complement strand
TCAGCCCTGGGGGGTTCAGGGTGTGCACACTTGAGCTGAAGAGCCCCAGGGTGCCCCCTGAGGGCGAAGGCTGGGGTGTTTGTGGTTCTGACTGTGAGTCAGGTTCTGGAAGCGTCTGCCCACTCCCTCGTGATGCCCGGGTGGGCTGCCAGCCGCCGCTCACCCGGGGGCCAGCCAAACCCAGTCCCAGAGCCTGGCTGCGGTCCCGGCCTGGCTGCTTCCGGATGCCCCGCCCTCACCCTGTGGTGCCCCGAGCTCGCTGCCCTCCTGGAGTTTGGTGAGAAGTGTTTGGTTTGGTGTTTCTGGTTCATGGTTTAGTCTTTGGCGTTTGCATTTGATCCTGAGGGTGTGCTGCATGTGCGTCCACCTGTGCTGGCCTCAGCAGACTCGCACGCCCAGGCCACGTGGGTCTCTCTCCTGTGCTTCCCTCAACCTCTGTCCCTCCTGGGCATCTTCTCGTGCCTGTGGTGCTGTGGGCAGACGCGTGCACAGCGGCAGTGGGCGTAATGGGGGCAGCCGCCCCGCGGTTAGGAGCCCTTCGACCCAGCTGCGTTGGGAATTAGCTGCCACTCGCTGGGCCTCAGTTTGCTCCAGGATTCTGGGGGTGAACACAGCCTTCGGAAAGTCTCTCTCCGTGTCTGAGGTCAGGCAGCCTGGTGGGTCAGAGAGTCCGGTGGGCCTCAGCAGGGAGGTCTGGAGCCGCAGTGGCCGGCATCTCCACGGGCAGCGAGGGTTCTGCGGGGCGGGCCTGGGAGATGCTGGCGTGGCCTGCTCCCCACAGAGCTTCATCAGCTCATGAGCCTGGAGCGGTGGAGAGGGCTCCTGCGGACATGCTGTCCTCTGGGTAGAGGGGCCGTGGACACAGGCTCGTGGTCACAAAGACTGACCGCTGGTCTGAACCTCGGCTCGGAGCCTCTGTCTCTGCCCTGGTCTGTTCCATATCTGAAACCACGAGCTCAGTTCACCAGACACACAGGTAAAGGCCGAGTGCTCCCCTCTCTGCAGGCTGTGACCCTGCTGCACCTGGGCACAGAATGCGGTGCCCACCCCGAGCCCTGGTCCCCGAGTACCTGTGCTGAGCTCACGGCGTCAGGCAGGCTGGTTTGTGGCTTCCCAAAGGGCAGGGCTGCCAGGCACAGCCCCTGAGAGGGCGGGGGTCCCTCTTGCGAGGCCCGTTCTCTGAGCAGACCCTGCATCCGTGGAGTCTGGGTGCCCCTGGTCCCCATATTGGGGAAAGTGCACACCCCCGTGGGAAATGGGAAGTGTAGAGGCTGCCTGGCCACTCATTCTGATCCCCACTTACTCCATGCAGAGCTAAGAGCCTCGCTGGGTCAGGGAGCAGGCTGGGAGGGGACCCGAGACTGGGAGAGGATCAGGCCAGGAGGGGACCTGGGCCCGGAGGGGGACCCAGGCTGGGAGGGGGTCCAGGCTGGGAGGGGACCCGGGTTCACAGGGCCGTCTGATGTTCCTGCCCTGGGGGGGCCTCCCCCCCGGGGTGAGAGCACAGCCCAGCCTTTATATTAAGTAGCATAAAATTAATTCATTTTTTTAAATACAAAAATAAACAGAAATGAACGTTTTGTTATTTTTTTTTCCTGAGCCCCAGGGAACATCTTTTGGAAGCCATTGAGATCACTGTGTCATTTCTTTGGCAAGAATAATCAAATATTGAATGTCAAGGAAAATTAGAGCAAATAGTTTCAAGACCGTCTGATTCATACAGGCCTGATGAGCAGGTTTCACCATCAATCCAGTGTTTTCTAAACGTGTCTGCCAGCCCCCTCTGCTCAGGTGCAGAGCCCCAACCCTTGGGCTCCTCCTCAGCCCCACAGAGCTGGTCCGCAGGGTCCAGTGTGTGACCAACACCCAGTCCACTATCCCCAGGTGGTCAGGGAGTCCTGCCTAGGTTTCTGATTTAATGACTGATGTTCAAGAAAGAGAGTCAGAAATTATCAGATAAATGCTAAGTGCAAAAAAAAAAAAAGCAGTGAAGGTTCTCTTAAATGCCAGCCAGCACTGTGGCCCTGACTGCAGGAAGCCCTGCAGGGGCCCCAGGAAAGACGGTGACCTTTAGAGGCTGAGCGTTGCTCAGTTCAGCCGGCCGTCTGCGTGGAAAATGCAGACAGCAACCAGCGGGACCGGGAGAAACCCTCGGGCCGTGGCGCTGCAGGTGGCGGGCCGGGCCGGGCCTCTGCAGACTCGGTGCCGCACCGTGCTCCGGGGCTCGGGGTGAAGACCCTCCATGCCTGAGCGTGCCACGTGTGCCTGTGTGTGTGGCGTGTGTGCTGCACGCGTGCTTCCTTTCCGTCGATGCCAGTGGAGGGCCCGGGGTGGTGCTGGTCCCCCCTGTTTAGGCTCCTGCGAGGGTGCTGTCCTTGCCTTCCACTGACCCTCTGGGCCTCAGTGGGGTCATCTGTAGAATGGGTGCTCACGTCCTCAAAGATTGGAGTCCCCGCTTGGGAGCTCCAAATCCCTGCCCCTGACTTCAGGGCTGGTTTGGACCCGGGGACCCGTCAGAAGCCACTGCAAGTGAAGCGCGAGTGTGTGACCAAGCAGGGAAGTGTCTTAGAATGTAGGTCACAGGGCTCTCCGTTCCCGAGACGCTCCCCACCTGGTTTGGAATACAGGTGGCTGCCCCTGCGGTCTATTCTTGGAGAAAATTGTCGGTGGTTTGGGCGAGGACATCTTACTTAAGAAATTAAATGAAGCTCAACGGGAACAGTCAACTGGACACAAAACAGGAAAGCTTTAGGGAAGTTCAAGCATGGAGGAAGTGAGAGATTATACGATAATTAAGACGAGAGCATTCTCTTTGAAGAAGCAAGAGATTTGTCCTTTTTTGATTGTAAAGATGGGAACTGTTTATTGCAGGACATTTTTAAGAGTGTAAAAGCTGGTGCCTCCTGTCCCTTCCTCACCAGATCACGGGGGTCAGCGCTGCGACCACGTGGGATGGCCTTTTGCAGCCCCTTCCCTCGCATCCTCCCTGTTCTGGTATTTCTGCAGGCCGGCTTCTGGCTGACTGTGAGGTTTGCTAGTTTGCCCCTCACATGGACGGTTGCCGTCATCACCTTTATCAGGGCCAGGGGACCCTCCATGATAGCTGGCCTCCAGAGCGGTGCTGGCGGGCGTCATCCCGAGCTGGCCTGGCACATACCCTGCCGCTGGGCATGGGCAGTCTGCGGGTGACCTGTGGGATGCGAACAGGAGCAGACCCCTTCTGCCTGCTGCCCGGTGTCACCAGGACTGAGCAGGGACACCCACGGTGACCGTGAGGGAGATGCAGAGGAGCCGAGGCTAGAGCGGGTTCCCCCCCCTGCCCCCACCTCACCCCCAGGCCCTTCTGTGTCCCTCCATGCACCCTGGCCTGAGCCTCGCCCGCCGTGGACTCTGGGGCCTGGGGACAGGGCTTCGTGTGCCCAACTGTTCCCGCCGTTGTTCCCCCACCGCGGAAATGACGGCTCACCCCCAGAATCTGGCCTGATGGGCGCATGGACGGGCCGCTGCTCATGAGAGGGGCCTGCTCCGTGTGCGGCAGATGGTGGCGGGGTGACTGCTGGAACGGCCCAGCACTTTCTAGAAGCTTGTGTCCCCTCTCGCTGCAGTACTTGGATGACTTGATGTCACCCTGTTGCCTTTAGCTGCCGGGGCCCCAGAGGTGCTTAGCGAGTGAGTGTAGTTCGATGTTTTCTCGCTGAGGTCCGAGGAAGCATGGGGCTGGCGTGCCTGTCTTCGGGGTGCTCGTGCTGCCCATGTAGACCTGTTAGCCTCACAGGCTCAGTGCCGGGGGGTGCTGGGCGGCAGGGCAGGGGCTGGGGGGCATGCCCAGCGCTCCCTGAGCCCTGGTGGAGGGGGCCGCCACGGACCTCAGGCACAGCCTGGCGGCCCCAGCGGCTTCCGAGGGCCTGTCTGGACCCTGTTCCTCTCCGTGGTCCCCCGCCTCCGCCATGCTCAGGTCCTGGCTCCTATAGGTGCAGAGGCGGGGTCCACTGCTTCAGCAGTGCCAGGGCCCCCAAGTCTGAGGGCCCCGGAAGCCCTGGATTGCAGGCCTGCCGTCTGGGGCCCTGTCTGTGCTCCCCTGGCAGGTTCCTATCCGCCTGGACTGCAGGGCGGCTCTTCTAAGACGGGGTTTTCTGGGACCCCGGATCTTACAAGATGTTTACCCTCATCTGAAAAGCTGCCAGGGGACCGGGTCGGGCATCTGAACCCAGCAGAGTCCTTCTTAAAGGACCCACTCCAGCCTGCTGTTGGAGCAGCCTGCTCCTGGTCCTCTCAAGGAGGACGAGTCCGAGGGGCGACTGAGCAGGAGGCGGCAGCAAGAGGGACGCTGTCCCCAGGGCCGGCTGGCAGGGACCTGGGGCCAGTTCCTGGGAAGCCTGCCGGGTGGGCAGCCCTGCCTCATTTCTGGAGGGGTGTGCAGCTCCTTATTATTATTTTTACTTCTAAAGGTAAAAGTACATCTTGTGGGGCTTCCCGTTTGTTGTTTGGATGGTAACTAACGCGGGAAGTTCGTTTCCCACCCGGCGTCCTGCATGCGCTCTGCTCTGAGTGCTAACAGGCTGACGTTTCAAGGGGGCCGTCCATCCCACATCGCCCGGAAACACCTCCTGGCTCCTGGGAGCTTCTCCTACTCCAAGTACAGAGAGGAAAACTGGAACCTGTGTTTTCCCTGCCTGCCCCCCCACCAACTCACTGCTACCAGTGAGTGGAAGACCGGGGTGGTCCAGAGTGACACATGTTTTTTTGACTAGCCTGCTCTTTAACATCCAGGTTAAAGATCAGTTTCTTCTGCAACTGAAGTTAAACATTTTAAATAATGTCGGGGTCGGGGGGTGGTGCCTTGTGTCTCCCAGGCCCTGCCGCGGCCGGCAGCTGTGTCCAGGGCCGGGACGCCTGCTCCAGCAACGCCTTGGCCCGGCGCCCCCTCCCTCGGCCCGTCGTTGGCACGCTCACCCTCCGCTGCCGTCCGCACCCAGGTGTTCCGGCAGCCTTGGCGTCACGCCTCGAACAAACAACAAACACTGAAAGGGTTTATGTTCTCAGCCAGAGGAGCAGCCAGAGCCCCGGGT
>NW_011489483.1:56814-59005 GCF_000754665.1 Bison bison bison | reverse complement strand
ACTGAGCAGCACCCTGGGAACTCCCCTGGTCAAGGCTCTCCATCCTCATGCAGGGCAGCCAGCTGGCACCCAGAGCGGCACCCACTCTCTGGAGCTCCCAGGCCCTTTTCTCCAAGGTGCAGGCAGATGTTTGAAACCTTCTTGACGATATTTAAAATGTGTGGACTTGGGAGAACAAAGCGAAAAAGCACCCACATAGATGTCTCCAGGGCTGCTCCCCCCGCCCAAACCTGCCAACCCGGGCTGCGAAGTAGAAATTAACCTAAATTAGGAAGATAATTGTTCCCATGTTAATTGCAGGTTGTCCTCTAAAGCTGTTTTCATTTGTGAGGTCTCAGCGGCAGGCTGGCGTCGGGCCCGCCGGGGCCTTCCTGCACGCTGGGGCCCCGGAGCCCGGGTTCCAGAAGCCAGCGGTCGAATCCGGGCGTTTCCCGAGCCAGCCTCCTGCTCCACGGATGCTCCCCAAGTCCCTACTGCCGGCTGCGTGTTCCCGCAGACCCCTTGGCCCAGCAAACCCCAGCAAAGGGCTACGAGGCTGCCTTGCAACATAGGCGACATAAAGAAACAGGCGGCTATTTTCGGCCCCGGCGCTGTCACAGCTGTGCGGGGCTGGCCCAGCGCTGGTAGGCGGCGATGACCTAAAACCTTCTTGGAATAGGCTTCATGGTGAGGATCGTGTCCAGCGGGCCTGGGACGGTTCTCTTGGGGTTTTTCTTTGTCAGGAGCTTGGCTTTCTATTTGGAAGAGCCGTTAGAATGTGGAGTCAGCCGTGTCCTGTGCAGCACCACCAGATGTAGGCTTGGCTTCTGAGGTGCTTTTTTCCTGTTTTCATCAGTCCTTACTGGATAAAAGCCTTGAAGGAGAAGAAAACCCAACCCCAGTGCTCCCTGTGTGGTGAATAATCGCTGGTGAATGATGTGGCCCGTCTTCCCCAGCCCTTCCCAGCGGCTGTGCAGGAACAGTGTGATGGTGGATGCAGTCGTGTGTGTGCACGTGTGTGCACATGCGTGTGCCTACATGGGTCTTGTGCACGTGTGTATGTGCACATGTGCGCCTGTGTGTGCACGCGGGCGGCCCTCCCTGGCTGCAGCTCGCCCTGTCTGTCCTGCCTGCTCTGCAGACCACTCCTCCACGTCCTCTGTCCTCGTCCCTCCATACTCTCGTGGGGGACATCTCCAGGTCATCGGTTTCACCCGCTCCTGCCCTTCAGCAGGTGAGACAGGCTGCTCGTGGATCTTGTGTGTTCCGCATCAGTGCTGCTGGGCGACCCATAGCCTGACCGTGTTATGGTCTCAAAGTTGACTCAGAAGGTAGGGAAGTGGGTATGAGGAAGTCTGATCATTTGGAAAATGTTAGCTCACACTTGGAAAAGAAATAGCAAATTAAATTTACTGGAAGTCGTTGACACATTTGAGATTTTAAATGGAGACTTTCTGTTGGTGAAGCCTGTGTTTGGAGCGAGAACGTGCATCCTTAAGTCCCGGTAGCTTCTTCTCTGGGGCGCTCCAAGTAGAAAGCGCCACGCTTCTCTGCGGCTGACGGAGCCCTGTTCACTTTGTTGTTGTCGTTTAGACGCTCAGTCGTGTCCGACTGTTTTGCAACCCCGTGGGGTGTTGGGAGCAGGAAGACCGAGTGTATGGAGGGGTGTCTTTAGAGGCCAGGCAGAGTCACCCGGGGCGGCCAGCCCCGTGTCGGGCTGGTGGTCTTGGGGTGCTGCTCCAGGCCCTCGTGGGCTCCCATGTCTGGCGGGTGACGTCAGGGCCCACCTCGCGGCCTCGCTGCTCCCGACCGGGGCTCCTCGCTGCGAATCGCACTCGTCCCTTTATTTTCTGCAGCATGGTCCTGGGCACACGGTTGGGGTTCACTGGAGGCTTAGCAAGCATGTCGACGTTCACTCTTGCCATCTCCTGTTTGACCATTTCCAATTTGCCTTGATTCATGGACCTAACATTCCAGGTTCCTATGCAATATTGCTCTTTACGGCCTCGGACTTTGCTTCCATCACCAGTCACATCCACAGCTGGGCGTTGTTTTTGCTTTGGCTCCGTCTCTTCCTTCTTTCTGGAGTTACTTCTCCACTCTTCTCCAGTAGCATATTGGGCACCTACTGACCTGGGGAGTTCACCTTTCATTGCCATATCTTTTTGCCTTTCATACTGTTTCATACTGTTCATAATACAGACAAGTGGTG
>NW_011489483.1:52440-56714 GCF_000754665.1 Bison bison bison | reverse complement strand
CTTTCATTGCCATATCTTTTTGCCTTTCATACTGTTTCATACTGTTCATAATACAGACAAGTGGTGTGCAGAACTTGTTCGTCCAAAATTATGACTTGCCCGCACCAAAAAGAGCCTTTCCTTTTGTAGTTAATGCTTATTAAAAACAGGACACCAAAGAAAACCTGCCAAACCTCAAGGTCATGGAGGTCACGTTGGATAGTTCCCTTCTGTAACTTTTTTCTCCTGACAGTGAATTTTCTTATTTAAAATTGCGATAAAATACACACAACATAAAATTTACCATTTTGGCCATTTTTTAAACTTATTAGACTTTGGGTTTTTAGAACACTTTTAGCTTTATGGGAAAATTGAGACATGACAAAGAATTCCCATAGACCCGCTCCCTGGTACTCAGTTCTGTTACTAACGTCTTGCATCAGTATGGCACGTTTGTCGTTGTTCAGTCACTCAGCCGTGTCCGACTCTGCGACCCCAGGGACTGCAGCCCGCCAGGTTCCCCTATCCTTCACCATCTGCTGGAGCTTGCTCAAACTCATGTCCATTGAGACGGTGATGCCATCCAGCCATCTCATCCTCTGGGGCCCGCTTCGCCTCTTGTCCTCAATCTTTCCCAGCATCAGGAACCAATGTGTGCGTGCCGACTCTGTGTCGTATCGGACTCTTTGAGACCCTAGGCCCGCCAGGCTCCTCCGTCCATGGGATTCTCCAGGCAGGAATGCTGGAGTGGGTTGCCATTTCCTTCTCCAGGGGATCTTCTCACCCAGGGGTCGAACTCAGATTTCCTGCGTTATAGGCAGATTTTTTACCATCTGAGCTACCAGGAATGCCCCAGTGAACCAATACTGATGCATAATCATTTTATGTGATTCTATAATGATAGACAGATGACATTATGCATGTGTCAAAACCCGCAGAACTGTACCAAGAGGGAACTTCAGTCTCTCCTGTGACTGTTCGTTGTGTCTCTCACAGGAAGTCTTTGACTGCTGTGGGCTGCGCAAGGCAGGGGTCGGTTCCATTTTCTTGATCACGAGCTATCCCACGCCTCCCTGCTCTGTCCCTCTCCTCCAAGGGTCCCAGCGCCCCTGGCCTGACCCCACAGATGGAGTTCACTGGACATGTTCCTCTAAAAAACTGAATTGGAAATTTCATTGGAATTGCATTGAACATACGGATGAGTTTGGGGAGAATTGGCATCTTTATCACATCTTCCCCTTTCTTTGATTGCTTTTTCACTGATTAGATCTTTTAATAGATTTTTCGTAATTTTCTCCGTACAGACCTTGCACATTTTAGGTTATATTTATGTACAAATATATATAAATATGTGTGTGTGTGCTTAGTCACTCCGTTGTGTGCGACTCTTTGCAACCCCAGGATTCTGCCTGCCAGGCTCCTCTGTCCATGGAATTCTCCAGGCAAGAATACTGGAAACCGTTCTCTTTTCCATGGGGTCTTCTTGACCCAGGCATTGAACCTGGGTCTCCTGCACTGAGGTGGATTCTTTACTGTCTGAGCCACCAGGAAGCCCTGTAACGTTAAGATACCTTTTTTTTGTTGTTTTAAAGCAATTTGTCCATTTCATCTAAATTTTCACTTTGGTAGCAATGGAGTTTTTCAGTGGTATTTTCTTATTGTTTTGAATCTCTGCTGGATTTGTAGTTATGTGCCCATATCCTTCTTTCTGAGTAATCTCTGTTAAATTTTCAGGAACCAGGTTTCTATGCCTGGTGGGCTTAGCTGTTAGTGAGCGCCAGGTTTTAGGGTTTCTTGTCTTCCTGCTCCTTGCTCTGGGTGTCGTCTGTGTTCTTTCTCTCGTTTCTGGGCTTGGGTGGACCGCTCACTCCTTCCCAGCCCTCCTTCTGCAGAAAGTCGCACGTGTCCTTGGAGTGCAGCGTGCTGTGCATCCACGCTCAGCATCTTTCTTTACATTCCGTCACCGTGATCGTATCCGCCCGTGGTGTGATGGCAGGAGAAGGCACTCACCTCCATCCAGGCCACCCCCACTGAGGGATTCGACAGACCACCTGACCCATCCTCCTCAACTGCCAAGGCCACCAGCAAGAAGGAGTGTCCTGGGACCCGGGACAGCTGAGGAACCAAGGGGACGTGATGACTGAACGTCATCTGAAGTCCTGGGTGGGGTCCTGGGACGGCAGGAGGGTGTTGGGGGAAAACAGAGGATCCTGAGCAAAGTACAGGCTTCAGTTAACGATGGCATGTCACTGCTCGTTCACTCGTCACTAATGCTGTGTCCCTGGGAGCTCAGCTGGGAAAGAATCCACCTGTAACGCAGGCGACCCGGGTCAATTCCTGGGCCGGGAAGATCCGCTGGAGAAGGGAAAGGCCACCACTCCAGTATTCTTGCCTGGAGAATCTCATGGACAGAGGAGCCTGGTGGGCTACAGTTCATGGGGTCCCAAGAGTCGGACACGACTTAGCGACTAAAGAGAGAGACACACACACGCGCGTACATGTGCACAGATACACACGGGGACAAGACGCGGAGGACTCTGTAGTCACTGGTAACAAGGGCAGCTTGGGGGATGTCTCTGGGTCAGCAGGGACTCCTGGTCCCGGCGGAAGGCCCGTGTGTGACCCTTCGCAGGGCGGTCTCCTCCCACCCTCTGTGCTGCTGTGAGCTGGTGCTGAGTCGGGGCTGGTGGGGGCCGGCAGCAGCCCGCGTCATCCGTCACGTGCTCTCGCCCCTTGGAGGGACCAGCGGGCTGGACTCAGTCATCGTACCCAGGCCATGCCCAGAAGCAGCTCTGTGCTGCTCCACATCCCTGGGGGACGTTCACCTGCAGGGGACTTGGGGCAAAGGTGTTTGGGTCTGAGGCTGGCTTCTTTGGCTGAGCATCACGGGGGACGCGGCACGCTGGCCTCTGCCTCTGTCCCTGCCTCGGGGGCCGTCGGCTCGATTACAAATGGGAGAATGTGAAGGAAGAATTTCCAGATGACCAACATGTCTTCCAGGGCTGACAAAGAGGAGCCGGGCGTGTCTCGGGTGTGTCAGAACTTTGGTCACCGTGCAAGCCGCGGACAAGCCTGGAATCCCAGAGCTCTTGGAGACGAGGTGCTCTGGGTGGGGGGTTTCAGAGTCCTCCCCTCTCTGGGTTCCTGTAACAAGGAGACACTTGCAAGCAGGGACTGTGCCCTCCCCACATGGAGACCATCGCCAGAGACTCTGGGGCATGGGGAGGGAAACGTAGAATCTCACGGCTCTTGGCCTCAGCAAGATGCTTCTCAGCGGCCCGGCGCCCGGCCGGCATGCGCCCTCTCTCCCTGGAGGCCGCCCTCCAGTCACTCAGGCAGCTGGCTCTGCGCGGTCCGGGCGCGTCTGCCCCGGGGGGGAGACGCACCTTCCCTTCCCTGCTTTCCCGTCTCTCCCCGCAGCCCGGGCGGTTTCAGGTCCCAGGGTCATCTGCTCCCCGGAGGCCTTCGTTGGTCAGCACAGAGAGGATGCGCTGCAGGTTCACGGCTTCGCTGCCGCCGCTGTTTCTGCTTCAGGCTCACTCCTCCCCCGCCTGCCTCTCCCGGCCTTTGGCTGGACCAGCCCCGTCTGTGCTCCATGTGGGGAGGGGCTCCAGGTTCTGCCGGCACTGGCTTTGGAGTCATGAGACCGGGACTGAAGCCCAGCTCTGCTGTTTAGATGGCGGGTGCATGTCTAGTTCCTTGCAGCCCCGACTACCCTCCTCTGTAAGATGGGCATAATGAGACCCAGCCTGCGTTTATCCTGAGGCTTCGGGGCGGGTGTGAGCGTGCACCCCGGTGCAGTGTAGACAGTCTGTCCCCTGGATCGTTAATGACTCGGTCAGTTGCTGCGTCTCCATCACCTCCGCGGGCTCGAACCTCAGGCCTGGGTCTGGAAGAAGGACTGCAAATCACGACTTCGTTTTTGCAGGTGAAGGCTGGTTTTGAGTGAAAGTGTCCGGACACCTGTGCCCTGGGGTCTGGAGGAGGCCCTGGGGGGCCACTGCTGTGCTGAGACTGCCCTGGGCGCCTCCCCGCCTCGCACCTGCCCTGCCCTTCCCGTCTGGCGCCTGCAGTGACCCCTGACGACGGCCTTCTCTGGTTAAAGAGAAGGGATGCTGCGTGTGCATCTACAGGCAGGGAAGCTGGCTTTGCAGAGAGGTCTAGAACTGTCTGAGGAGGCAGGCTGCAGCAAGCCCGGCATGTTATTGGGACACAAGGTCCTAGACACGTCACTGCACGGGAGTAGTTTTTTTCTTTGCAGATGAGATCGTCAGTATTTCTACAATGCTCCTGGT
>NW_011489483.1:50508-52340 GCF_000754665.1 Bison bison bison | reverse complement strand
AATGCTCCTGGTATCAGAGGCACCTCTTTTCGGGGGACACCCCCTCTCTGCGGGAGCTCACTCAGAGATAACTGGGCCACACCGTTCCTGGCCCCCGGCCCTCTCTTGTGGGTCTGTGTTTCTTTCTTGCCATTTGAAGATGTGACTGTCTGAAGCCCGTGGGGAGCACACACCGTTTCTCAGGAATGCCGCAGCCTCCAGGTGGGCCCGGCAGGTGGGGAGCCAGGGTGCGGGTGGCCCCAGTCGTGGGGAGAAGAGTTGTCTGATGTATCTCCCAGCCCAGAGAACCTGGGCTCTTAGAGTCACCACAGACCGTCTGGGGCGGATGGCCTCCCTGTAGGAGAACCACCCAGCCTTCCATCCCCAGGCGGAGTGCTGGTGGGAGCAGGGGGCCTGGGTTGGGGGGTGGGGGCGTGCGTGCCCTGGGGCCCGGGGGCGGGCCGGCTTTTAAGGTGCCCAGACAGGCCCCGGAGCGTACAGAAAGCACCCCAGAAACAGAGGTCTCTGCTTTGGACTGTTTCCTAAAATTTCATCAAGGATGTTGAGAAACTTGCCTTTGGGTGTGTGGCGGGTTCAAGGTGGGTCGCGGTTGTGCTGGAAATGTCAGCGTCTCTGCTAGGCCTGCCCACGCCCTGGAGGGAGTGGCCCTTGCCCCCAACCGAACCCTGGCCCCACCCTGCGCCCCCACCGCTCACCTCCCCTCCCAGCCTTGGTCCCACCCGTGTGAAGTAAGACACAGGAAATGGGAGAGAAACCGCTGTGCCATCCACTGGGGGAAGCGAGAGGAACCGAAATGCTGGCGCTCGGCCATCAGCGGCGGCCCCCCGCCCCCACCCCCCAGCCGCGCGGGGAGGCCGCGTGTGGCGGCTTCTGTTCCTCCTCCGCAATCCTGCGGCCCCCGCTGTGCCCGGCGAGGGGCTGTCCCCAGCCTGCTTCCACGGGCCCGACGGCGAGGAAGGAGATGATCCCAGAACGCCTTCCGGGCCGGGTCCGAGTGCGTCCCAGGGCGTCCGCGGAGGCAGACGGAGAGCCCGGAGGCAACAGACTTCTGGACGTGTCCCCAGCTCCCGGGGGGTGCATCTGGGCGTTTGCGCAGGGGTTGGGGTCTTTGGGGGCGTTCTGTGAAAGAGGTCTGAGAGTGGCGATGACGTCAGCCCTGGCCGGCTCTGTCCTCCCGGGCCTGGCTGCTCAGCCCGCTCACCCGGGCTGCATGCACGGAGCTGGCAGCTCCCACCTCCCCCGGCGCTCCCGACCAGCTTTGGGGGAGGCTCCCGGGGCCCTGGAGAAGGACGCGGCACCCCACTCCAGTGTTCCCGCCTGGAGAATCCCAGGGACAGAGGAGCCTGGCGGGCTGCGGTCCACCGGGGCGCACAGAGTCAAGCAGGAGTGAGCGACTGACACGCTCTGTCCTGTCCAGCTGGGGGTCCATGAGGGCCCGTGCGAGGGCAGCGCAGGGGGGACCTACCGACCCCCAGGGCACCTGTCCCACCCGGTCCGGCGAGCGGAGCTGCGGTCTGACGGCCCTGCCAGGGAATGAGGCACGAAGGGGCGAGGAGACCCAGTCAGCAAATCAGACGCCTGGCTCACAGGCATTTTGTACATCGTCCGCTCCCTGCCAGGCCCCCTCCGTGCTGGGGGTCAGGCCTCCCCGTCTCCGTGGGGCCGGCTACATCTGCCCACGGGTCCCGGGCTGTGGCCTTGTTGCCAGCTGGTCTTCCCAGCATCATCGGGCTGAGTGTTTCCTGTGTCGGGTCCTTCCCTGGTTCTCCCCACCCCTGGAGATGGCACCCCCATGCCTGCAAGTGGTCCCCCAGCCCCGTCCCCCCTCTCTG
>NW_011489483.1:47976-50408 GCF_000754665.1 Bison bison bison | reverse complement strand
ACCCCCTTCCCTGTCTGCCTGAAAGCAGCCTGCCCACCTGTTACCTGCTAGGCTCCGGTTCCCAGCTCCTCTGGGACACCCCCACCGAGGCAGGACCCGGGGGCTGCGTCCTCCATGCCCCTCACACAGCCCCTCGAGGGGGCACTTGGCACTGAGGGGAGTCTCTGGGGCCCCCTCTTTTCACCTCCCCAGGGGTGGTGGCTTAGTTGCTTAGTCGCTTAGTCGTGTCCGACTCCTTGTGACTCCACGGACTGTAACCCTCCAGGCTTCTCTGTCTATGAGATTTTCCAGGCAAGAATACTGGCTCGGGTTGCCATTTCCTCCTCCAGGGGATCTTCCTGACCCAGGGATCGAACCGTCATCTCCTGCCTCCTGCACAGCAGGCAGATTCTTTACCACTGAGCCTCCTGGAAGGCAGGGTCCTGGCTTCTCATCTTGCCTCCTCACCCTTCCCTCACCCTCCTCACCCCCTGGCAGGGGGGTTGGGGGGGTGCTGGGAAGTCGGACCAGGGAGCTGGTGTAAGAGGGCCCAGTGCCCCGGCCGGGGGCACCCTGCACTTGGGCACATGGGCACCGGGGCTGGCCCGGGCTTCTGGAGGCTGCCCCGTTGCACGCCTCCCTGCATCTGCCCTGCGATCCCCGCTCTGTGCTGTGTCCGGCCACACCATCACACTCTGAGCGGCTGAGGGCACGCATCCACGTGCAAGTTCGACCCAGCAGCGCCTCCTGGAAAGGGGGACATTTCCCAGTGACTCAGCAGGCTCGCATCCGCCCCGTCTGCGTGTGCCCTGGGTCCGGACCATCGTGAATCACCCACTTGCCTCTTGATTTGCGTCAGTCAAACCACATGTGAAGAAAGCAGCAGCCAGGGAGGTTTTGCTCGGGGATGCTGGCCCAAGACGGCCCCAGGGCGGCCCCCCACACCCCACCGGCCCTTCCCCACCGCGGTGACCCAGGCGCTCTCTGCTTTTCCCGGTCCCCTCCCCACCACCTCACAGCCGCGGATGGAGTCACAGTTCTGGGAATGCTGACGGCCCAGGGAAAATCATGTCGGAACTTGGCTCTCTTTGAAAATATCTCTCGTAAGAACAGCTTAATTCAAAAGGGCTGTCGTGTGTATGACTGGATCGCTCTGCTGTCCCCCGAAAGAAGCACAACACTGTAAATCAGCTGTGCTCCAACAGAAAACAAAAATTTTAAAAAGGAGGGGCTGTGGCCGTTTCCTGCCCATCTGCACCTGGCGGAGGGGACGGTCCCATTGGCTGCAGGAGGCAGGGCCCCACGGCCCGGGAGTTGGTGGGACCACGGGCGACCGGAGCCCCCACCTTGCCACCCCAGGGTTGCTGAGCCTTGTCCAGCAGCCCTGGGTGGACGTTCTGCCCCCGTGCGTTGCCCAGCAGCTGTGCCCTCTGCCCACAAGGAAGCCCCCCAGCCAGGGGCTGGCTGAGGCGAGACCAGGGCACTGCTGGTTTCCTGGTTTGGCTCAGTTAGTTCTGTCTGAAGCAGGCCCATGAGGTTCTCATTTTGACTGTAAAGGTTACTGGTATTGCTCTCGTCGTTCAGACCGTAGCTGACGTCCATGTTCCCAGCCGCTCCCAGCTCCAGCTGCGTCTGGGAGCACAGACCCTGCCCCGCTGCCTGGCATCACCACCAGCACATCCCGCTCTAACCTCAGAGGGTGGTGGGCCCAGGCATGCCCAGCTTACCCTGTTCTGTCTGCTTCAGCCATGACCGGAAGTATGCTCCAGGGAAGGCAAAGAATGTGGGTGCCCCCGAAGGCTTGTCTTTGGAAGCTTCTCTCTGGACCAGCTTAGAGAGGGTGGCCGGTCCAGACCTGGAGCCCAGGTTTGCTTCTGAGCAGCCTCCAACAGCCCGTCAGCACCAGCCGGGAAGCGGCAGAGGAGCCGCCAAGTCCAGGTCCAGCCCTTCTGTTTTCAATTACGTAAACTCTCCAGCGCCCACAAAGGTAGAACAGAACCCCGAGTGGCCAGGTGGCCACCCCACGGGCTCCAGACCCTCTCCAAGGCCAGTCCTGCCCGTCTGTGGCTCCTCTGCCTGGCCCCGGCTGTCATACGTCTGTCCTCAGAGATCAGGACTTCTTGTGACCTGTAGTCACCGTACCATTATCCCTGCTGAAACACTGATGCTTCAGATCAGATCAGATCAGTCGCTCAGTCATGTCCGACTCTTTGCGACCCCACGAATCGCAGCACGCCAGGCCTCCCTGTCCATCACCAACTCCCGGAGTTCACTTAGACTCACATCCATTGAGTCAGTGACACCATCCAGCCATCTCATCCTCTGTCGTCCCCTTCTCCTCCTACCCCCAATCCCTCCCAGCATCAGAGTCTTTTCCAATGAGTCAACTCTTCGCATGAGGTGGCCAAAGGACTGGAGTTTCAGCTTTAGCATCATTCCTTCCAAAGAAATCC
>NW_011489483.1:46860-46966 GCF_000754665.1 Bison bison bison | reverse complement strand
AACATCTTAATTTGGAAATACCATGTTTTAAAAGTCTACTAGCATACATCTCTCCTCTTCTGAAAAGGATGAAAGGCAAAGCCAAAAAAAAAAAAACAAATAAATG
>NW_011489483.1:31292-46760 GCF_000754665.1 Bison bison bison | reverse complement strand
CCTATGACCACTGCTGAGTTTTCCAAATTTGCTGGCATATTGAGTGCAGCACTTTCACAGCATCATCTTTCAGGATTTGGAATAGCTCAACTGGAATTCCATCACCTCCACTAGCTTTGTTCGTAGTGATGCTTTCTAAGGCCCACTTGACTTCACATTCCAGGATGTCTGGCTCTAGGTCAGTGATCACACCATTGTGATTATCTGGGTCGTGAAGATCTTTTTTGTATGGTTCTTCTGTGTATTCTTGCCATCTCTTCTTAATATCTTCTGCTTCTGTTAGGTCCATACCATTTCTGTCCTTTATCGAGCCCATCTTTGCATGAAATGGTCCTTTGGTATCTCTGATTTTCTTGAGAGATCTCTAGTCTTTCCCATTCTGTAGTCACTTTTTAAAATCCTTATCTTAAAAGATTCCCCCCAACCAGGGTGTTTTTCAGATAAGTGTTAACTGGGGTCCACACGCGGTCTCTTTCCTTGCAGTGTGTTTGTTGAAGAAACTGGCTGGTTGTCCTGGCCTGTCGGGTGACCCCAGGGGGGACCTCACTGCTCACACCCTGTGGTGCCCGCAGTGTGTCCCTGGCAGCTCAGGGCTCCCTTCTGGAGGCAGGAACACACCAGCTGCAGGCTCTGTGATGGGCAGGGTGGAGCCCAGGGGCCAGCTTCTGCCCCCAGCACCTGTCTGGCCTCCTCACGTGGGGTCCCGGGCCTCTGGGTGAACCTTGACAAAGGGGAAGGGCTCCCTGGGCAGAAAGGCCAAGGCAAGCGCTTTTTGGCTTGTGACTAGCAGGGATGGAGCGGGGACCTTGACTCACTGGTGTTTGGCCTCAGCTTTGTTGAGCTGAGCTCACGGGGCTGGCAATGTGTCCTCGGGCTCTGCAGCCGTCAGTCTGGTCACGTTATATCCTCTGCCTTATGGCACTCCCCCGCCACTTCCGCCCAACCCCCGGGCAGCCCCGGGCACCTCTACCCAGGTGTCTGTGCTAGGCGTTTCTTTCCATAGAGTAACAGTGAGCGGCCTTTCTGTGTCTGGCTTCCTGCATCAGCGAGTTTCAGGTCCCCACACTGTAGCTTGCGTCACTTCCCACTCCTTTCCTGTTGCTCCAGGTACGGGGCATTCTTGTCCAGGTTTTTGTGGGGTATTTGTTCTCAGCTGTTGTGGGGATATGCCTAGGAGTGGAATTACTAGATCAGATGGTAAACTTGTTTACCTGTTGGGGGACCGTCACACTGATCACCACCTTCCGTTCCTGCCAGCATGTGTGAGGCCTCTGGTTTCTCCACATCGTCACCAGCACTGGCTCTTGCCTCACTTTCTGACTGTAGCCTTCCTAGTGGGTGTTAGGTGGTGTCCCACACAATGGCACCCCACTCCAGTACTCTGGCCTGGAAAATCCCATGGGCGGAGGAACCTGGTAGGCTGCAGTCCATGGGGTCGCTGAGGGTCGGACACGACTGAGCGATTTCACTTTCACTTTTCACTTTCATGCATTGAAGAAGGAAATGGCGACCCACTCCAGTGTTCTTGCCTGGAGAATCCCAGGGACAGGGAGCCTGGTGGGCGGCCGTCTGTGGGGTCGCACAGAGTCGGACACGACTGAAGCGACTTAGCAGCAGCAGCAGCACTGTAATTTTGATTTGAGTTTCCCTGACGACTAATGATGCTGAGTGTTTTTTCACGAGCTTATTGGCCACTTGTATATCCTCTTTGGAGAAATGTCTGTTTCAATCCCCTGCTTTTTTTTTTTTTTTTAAGTTGTGTTATTTGCCTTTTTGCTGTTGAGAAGTAAGAGTTCTTTGTGTATTCTGCATGCAACTCATTTGTCAGATACATGATTTGCAAGCGTTCTGTCCCTCTTCTGCGTGTTGCTTTTTCACATTCTGACTGGTGTCCTTGGAGGCACACAGGTTTTCGATTCTGATGAGGTCGTTTTCTCTTGTCATTGGTGTTTTTGGTGTCATACCAGAGCTGTTTGTTGAGTCGAATCTGACTGATGGTGACGGTACGGCCCCCTCTTAGGGCTCCTGATGGTCCGCTTGCTTGTGTTGAATGTAGACGCTAAAGGGCTTCTCTGGCTGTTACGAGACACTTTCTTCATTGCCTCTATGGGCTCTGCAGCCTTCTGACCACGATCCTCTTTTCCCACAGTTGGTTTTAATTGAATGTCTGTGGGAAAATGGCCAAGTGAATTGAGTCTCACAGAGAGAACCGAGTTTCCTCGTTGATTTCTTTCAACCGTGTTTTTGGTCGTTACTGTGCAGTTTGTTGGAGTTCGGCACCCTGTTGTGAATTTTCATTGAGAGTGATGTTGCTGGTCTTGCTGACTATCCTGGCATTAGAGAGGTCCCTTCTCTCCCCAGACAAAAACTCCAGAACATTCTGCAGGCCCTGGGTACCGTACAGAGGTCCCTTCCTCTGCTGGTAGTTTAACCATGGGGCACACACTCATCGAACTCCACACAGGGAGCCGGGCATCCTGGGGGAGGCTGGGAGCGGGGGCCCTGGCCGTCGGTCGCTCGATGTCACCAGGCTCGGCCACCCAGGCTCACGTCTGTGAAACAGGGCTGACAGCAGCCTCTGCCTGAAAGTCGGGAGGACTCACTGTTAGGGATGGAAGCTGTTGGCCTTGGGAACGGTCACCCCCAATTCAGTGGCACTTTCTGAACTGTTCTTCAGTCCCCTTAAGTGTTCTGGCCACTCAGAAAGTGACCACATTGTACACTTAGCAGCTTGTGAAATGTGGGTGACTTCCAAGTCAGCTGCAGTTTCTCTGGCCCTCTGAAAGCAAAACACTAAACATCAGTTTCTTCCTAGGATGAATTCTGCATCTTTCATTTCCTGCAGATACAGTTTCATGAGCAAGTAAAGAGCGTGTGTCTTTATAGGGTTAAGTTTTGCAAGAATTTTTTTGAGCAGTGTAACTAATTCAGGTGTGTTGTTGTTCAGTCACTAAGTCGTGTCCGACTCTGTGACCCGCATGGACCGCAGCACGCCAGGCTCCTCTGTCCTCTACTGTCTCCCGGAGTTTGCTCAAGTTCTTGTTCGTTGAGTCAGTGATGCCATCCAACCATCTCATCTTCTACTGCCCTCTTCTCCTGCCTTCAGTCTTTACCAGCATCAGGGTCTTTTCCAATTTGGATCTAGTTAGTGTTAATCCTGAGATCAGTCCTGAATATTCATTGGAAGGACTGATGCTGAACCTGAAGCTCCAATACTTTGGCCACCTGATGTGAAGAGCTGACTCATTTGTAAAGACCCTGATGCTGGGGAAGATTGAAGGCAGGAGAAGGGGACAACAGAGGATGAGATGGTTGGATGGCATCACCGACTCAATGGACATGAGTTTGAGCAAACTCCAGGAGTTGGTGATGAACAGGGAAGCCTGGTGTGCTGCAATCCACGGGGTCACAAAGAGTCGGACACGACTGAGTGACTGAACTGAACTGAACTAGTATTAATCCAGATATTTAGTGTTTTTGTTTTTTTTTTCCCACAGTGAAGAAGGGTCCCTTTGCATTTTCTTTATGAAAAGCCAGACTGTCGTATGTGATTTACTCTGTATTTAGTCTTTCCAAGTCTACATATATCGGTCTGAACCATGAGCTGCCGGGCACCTCACAGGTAATACTCACATCCATGGTGATCTGTCAGCCAGCTGGCTAACTTCCTCGTATTAAGTGACTGTTTCAGTGATTTAAAAATGCAGGTCGTTCCCTGTTTGCATGCATAACACATTAGAAAGATTTTGAGTGTGTGCAGAATTTACTTGTTGGGGACAAGGAGCGTGGTCCAATACCCAGGAGCTATCAAATCCCTAATTAAGGTGCACCTGTTGAGTTTCTGAGCCCCCGGCAACTTCGTACTTTCTCTCGATTCTCGTTTGGAAGCCTTTGTCTCCGCACTGTGCTGCAGCGTTTCTGATTCTCTTTTTTGCACTTGGTCAGCTCGCCCTTCCCTTTCCAGCATGACACGCAGGGGCCACGGCCCGGTCCCCCGACTGGCAGAGCACATCCCTCCCTGTCGCCACTGTGCTGTCGTCCGCGTTCCCACAGGTCCTGACGTGGTCCAGGCAGCGAAGGTTGGCACAGGCGTCCCGGCGAGGCTTCACGACAGCTGACGGTCGGTGTCGCCACTGGGCTGGGCTCCGTGGGCCGCCCCAGGGGTGTCTGGGCTCTGGGGAACCCTGGCTCTGGGGCCGCCCTGCGCAGCGAGCTCTTCGGCTCAGAGTCATCTCTTGTGTTTTGTGTCCGCTCCTCATTTAAGGGGAGAGAGCAGGTTCGGGGAGTGGGCGCCAGGAGGCCTTGGCAGGTCCCGCTGAGCCGTGGCTGAGGCGGCGGGACGCGCCCCGGGCCTGTGGCCGTGGGTGCGTCCTCGCACGTGGCGTGGCTCGCACACCCTCGCCGTGTCCCGGGCGGGTGCTCCCAGCTGAAGTCACCTTCCTGTGTCCAGCCTCCGTCCAGCTCAGCTTCTGAACACACGGGGGCTGGTGGGGCTGGCGAGGCGGGTGGGCCTGGGGCAGGCATCCCGGTGGCCAGGGCCTCGGGCGAGACCGAACCCCGCCTGAGCTGGCAGGAGGGTGACGTCCTGACCTCAGCGCCTGAGCGTACCGGGCCCGGGGACTCGGCGCTTTCTGCCACCGCCACGTGGGGCCGGGAGGCCCCCCAGTCCCGGGGGGTCACTCAGAGGCTGCCCAGTGCAGCCGCCCCTGTCGGAGCCCGTCTGGTGGCCAGGGTGGGCGGCGAGGACACGTGGATGCCTTTCATCCGTTGGTGGGCTAAGTGCAGATATGCACGTCGGGGTGCTTCTCAGCAACGCTGTCGACAGGAAGTACGAGGCTGCTCTAAGCTTCGCCGCGGGAGGAGCTGGCCCTTGGCCCCCTGGCCAGTGCCCTCCCTCCTTCCAGGCTGCAGGGTTCACATCCAGCTGCCAGGGCGGTCATTCCGCCCCTCGGCCCCAAAAGGGGCTCCCCGCTGGCCCCTCTGCTCGAAGCCAGACACTCGGTTCCTCCCAGAGCTGCTCATTTTCCCCAGTTTTTTCTGATCTATACTTGGCCGATGGGGATGAAAGAGCAAAGGGAAGTTCTGCCTCCTGCCCCGGGTGACGTGGTTCCTGGGAAATCCTGTTCCCTTTTCTGTCGCAGCCTCGAGAGGGTCCTCGACTCCGACAGGAGGCCCGGCGGTCGGCTGGGACCCCTGCTGTCCTGAGGCCTCCAGCTGCTTCTGTCTGCTTGGGGAGGGGCCGTCCCCCAGGCAGTTCGGACATGAGGCGTGTGTGTTTGTGGAACACTTGGTAAACGTCAGCACGATGAAGTGTGTTGATTCCTCTTTGCGATAACTCAGACTCGAGGACAGAAATGTTTTCACTTTTCTGATGAATATCTTCATGCTTGACATACAAGCATGTTGACTCAGCATCTTTCCAGAATCACATTTAACCCGAGAAATTCTAAACCTCTTCCAATCTTCTCTCTGATCTCTTGGCTTGTCTGAGGCTCCTTGCCCGTCCCCGAGAGGCTCAAGCTTGCTGTGGGAGGTCAGCAGCCTGACCCGGCCACCTCCACCCGGCACCCATTTGTGCCTCAAATGGAGAGGGAACAAATGAAGTTAGGTAAAGTTAACAATGACAGTCAAATAGATCGTTCCTGATTACTTTGATAAACCTTTGATTTCATTTAGGCAGGAAAGAAAATGCTGACTTATGTATGCAGTTGAAGCATAGCTTGTAGTTTGGTGTACAGTTTTTTAAATGTTTGCTGATCTTTGTCTTTTTGGGAGAACACCTTTATTCTTTGGCAAGATGGCATTTGAAAGACTATGCATTAGTAATATGAGGAGTTACTCTCTAAAAGTCCAGAAGCTGGAAACTATGAGCAGCAGACTTTGTGATGAAAAGTAACCAGCTGACCTAGCCCAGTCCCTGGTCCTCCGCACGGACAGTGCCCAGAGGCAGAGGCTCTGGGGAGGGAGGGGCTGCCATCCGCCTCCTCCCCAGGATCTCATCCCTGCAGCCCTGTGGCAACCACATGGAGGCAGAGGGCTGCTGGTGCACAGGCCCTTTCGTGTGACAGTTCTCATGGTCCACTTGGACACTCACACCCTCCCCGCACTGTCCTGAGGAAGTGAGTGCTGCAGAGCTGTGGTTTGACATTTCCGGCTCGTGGTTAGTTTTGTGAGTGTACAAGTCTCTCTATAGCCGTCGGCGTGTGTGGAGCCCTTCCCGGAACAGTTAAGAGATTGTAGCTGTCTCCACGGCGTCCTGAGGGGTCAGGTCGTCTCTGCTGGTGGCTGTGCTCTGGAATCTGCGGCTGTGCTGGGCTGAGGTGTGGCCAGATGCCCCTGGTGGGGCCATTGGAACATGATACCCAACAGATATGATCAGCTTCCCTGGGAGGGTTCAGCTCCCAGCTGGAGGGGGTCTGGGCGCCTCCAGCAAGAGAGGGACACTTGTCCAGATGGGGGCAAAAACCCAGAAGCAGGTGCCTGTCCAGTCAGCATTCTCTTGCCCCCTGGGGTTGTCCTTAGTCCAGCGGCCGCCATGATGGCACCGGGAGAGCTGAGTGGCCTGGCCGGCTTTGCGGGCTGGGGTCGAACACTGCGGTTTTTGTTTTCAGAAAGCCTGTTTTTGAGTGTGAGCCCTTGGCTTCTTGGGAGGAGTGATTTTCTTTTTGAAACCACACCCGTTGTTGGTCTCAGAGTGATTTCCTGATAAGAAAGTCAGTTGTATTTGCTGAGAAATCACGTTTGGAAAGGAAGCAGTTCACAGTTCCTTTTATGAAGGAGCCTTGTTAGAAGCTGTGATTTTTTTCCTTTCCTGAGAGGCGTGCTTGACCCTGGGGGTCAGCACACCTTGTGCAGAGGGCCTCTTGTCCCCAGGGTCAGGGAGCTCTGTGTTGGTGCACAGGCTGGCCTCGGGTGACCCCAGGCCGGGGGACCACGGGGTCCAGAACTCACTGCCAGCCCTCAGCTTCGGTGGGGACTCAGCCGCCAGGCCCCGAGCCCCCGCCTGCCTCAGTGGCCTGGGCCCTAGCATCCATGTTTGGCCCCTGGCCTGCCGTGTGGAGGGAGAGGTGTTTCCTGAACCTGGAATGTTCTGAGCCAGCTTCCAGCGTATGGACCAAAGGGAAACGAACTGACATGAACAGCGTGGGGGCGTCCTGATCAGTGTCACATCCAGGAAGGAAGGACAGGGCAGGTGTGGCCACCCCAGCTCTCCCCCTGCACCGAGGGTGACGGCAGACCCCAGGCCCCCAGGTGGGCACTGCCACCCTGGGTGGAAAAGCGTGGCACAGCCTTCCGAGGAGACAGACCCTGCCTGGCCTGGAAACTGCACTTCGTCTCTGGGGGAAATAAGTGGGGACAGAGGTGCCTACAGAGACCCAAGGGTCCTCCTGAGAAATGGTTGTTTATTCTCGCCACCCTGTGGCCCCAGTGCCCACCTGCTCCTCTGCGGGGTTCGGAGTGGGCGTGTACAACTGCGCGGTGAGAGGGTCCTCTGTGGGCTGCGTGGAACGGAGAGCCTACATCACCCATAGGGCGTGTTCTCGGTGAGTCACGTGGTTGGCCATCGTGCGGTGCAGCGGACACCATGTCTCTCTGGCCAGGACAGAGCGTCCAGGCTGCTGAGTGATCTCCATAGAGCCCCACATTCTCACACTCCTTGTAAACACTGGAAAGCCAACCCAAGGAAACCCATTTCCTGCCCCCACGCTCTCTCAGAGCCCTCACAAGTGAAAATCACATTTGGAGATGCCTGTGCTTACATTTAAAACCTACACCTGATGTATCCTTCAGCGACGCTCCAGAGTTTCGGCTGAATGGACAGAGGCAGCTGCACCGGGGTGTCCTGGTTTCTTCCCCGGAGTCCCAGGGAGCCCTGCAGGAAGCTCAGCTGGGCAGATGGGAAAAGGGAGCCCTAGCTCCCCTTCCTAAAGGGGCTTCCCAGGTGGAGCCCCCTGCCAATGCAGGAGATGTGGGTTCGATCCCTGGGTCAGGAAGATTCCCTGGAGAAGGAAATGGCAACCCACTCCAGCATTCTTGCCTGGACAATTCCATGGACAGAGGAGCCTGGCGGGCTACAGCCCATGGGGTCACAAAGAGTCAGACAACTGGGCACAGCACAGGAGTGACCTCAGGCCCCGCTGAGTTGACTCCCCTCCTCCATGCCACCACCGGCTTCCCCGTTTGGATCAGTGAAGCGAGCCTTTCTCCTTCCCGGGCTATGCACCGCCATCTCGCCCTCACCCAGCCCTCCTCGGGGCCCTGGGCAGCATGAGGGATCCCGCCGCCTGGAGGTAGTGCCCGGCCGGGGGCCCGGTAACCCAGGCCAGGTCCCAGCTCCCCAGTCCCATCTCAGGGACAGAGCCCTTGCAGCGTTAGCCTCCCCCCTGCACGGGTGGTTGACGCCCTCTAAGCCCCCCTAGACGTGCTGACCCCAACGGCTGTCCTCTCCCGTGCCTGCCGAGAACGCACCCTCAGTGGTTCCTTGTGAGCGCTGTGGGTGGGGCCTTCCCCCCCGACTCCTGTCCCTGGCTCCCTGTCCTGCACAGTAGATCCACCGGCCTCACAGGACCACCTGGGAGTCGGGGCTGATGGTCACCCTGCCCAGGGGAGCCTTTCCTGGAGAATAGAGGATTCCAGAGCATCTCAGGGTGGACATCCGGACCTCCACTGAGCGAGGGCACCCCACCCACTGAGAGGGCCTCACTCTCCTCCTCGCCCGAGACACCAGCCGACGGAACAGAGGCCGGCGCAGCGCTGGAAACAGGCTGTCCAGTTGCTTCAGTGTGTCAGAGCAGGCCCCGAACTCTTCCTCCTGCATGGGAGGACTGGGGGTGTCCTCACGCGGCCCCCGCATTATCAGCTGGGCCCCCTGCACCTCTGCTGGGTGTGCCGAGCGCTGGGACCTCAGGACCCGGGCTCTCCACCTAGAAATGTGTGCACCGTGGGTTGTGGTCAAAGGGTGTCCCAGATGCTGTTTCAGGAAGATGGTGCTGGCGAGAGAGTTTTCAGGGGATTAGCAGGAGGGAAGGACTCAGGGGAGGCCTGGGGTGTGTGGGGGGAGGGGGCCGGAACCGCAGCAGTGACCAGGCTGCCCGGTCTCCTGTGCCCTTCAGCCTCGCTCCCTTGCTTCGCTCACAGAGGCAGTGCACGCCCTTTGTTAGACGTGCCCCTGGCTGGTCGGTGCTCTTGCGTTGGTGCCCATTAGTGACCTCTGCTTTCCGGGTGGTGCTGGTGCGTGCTCGCTCAGTCGTGTCCAGCTCTCTGTGTCCTCATGGACTTTAGCCCTCCAGCCTTCTATGTCCATAGCCTTTTCCTGGCAAGCATGTTGGAGTGAAGTGCTGTTTCCTTCTGCAGGGGATCTTCCCACCCCAGGGAAGGAGCCCACGTCTCCCACCTCTCCCGCAGTGCAGGCGAGACTTCTCTCCCTCTGAGCCACGGGCCTTTGGTTGACCTTGCTGAATCCTAGTACCGTGACTGTCAGTTCTTTGTCATTTTCTACATGCTGATTGCAAGCAGTGACACTTCTGTGTTTCTGTTCCATTTTTCGTGTCTGCCTGTCTCTTTCCTGCCTCGGTGCGTTGGCCAGGAGCCCTGGTACTGCTTGAACAGTGGTCATTCTGCCTGGCTCCGGTCTCAGAGGAGAACTTCCAGGGTATCACTGTCGATATGATGTCGCTGTGGGTCTTGCTGCCTGGTTGGTTTTTCTAAGAGCCCATCGTCACATCGGTGTTGTGGCTGTCTGTTTCTGGTTTCATACGAGGTTAGTTTTTGTTAATTTCCTCATGAATGTATGCAGAATTATCAAATGCTTCTTTTCTCTCTATTGAGATGATATAAATTTTATTTTGTTAATGTGGTTAATTTTACTGATTAAAAATAAATTAAACCCACCTTTCATTTCTGAACTGAATTCACACTGACCAAAATATAGTATCCTTTTGTATGCTATTGGATTTGGTTTGCTAATAGTTTATGATTTTTGCTTTTGTCTTAGTGAATAAGTTTAACACGTAAAATTTTTTCCTGCCAATTTTTCATATCAGGGTAATGCTATCTCATGAAAAAGGTCAAGAATTGTTTCCTTTATCTTCTCTGAATGGCTTTGTGTCAGATTGGAAGTTTTCTTAACTGAAAGCTTGATAGAACTTTCAGGTGGAGTCATCTATGTCTGGAGTTTTCTTTCTGGGGAAGTTTTAAATTACAGATTTTATTTCTTTCAAAGTAACTGGACTATTGACGTCTTCTATTTCTTCTGATACCAGTTTTGGTAAGTTGTGGTTTTCAAGCAGCTTTCAGATTCTATCAGTATTTGCGTGGAGATTGTTTTAAGGCCCTCCTGGTTAGCCTTTTTCATATCCGTAGGAGCTATAGTAGAGTTCCTTCACTGTGACACTGCTGTTCTTTGGGGCCACTTAAGTCTTTGTTTTGAGGTGCTGTCCTGCACATTATAGGATATTTAGCAGCACATCTGGAATCTCCCCCAGCTTTCCAGGTGGCTCAGTGGGAAAGAACCCGCCTGCCAATGCAGGAGACTCGGGTTCAACCCTGGGGTCAGGAAGACCCCCTGGAGAAGGAAACGGCAACCCACTCAGCATTCTTGCCTGGGAAGTCCCATGGACAGAGGAGCCTGGCGGGCTCCACTCTGTGGGGTCGTAAAAGAGTCAGACACGACTTAGTGACTAAACACCAACAGCAACCACTGGCGTCTCCCAGGTGGGTGTCAGTGACGCCCCCGGTCCCAGCTGTGACAGTCAAAATCCTTTCATTGGTCTTACCACAGCTTTTTATATTCTATTAGTCTCTTTACAGAACCCATTTTTTTTTATTTAGTTGATCCTAAGTTATTTGTATCTCTTTTCTGTTTTATTAATGTTTACTCTTTATAATTTCCTTTCACTTTTCCTGAGTTCAACTTCCTGTTCTTTCATAAACCCTTGAGCTGACTCATTTGAAAAGACCCTGATGCTGGGAGGAATTGGGAGCAGGAGGAGAAGGGGGCGACAGAGGATGAGATGGCTGGATGGCATCACCGACTCGATGGACATGAGTTTGAGTGAACTCCAGGAGTTGGTGATGGACAGGGAGGCCTGGTGTGCTGCAGTTGATGGGGTGGCAAAGAGTCGGACACGACTGAGCGACTGATCTGAACTGAACTGGATGGACCCTAACACAGGCATTTAAAGGCTGATTTCTTCTCTCCACAGCTTCAGCTTTTTTCTTGTTGTCATTTAGGTTGCATGCTAAGTCGCTTCAGTCATATCCAACTCTTTGCGACGCTATGGACTGTAGCCCGCCAGGCTCCTCTGTCCTTGGGACTCCAGGAAGGAATGCTGGAGTGGGCTGAGACTAGGCTGAGACTCAAATGACCTGTTTCATCTTAAGTTGCACCTTGTGTTTTTTGGAGAAGTCAAATTTATCCGTCCTTCAAATATCCTTCAAATATTGACATTCTGAGTGTATTTTGTCCTAACCAAATTTCTTCCTATATGAATCCAACGGAAGAATGAGTAGCAGAAGATGTTTAGCAGTTTATCTGGGGAAATTAGTCAATTCAAAATGTAATTAATAATGAAATTGACCATTAAAGGGATTGTTAGAAGGTTTAGAGTTATCTGTCCAAAGAGACATTCTGGAGTTTTAATGCCAAGCTTATATGAGAGCAGATGTTCATTTTGAGAGGCCTCTGAAAGTACCAAGACTTTCCCCCTTTCCTCTCCAGCCCACTCCATGGAGATTTCCGTCTAATGTGTCTGATTGGTAATATGTCTGCATTCCATACCAATGGAATGGTAAAATTAGTATTATTAATGTTTTGAGATCCCACTGTTTCCAAGAACTCTTGATTGGGTAGAGATCTGGAGGTTGTATTTGAAATCTGAAGGATCTCAGGCCAGTTTTTTCATATTATCTGTTTCCTCATTTAGAGCAGGATTTATTTCATCCACACACCCATCCACCCATCCATCCATCCAGCCTCTACCAGTACTGAACTGATCATTGATTTAAGGTCATGGATTTAAAAAGAAACACCATCAAGATTTCGTCCCTGTTAGGAGCTCTCGATTTTGTGGCAGAGACAGCAGAGGGATCCAGTGATCTTAGGATGGAGGTGTTAGCAAGGAGCCTCCCACATCGGCACTCTCATCGCAAGCAGAGGACGCAGTGGGGTGAGGGCAGAGCTTTCGAGGGGAGCAGCCTTGCTCCTGCGTTGGGTGCTCTGATAGCAGCCTCATGCCACCCAGTGTCTCCTTTCCAACATGCGTTTCTCTTCTGAGTGTATTTTCCCAACAAAGGAATTTATAAAAGGCAATCCTAATTTTTTCCTTAGTCAGAACCATTAAAAAAGAAAATCCCACACAGAAAGCCCAACTGCTTCAGAAGCAAGTTCTGGAATTCAGTCTTGGATTTGTTTCTCTCTTGCCTAAAAGCGAAGAAGCCTCCGCAAGAGCCGCAGAAACCGTACCACACTTGCTGGCTTCCTGCTCTCTTCCCTGCCCTTCCTTTTGTGACGCTGGCTCTCTGGAAATCTGCTTCAAGCTCTAAAAAGCAGCTGGAACACACTTGAGTTGCTCAGCACAAACTACAAAGCTGTGGCATTGACTGTGCAAAACAGATGCTGTTTGCATTCAAATAAAAGACAAACATAATATTTGCATTAATAGAGAGCATTTGCAAAAGTCTTTGCATAAAGTGGTTTATCCTTTTCCAAGAGCTGGTTACTTTGTACTAATTTCCGAATGTAGCAGAGGATAAGCAATCTTTTGTTGATTATGTCTCACAAAGAGTTGCTCTTGCACAAGTGTAGCTGATTCCAGAGAAGGGCTCTCCAATATGCAAATACAGTGTCAAGTGGAACTCCGTATTGATTGCTGTCAGTCATGTTCTTGTAGCTTTTTGTGTTTAAAAGTTGGATTGATGAGCTATTACTGTGTTCTCAGTGCTACCAGACTCTGCTTCTGCAAAGAGTTTTGTAAAGAGTTACTCAGGCTGGGCCATGTCTCACTGGTTGCCTCCTCTTTGTGAGGAGAAGAAGCCAGACCGTGTGTGGAGCGCTCTGGGGCCCAGCCAGTGCAGTTTCAAAGGTAGCTATCATTAATTTTTTCATTAACAAGGGTAGATGAGTAAAGATACAGAAATCCGAGCAAAGTGCAGATGATGGTCCATCAGAGAGAAGGAGAGCCCAGAAATGTGTGTTTTTAAGTCCTGCACACCAGCTTGCTAAGTTGCTTCAGTCATATCTGACTTTTTGTGACCTCTGTGGACAGTAGCCTGCCATGCTCCTCTGTCAGTGGGATTTCCAAGGCAAAAATACTGGAGTGGATTCTCCTCCAGGAGTGGATGCTCCTTGGATTGCCATTTCCTTCTCCAGGAGATCTTCCTGACCCAGGGATTGAACCTGTGTCTCCTGCATTGGCAGGTGGGTTTTTTTTTTAACCACTGAACCACCAGGAAATTATTCAAAAATGAGCTAAAATTTGGTCATTAGTTTCCTACCTTAACAGAGTGAAGAGGGGAAACCTGTTGAGGATTTTCATCGTTTTTAAGAGGAAAGCAACTAGGTAATTGAGGCAGTGGGTTTGACACACACACACAGCTGCACTGAAGCAAAGGTTGAGGAAGCGGAATGACGCATGAGGAAAGCCATCTTGGTAACTCTGTGACCTTCCTGTAGCTCAGTGGCCAGGCCTTATCTGTACACACTTACATGCTTAGTGGTCCATTTCCTCACCCTTGCTCCTAGCAGCATGCTCTTCCGCGCTGGAAGTGACTTTCTGAAATAAACCATCAGTGGTCATTTCAACAGGAGTTTGTTTGGGGTAAACTTTCTCAGTTTCTGCTTGTCAGAAAAATGTCCTTTTCTTTGTCTTGAATGATAGTTTAGCGGGGTATAGAACTGCGGGTGACTTGTATTTCACTCAGCTGTTTTAAGGCATATTTCTTGTCTCTTGGATCTTTTGGTTGAAATGTTAGCTCTGAGTCCGGTGTTTCTTCTTAGGTAATCTGAGAATTGTATAGAATTCTCTGGATGACTTAAACCTAACCCGGCTCAGAAGCCCAGAGGTGCCCGATTTTGTGTCTTAGTCAATTTGTCGTCGATTCTATGTCTTGTTCACCTCTATGCATTGAGTGCTCACGGTAACCGTGTTTCCCAAAGCGTGAATCGGATTTTGCTACAGGTGCCCCTGTTAATTCAGATCATCAAGCAAGCAGCCCAGATTTGACCACTGTTATTTCCCAGTTCCTCTTTCCTGCAGTTGCATTAAAAGGTTTGCCAGTCTTTCTAATTGTCTGCGGTTACTTTAATGCTCCATCAGTCATAACTGAGTACCCACCTAACGGTGCTCATTTTCATTTCATTACAGATTGCCCTCATGCCTAAGCAGTCAGACATAATCTGTCTGTATAGGTATAAGAACCAAAGGAATTGGTTATAGATTAAGAAAGGCTCCTTTTTTTTTGGTTTTGGTTTGGTGAAATTTCTGCAGATTTCCTTTGTCTCGTGATTCTATTTGTTGTTGGTAAATTAATACAGTGGAGGGCTACATACATGATTTCACATCTGTGTTGAATTTTGAGGGATAGGAAATGACTCTGTTCCAATGATTATAATATTTTATGAGAAAATGAAGATATGTCATCAGTTCAGTGCAATCCATCAAGGAGGTAAACTTTGGGGATAGAAATATGCCCCAGGCTCTTGCTTTGCTCCTCTACTGTGGGCGCCCAGGACACTTGCTGGGCAGTGAGAGGTTCAGGCAGCTTAGCCAGGTAGAGCCTCTGGCCTCCCAGGCCAGGGGGCTGTTCATCCTGAAACTGAAATAGGCGAGCAGGGAGCAGGGCACAATATTTAAAACAATATCCATATCCATAGGGCATGACAAAAGCTGATTAGAGCCACGTAGGTCCGAGATGGTGGAAGATTTGACTTCCTGTAGACCTTTTCCAACAAAGGTCCGTCTAGTCAAGGCTGTGGTTTTTCCAGTGGTCATGTATGGATGTGAGAGTTGGACTGTGAAGAAGGCTGAGCGCCGAAGAATTGATGCTTTTGAACTGTGGTGTTGGAGAAGACTCTTGAGAGTCCCTTGGACTGCAAGGAGACCCAACCAGTCCATTCTGAAGGAGATCAGCCCTGGGATTTCTTTGGAAGGAATGATGCTAAAGCTGAAACTCCAGTACTTTGGCCACCTCATGTGAAGAGTTGACTCATTGGAAAAGACTCTGATGCTGGGAGGGATTGGGGGCAGGAGGAGAAGGGGACGACAGAGGATGAGGTGGCTGGATGGCATCACTGACTCAAGGGACGTGAGTCTCAGTGAACTCTGGGAGTTGGTGATGGACAGGGAGGCCTGGCGTGCTGCGATTCATGAGGTTGCAAAGAGTCGGACACGACTGAGCGACTGATCTGATCTGAACTGAGACCTTGAGCATCATTGTGCGCTCATTGTGATACCTCAGTTCAGTCAGCTC
>NW_011489483.1:25046-31192 GCF_000754665.1 Bison bison bison | reverse complement strand
TTCAGCTCAGCCGCTCAGTCGTGTCTGACTCTTTGCAACCCCGTGAATCGCAGCATGCCAGGCCTCCCTGTCCATCACCAACTCCTGGAGTTTACCCAAACTTACATCAGCATATGCTAAATAATGCACAAATGTAAGCAACATGACCATGTAAGGCCAAAAAGTGGGTGGTGACCCAATTGCTGGAAATCCCCACCTCTTTTCCCAAAATAGTTTGAATAACCCCCCCACTCATCAGCCTATGAGATCGCCCAGCCCATAAATTGCCCACCTCGTATTTCAGGGCCTCTCGCCTTCAGAGATGGCTCGCTCACTGTCTGCGAGGTGTGTTTCTAAATAAATTCACTTTCCTACCTAGAACTTTTGTCTCTCACTGAATTCTTCCTGTGAAAAGACATAAAAAACCCGAGCTTCATTAAGTCCAGAGACCACCTGTGTGATTTCACTTAAAAGGCAGTGAGTTCAAGTCCCAGCCTGGGGTGTGCGGTTTCCAAACCGAGGGCAAGTGAGCGTTCGCGGGTGACGTGCCTTTAGAGCACCGTCTGCGTGGCCAGAGTGTGCATGTCTGTGTTGAGGGGAGGAGGAGAGAAATGCTTTGTTCCTACTTTCTTCTTCTTTCAAAAATTAGTCCATGTGGAATACAGAAGATAGAGAGTATCGTCTAAAAATTTGGATATATCTCTGTTTTTAGAACTATGAAGCTTTCAAAATTTGGAAGGTTGTTTGAAACAGCCATTTTTAACATACTGCCGACTGGGAAGCAGTCTGCCACTTTCCAGTGTGGCTGGGGGCCACGTCTGTACTTGGGAGGAGCAGGGTGGGGGTGGCCGGCAGGGGCCCCTGGGCCCGGCCCAGGAGGGCTCCACAGGGCTCCGGGGCTCCAGGGGCAGAGCTGCCCTCCTATTCCGCTCCTTCCCTGTGCCTCTTGAGTTACGGCTAAATCTTCTGAGAACTAACCCGCCTGCTGGCGGGAGGGGCATGCCTGGCCCTGGGGCTGGGGTTTCCCAGGCAGCCTGCCCCGTGGGCCTGGGGTCACCCGGGGTGACCTGGGAGCCTCTTCTCGTCCCGTCTGCCCTGCGGGGTGAGGACCGCCGCCTTGCCCATTTTACGGAGGTGGAAAGTGAGGTCAGGTCATTCGTGTGAGGTCAGGGGCACCCAGGAGCAGATCTGGGCCGTGCACCGGGCACCCAGTCTCGGTGAACCCAGCCAAGCCTCAGTGCCGCCCACCAGGGTGCCTGGGCTCCCCGGCAATCGCTCAAGCCACGCACGGAAGAGAAGGCAAAGGACAGAAATCCATATCCTGTCACCGACATCCGCACAGCTAGTGTCTAACAGCAAACTGCTGCTCCTGTCAGTAGCTCTATTTTTAGAAGGTTAAAATAGAACACAGTGGAGTGCAATCGCTGTATTTTTAGAAACTGAAGTTCGCGTTGTATAAAAATGGTTCTAAGAGGAATAATGATAAGGTTCAGTTCGTCTTGTTTCAGGAGAAGCTGCGCTCTGTAGAGTGGATCCATATTGTGTGTAACAAAATGTAATGGTGATTCTGCTGCTTGTACACCAGCTTTTCACAGGGCCTGCGAAAGCTAGCTTTACTGGAGGAAGGCGTGTGCTGGGGAGTTTTGAGTTAAATGATAACGATGACGTTCTCTTGCGTACATAATGATGCCATTCTCTTGCGTGCATGGACACCTTTGAACGACCCGCAGCTAGTGCAGCCAGACAGCATCCTCTCGGCCACGAGGGTTCACGTGCGGTTCAGAGCAGGTGACGGTGCAGCCACGGCTGCAGGAACCCTCCAGGGGACTGTGCCTCCGCAGGGGTGGCTGCACGTCCCCTCTTGTTTCTATAAAGTTACCTTTTAGAAAATTAAGACAATGGAAATCATTTAAAAAAAAACAAAACTACAAGCTGTATATTATTAGGTAGCACAAACATGAGAGAAAGGCAGACATCCTGAGAAGGTTCAAAGCCCGTGTTGCAGGCCTCCCCGTCCACTCCGCAGTGGCCCCTCAGCTGCACTTGTAAGTTGACTTGAGATGATCATGGCTGCAAGGGGAGGCTGGCGCAGGTGCCGCGCCGGCGGAGGCGGCCCAGGTCCGGGCAGCTCCTGCAGCTGTTGGCCTGGTGCCACTCCCATGCCAGTCCTCTGCTGCCTTCCTCGGGCCGTGACCTCCCAGCACAGGAGTCCGTGCCCCCAGAGCCTGCAGGGTGCATCCCCCATGAACGCACTCCAAATGGCCGTTGTGGGTTTATTGTTCTGCGTTCGTGACTCACTTCTCACAAGCTGCTTATTAACAGGCACCTCTTTTCTGGCTTCCTGTTGCTTAACCACCAACACCTTCCAGCTAGTCTTTAACACTCGGCGGTGTGGAAGGCGGGCTGGGCACCGGCTCATCCGTCCAGTGGTTTTCCTCGCTGACTCAGGGTTTCAGGAGATGCTTCGTCCCATCAGCTGCCGTGGGACTGGGCGTGCATTGGTTCTGCATGCAGACAGGGCCGTGCGTGTCACAGAGGGGCAGGTGAAGTGGGAGGGGCATGTCATGTGCCTCGTCCTTCATTCACGTTCCTTTATTTACCCCTGGGTCAGTTTACATCCCCACTTGACACACGAGGAAACTGAGCCTGGATTGAAGCGACATGACCACTGACCACCCTCCGTGTTCGGGGGAAGCCTGGCCTGGCGGACCCCGAATCCCCCGGGGCCACGCATGCTCCAGGACGTGGCCTTGTCCCACGCAGAGGGCCTCTGTGTCCCAGTGAGGGGGTGGCCTCGGGGAGTTATGTCCATTAGGCTGCTCGGCAGTTCAGAGGTTGTTAGTCAGAAAGTAGGAAGCCTGCAGAATTCACGGAGGCGGGTTTGCCTGTGGCTTTTCAGAGGCGTGCGGGCTGGTCTGAGCAGCTGGAGGAAGCCTGCTTATCGACAGGTGGGCCTCAGAGCTGTGTTACTTTTTGCCGTTCTTCTTAAGTCACGGAGATTCAGGTTCACCGTATGCGCCTGCTCGGGCCCCTGTGGACCTTCTGTCGTCTATGATTTCTTACTCGGACTCCGAGAATCTGCACATTCTGCCTCCGAGGTCATTTCCCTTGTCTGCCTCCGGAGCTCTAGCAAGCAGCTTTGGAATGACTCACCCAATCGCGTCCTCCCCGCAGGGCAGATGGACATCCTCCCCAGAGCAGAGACGGATCTGTTTTCAAAGGCGGGCTTAGGATATTCTCTCCTGATTTTCTAAATCACTTATTAACGGTTGAGCTGGGCCAGGCTGTGGGGACAGCTGAGAGCTGTGGGCTCCACCTGGGGAGGCTGCGGAGGGGCAGACGGTCCCTGGAGGACCATCGTCCGAAAGGCGGGCTGGGAAACTCCCTCCAGGAAACGCGGCCCTGGGTCAGGGAGGACAGAGCCGGCCTTTGTCTGGCCTCCAGGGCTCCAGCACTGCCCACCCGCGAAGCATCCCTCCCCGGCCTTCCCTCCTTCCCCTCCTGCAGCTCCAGCTGGATGTGAACCCCGGGGATGTGACAGCGTGTGCTCCACCGCCGGCAGCTCTGTGGTCCAGGCCCCTCCTGGAAGCTCGTGATCATGCTCACTGCATGTCCTTCCTCATGACCCGGCTTTCTGGTCTGTGGGTCGTGTCTCACATAGGTGAGGGCCAGTCCACCCTGACCAGGGCTGAGGTCAGCCTGACATCAGCTGGGGTCTGTGTCCCATGCGTCTCAGGAGCCCAGGATCCAATCACCTTGCAAAGTGGTCACAGCCTCAGAGTTGAGAGTTACACTTTATTCCGCAAGGATTTTTAGGACTTCAAGTCGGGGAGACAGCATCTCAGTAGCCCTGAGAGAGCTGCTCTGAGGAGGCAAGGGGAGGAGCCAGGTTATGTAGAAGTTTTACAACAAAGGGCAGGTGGTCTGAACATCACGAGGTCATTGTTAAGTAAAGGAAACCAGATAACCCAGTTTCAGGGATTTAGTGCTTTTCTACGGGAAAATGGGAGAGTCTGGGCTCACTGAAATCACTCCTTTCGCATGTACCCCAGCTCTCTGGGGCCAGCGTCCCGAGCTCCTGGGTGCTTGCCTGCAGGGCGTGGCTGCAGCCCGGTGGCTGCCGCGTTGCAGGTATTGTTCTCCTTCCTGAGTGCCCTCAGGACTCAGAAATTCACTTTTGGAGGGCCGGAATCGCTGATGACCATGGCATCCGTGTTTACTGATACAGCAGGAAATACCCATTTCTTGACCCCTTTGCTGAGTTGAATGTGTGTTTGGAGGGTACGCTTGCCTGCACAGCTGCTGCTGCTAAGTCACTTTAGTCGTGTCCGACTCTGTGTGACCCCATAGACAGCAGCCCACCAGGCTCCCCCGTCCCTGGGATTCTCCAGGCAAGAACACTGGAGTGGGTTGCCATTTCCTTCTCCAATGCATGAAAGTGAAAAAGGAAAGTGAAGTCGCTCAGTTTTGTCCGACTCTGTGCGACCCCATAGACGGCAGCCCACCAGGCTCCCCTGTCCCTGGGATTCTCCAGGCAAGAACACTGGTGGGGATTGCCATTGCCTTCTCCAATGCATGAAAGTGAAGTCGCTCAGTCGTGTCTGACCCTCAGCGACCCCGTGGACTGCAGCCTACCAAGCTCCTCCGTCCCTGGGATTCTCCAGGCAAGAACACTGGCGTGGGGTGCCATCGCCTTCTCCGGCCTGCACAGCTAGGGGCTGGTAATCGCTGGAGATGGTTAGGAATGCTCTTGAGAGAACTGGTTAGACTGATGCGCCGGCCTCTGTGAAGTGAGGACAGACGCTACTGAACAGGAAGCATGGACTTGTGTTGGTGCCTCTCGGAAACTCTTACTGTGAAGAATTCCAGGAAAAAAAGATGAGCTTTAGTTGGTGCAGCGAGAGCCCCCTGTGCCCATCAAAACCCCAGGCTTTCTGACCATTCCCACTTCATCAGGCCCCCCTCCCCAAGCTTTATCTCCTGGGGAATTTAAAACAAATCCCAAATGTCACAGCACTTTCCCAGAGACACTTTGGTGTGTGTTTCTAGCAGGTGGAATCCCCTTATCACACTCAACAAAATGAATAATAATTCCCAAATATCACCTTACACCCAAGCTGTGGTCCACTTTGCTCGTTGTGTTTGTCGCTTTTTCACGTCGAGGTGCAGACCTGGGCCTGAGCCCTGAGCTGCCGTCCCTAGCCTGCAGTGGCTTGCCCACCACCCTGGGGAGTCGGGGCGTTTGACCTGCCGTCCTCTCCTTCCCGCCTGCCGGATCGGAGCCTCCTGGTGGCCCTGACTGAACCTGTTCCTTTCAATGCGTATTTCCTATAATCTGGTAGCTAGCTGGAGGAGATTTGATTTTCAGGGGAAGGGCAAGAAAACCTCATAGATCAGCCTTGACCTTTGTGAAGTTTGCCTGCTTTTTCTGCAGGAAAAATACTGCTCTAGAGGAAAAAGGTCCCGCTTCCGTTTTTATTTTCTCTTAATAAATATCCGCAAACGGTATTGGCCGTGCCTCAGGAATTCATAACACTTAGCTCATTAAAGTTTAATTCACATTAATGGGCACACACAAGCTTTATTATAGAACTGGGCTATTCTTCCACAACTTGCATGATGAGGACAAGAAGCATCTAATGGTTCAGGATGCTGTTGGCTCTTAGCAGAGCTCGCGGGGGAGGCGCCCGCCTGGCCGTCCTCAGTTTATGGAGCCTGGAGCGGGGCTGGTATCAGCTGGGTGGGGGCCCCGTGGGACGTGGACTGGGAGGGAGAGGGGTGCCCGAGGGCCTGTTGGCAAAGAAGGCAGGGAGCGGAGAGCCTGGAGGCCAGGATAGGAGGGGCCAAGTCCTGCCCGAGCAGGCATTAGAGACCCCTCCACGTCAGGCGAAGGGGCCTGGGGGGAGGAAAGTGTGTTCTCACCTCATGAGCCGTTTGTGGCTGTGACATCTCAGTCTACTGAGCCACCTTCCGTGGTGTGAATGAGCAAGAGGGTCAGGCTCCCAGTGAGAGGGTGCCACAGTCCATGGGTCAGGGGCAGGACACGCTGGTGTCCTGTGACACCCCACCCACTCCGCACAGACTTGTACATCACAGGAGGGGCTGAGCAGCCCCCGGGCCAGGGCGGGGGTCAGCAGGTGAACCTGGCCCGCAGACCCCGGCCTGTG
>NW_011489483.1:22717-24852 GCF_000754665.1 Bison bison bison | reverse complement strand
CTTCCGTCCTCACTGGGGCTCGGTCAGCAAGCTTCTGACCAGATGCAAGGACTGCCTGCTGGTTTTGTCCTCTTATAAAGCAGGGCCGATTTTTATAAAGCTCTCTTCTGTCAAGTTGAAAGCACCACACACACAGCAACACACGCATCCTGGAGCGTGTGCTCACCAACGCACACATCCCCACCACAGGAGCCTGTCTTTTCTCCTCGAGTCTGTCTGGAAGGACCCGGGGCGTCTGTCCAGGAGGATCGGCCCTCGTGGTGGCCCCACACCCAGGGCACTGAGCGCCTTCCCTCAGACAGCCCCAGTCCACCAGGCCTGGCCCACGTGTGGCTCCAGATCTGGAAGCCTTCTCCTCGGCTGAGGCCCCACGTCCAGGAATCGGGGCCACCTCACCCTCGGACCCTCATCGCAGACGTGTGCCCGGGAGCCTTCAGTATCCAGGCGCCAGAGGGAAACCCCAAACTCAGACACATGCTGGGAAGGAACCCCCTTTCCTTTGCAGACCTTCTAGCAAGTTCCCTGTAATACCAAGTTCACGGGGAGGGAGGGGAAAGGGGGGACTAAGACCATCATTCTTACTGAGATGTACCAGCTTCTCACCAGGCTCTGGAGCCCTAGAGGTACAGAAGTAACTCGCACGCTGACCTTCTGGGAGCATGCGTCCAGGAGACGCAGACCGACGGCTGGCCTCCCGCCCGCCCCGCTGAGCCCCAGCCAGGGTTCCGGCCTGGCCCTGCCGCCCTGCACCCGCTCCTGCCTCCTCCCGGGGGTCCCACGACCGGGCTCCCCTGGGTCCCTGTGTTCCTGCAGCCTCCTCAGGAGCAGGTCCACTCTTCCTAGCTCCTGGGGAGTGTGGGGAGGAGAGCTTGGGCCCTTTTGACACGTGTGGGCAGCTCATCGTGGCTTTCTTCCAATGAGCACTGTGTGGAAGGGGAACGAGCGAGCACCCCCACTGTGGAGAGGCCTGGGGGACGGGCGTCCACCCGGCTGGTCAGCGCCAGCACGGTTCAGTCCCTGGTCCAGGAGCTCAGACCCCACGTGCCTTGTGGCATGGCCAAAAAATAAAGATGAATAAAACAGCAATAAGGATAATAAAACAATTCCAAAAATTAAAAAAACGAACCGGGTGACAGGCAGCCTTGTCTTCCCCACTTCATGTTGGAGACCTGCATTGAAAAAGCCCCACTGAGCGCCTTTCAGAATAGTACCTGTTCCTGTTCTTTTCCGTACATGACAACAGAGCAAGTGTGGAACTAAGGCAGAAACACGAGGTGGGGTTGCCAATGCTTTGGAATCGAAAGTAGAACAGATTTCAGACCTCACTCAAATTCCATCTATCTGTATGACTTCGGCCTTTCCTTTTGTCTCAGAACTCACTGGACCTGACCAAGTCCATTTATCCCAGAAATGCAAGTTGGTTAGACACGAGAAAAGGAAATTATCAGATGAAAAGGGAAATTATTTAACTGTATGAATTGATACAGAAAAGTTTAATAAAGTTAAGCACACACACATGATTTTAAAGTAGTCTTTGCAAAGTAGAAATAGAAGGGAACTTTTCTTAAACTAATAAACTTATGTCAGAAACCGACAACAAATGTTATACTTGCTGGTGAAATAGTTGCAAACATTCCCAGTAAGATGGCAAGCCAGACAAGGGTGTTCCCTTTCACTGTTTCTGTTCAATCAGATCAGATCATATCAGTCACTCAGTCGTGTCCGACTCTTTGCGACCCCATGAATGGCAGCACGCCAGGCCTCCCTGTCCATCACCAACTCCCGGAGTTCACGCAGACTCATGTCCATCGAGTTAGTGATGCCATCCAGCCATCTCATCCTCTGTCGTCCCCTTCTCCTCCTGCCCCGAATCCCTCCCAGCATCAGAGTCTTTTCCAATGAGTCAACTCTTCGCATGAGGTGGCCAAAGGACTGGAGTTTCAGCTTTAGCATCATTCCTTCCAAAGAAATCCCAGGGCTGATCTCCTTCAGAATGGACTGGTTGGGTCTCCTTGCAGTCCAAGGGACTCTCAAGAGTCTTCTCCAACACCACAGTTCAACAGCATCAATTCTTCGGCGCTCAGCCTTCTTCACAGCCCAACTCTCACATCCATACACGACCACAGGAAAAACCA
>NW_011489483.1:15861-22249 GCF_000754665.1 Bison bison bison | reverse complement strand
GGTTTATTGTGATCCACACAGTCAACGGCTTTGGCATAGTCAATAAAGCAGAAATAGATGTTTTTCTGGAACTCTCTTGCTTTTTCCATGATCCAGCGGATATTGGCAATTTGATCTCTGGTTCCTCTGCCTTTTCTAAAACCAGCTTGAACATCTGGAAGTTCACGGTTCACATATTGCTGAAGCCTGGCTTGGAGAATTTTGAGCATTACTTTACTAGCATGTGAGATGAGTGCAATTGTGCGGTAGTATGAGCATTCTTTGGCATTGCCTTTCTTTGGGATTGGAATGAAAACTGACCTTTTCCAGTCCTGTGGCCACTGCTGAGTTTTCCAAATTGTAGCATATTGAGTGCTACACTCAATATGCCAGAATACATTCTGTTCAATAATGTACCCTAAGTCTGAGCTGTAGAATAAGGTGAGAAAAAGGGAGACGACAGAGAATGAGATGGTTGGATGGCATCACTGATTCGATGGACATGAGTTTGGGTAAGCTCGTGCTGCAGTCCATGGGGCCGCAAAGAGTCAGACATGACTGAGCGACTGAGCTGAACTGAACAGCTTTGTTTTGTGAGCCCTGAGACCAGGACCTGGATTTGTGAGGCCCCCGGGGGTACTCGTCACCGGCTCTGGTGACCGATGTGACACAGAGTGACGTCCCCGGGGCTGATGTCCGTGCCTGACACAGTCGTGTGCCTGCTGAGCTTGCCTGCCTGCTCGGGGCCCTGCCGCCCCCGTCCGTGGACCCGATGCATCTGCCCTCTGTGTCCGGGTCTGAATCCCCCAGGGGCTCGAGGGGGCCCTGCACGCCTCCGTGTTCTCAGTCTGGGTCGTCACCCTGTGACCTTAGGAGTCCTGACCTTAGGAGTCCTCCACTCATGCCCAGGCCGCACGCCCTGAACTGGCAGCCTCAGGCTCCCTGAGCCGCCAGCAGGCGGGGAGAGGAGGCCTGGCGCTTGTGTGTCCTCCCGTGGCCTCATCTCCCAGTGCCCAGTCCCGCCTTGATTCAGGTCCTGCCCCCTGCCGTCCTGTCTGCTGCCTTCTGCGAGGAGACCTCTCACGTCTGGGCCTCTGACATCCCCCTTTCGGAGTGAGGAGCATGGAGTTTGCTGGTGGCATCGGGCTGATGGGGTGGTCTGTGGAGGAGCGGGGAGATGTGGGCCGTGTGCCCGGCACCGCAGGCTCTCCCAGCTTCCCGGCTCCACACTGCGGGCGTCGAAGCTGGGCTCCAGCCGCCGATGGCCCCTCTGCGGAGTCAGCTGTCAGAGGGTTTCATGCGGAGACACCTCCCAAGAGGCAGGATGCCTCCTCCGCCCTCACACTGAGGGGGGATAGTCTTCCCGCGCAGCTTTCCTGCCTGACCTCATTCAGCAGGGCTGGGAGGATGTCCACGTAGGGCTCGGTTTTGCAGCGTGTGAAGCACAAGCCGGCCCAGCCCGAGAACGGAGCCCAGCGGTTCCCTTCCCTGGCCTGGGCGGGCAGGCCAAACATCGGCTCGTGTGTGGGGTCCGTCATGCCGTGAGCAGAGAGCTCCAGGCCCACAATGCCGCAGAGGCCTCCCTGCTTCCTCGGGAGACGCTGTGGGGTCTCCTCAGAGTCATGGTGTTTGTCCTTGGATTTTGACTGTCTCCAAAGACACACCAGGGTCATGGAATAATGCAGTCGAAGGCCACGAGGTGACGTCCATTTGGGGTGAAAAGCAACGCTTTAGGATGAAGTTGGTAGGCCTGCTCTTATCCTACTTGCTTTCGTCCCAGTTTGTAAGCTGGCCCGAGGGAGCTGACGGCTGCTCTGGGAAACCAGTGATTTCCCGCGAAAGTCAGTAGCGAGAGTGACCACATGCCAGCGTCTGATGACGCCCTTGTACTGCGGGCATTCACACCCATCGTTGAGGCTAATTTTACATGCCAAGTGTGATTCCTGGAAGTCTTCCCGGTGTTTCCTTCTCATCCGTGGGAGAATGTGGTCTGATGGCAGCCTGTGCCGAGTGAAAGGCACGTGTGGTTCCGGTTCTGCCATCTTTGTGGTCAGAACACAGTCGAAAGGTAAACTCGTCAGAAACGGTCCCTTCAGCTCTGGGAGCCTGGCCCGGGGTTTTCCTGGGAGCGGGTCTGCGAGTCTTGGTTTCCTCACCTGTCCCAAGAGCGGGAGCAGCCTGCGTGCGCTCGGCGGGGCCTCGGGGGCTGTGGCTCAGTGGCCCTGGGCCCCGGCGCTGTGTCTGGGAAGGCGGTGAGCAGCTCCTCTGTGTGTGCTGCCCTACCACTCGCGGTCGCTCCAGAAACGCTCCATGGCTGTCAGCTGGCTGTTGGCCTCGGCCAGACGCCCGCAGGCCAGAAACTGGTGTTTGTTCTATTGGAGATCCGAGCTGGTTGGGTTGTTGTGCACAGGGTCTTTTCTTTTTCTGATTCCCCAAATCAAAATAGAACCCGTCTCCTTTAAAAGTGAGAAGGACCACCTCCCAGAATATTGGAAATAAAAGCAAAAATAAACAAATGGGACCTAATTAACCTTAAAAGCTTCTGCACATCAAAGGAAACTATTAGCAAGGTGAAAAGACAGCCTTCAGAATGGGAGAAAATAATAGCAAATGAAGCAACTGACAAATAACTAATCTCAAAAATATACAAGCAACTCCTACAGCTCAACTCCAGAAAAATGAATGACCCAATCAAAAAATGGGCCAAAGAACTAAATAGACATTTCTCCAAAGAAGACATACAGAGGGCTAACAAACACATGAAAAGATGCTCAACATCACTCATTATCAGAGAAATGCAAATCAAAACCACTTTGAGGTACCATTTCACACCAGTCAGAATGGCTGCGATCCAAAAGTCTACAAATAATAAATGCTGGAGAGGGTGTGGAGAAAAGGGAACCCTCTTACACCGTTGGTGGGAATGCAAACTAGTACAGCCACTATGGAGAATAGTGTGGAGATTCCTTAAAAAACTGGAAATAGAACTGCCTTATGATCCAGCAATCCCACTGCTGGGCATACACACTGAGGAAACCAGAAGGGAAAGAGACACGTGTACCCCAGTGTTCATCGCAGCACTGTTTATAATAGCCAGGACTTGGAAGCAACCTAGATGCCCATCAGCAGATGAATGGATAAGAAAGCTGTGGTACATATACACAATGGAGTATTACTCAGCCATTAAAAAGAAAACATTTGAATCAGTTCTAATGAGGTGGATGAAACTGGAGCCTATTATACAGAGTGAAGTAAGCCAGAAGGTAAAACACCAATACAGTATAATAACGCATATATATGGAATTTAGAAAGATGGTAACAATAACCCTGTGTACGAGACAGCAAAAGAGACACTGATGTATAGAACAGTCTTATGGACTCTGTGGGAGAGGGAGAGGGTGGGAAGATTTGGGAGAATGGCATTGAAACATGTAAAATATCACGTATGAAACGAGTTGCCAGTCCAGGTTCGATGCACGATACTGGATGCTTGGGGCTAGTGCACTGGGACGACCCAGAGGGATGGTATGGGGAGGGAGGAGGGAGGAGAGTTCAGGATGGGGAACACATGTATATCTGTGGCGGATTCATTTTGATATTTGGCAAAACTTATACAATTATATAATTATGTAAAGTTTAAAAATAAAATTAAAAAAAAATAAATAAAAGTGAGAAGGACACATGCATTTCCATTGTCTGCAAGGAAGTGCTCCTTGCAGACTCCGCGTGTGAAATACTTTCATTGAATCACGAGCAGTTTCTGAAGCCAAATGCTTTCTCTGTCCTCCAGATGGACTTTCTGGCCGAGACCAGCCGGTGGAGCTGCTCAACCCTGCCCGCGTGAACCACATGCCCAGCACCGGTGAGTCCACTCCCCCAGCCATGCTGGACACTAGATGCCCCCAAAGGGGTGTCTGGGGCTCCACTGTCCGGGGGGTCTGTGGAGAGAAAGGGGTGGGGTCTCAGGTCCAAGGAGGTCACATGCTCTTTCCTAGGGTAAGATAGGGCGACGGTTTTGGATATGAAATGGGCGCGGCTTAATGCTGCTTAAGTGGCAGAGAATTCCGGGTCCTCTGTGTCCTGAGCTCCGACAGGGTGTGTTCTTCCCAAAGGTGAGAACTGCTCGTGTGGGGTCTAACTCCAGGCCTCAAAGGAAGGAGCCCTGCTCTGGAGCTGGGACACCGCCATGCAGGTCTCACTGGATCCAGGGCCCCAGGCTCCTGGGGAAAGTGTCATTGATGTTTCTCGAATCAGCTTTCCTTCTTTCATTAGCAAAAAGCGTCGGCTGTGGTTAGGAATTTCTCATTCCGTGTACACTATTTCTGCATGCCATGCCCTGGGCAGTGTTTTCCTAATCTACACGGCTGTGGAAGCTTTTCTTTCTCCTTCTAGTAAAATGCTTACCCTCCATCTGGTATCCTCCGGGATTTCAGCTCAGAGAGTGGATCTGTTCCTCTCGGGCTCCTTGGCCTTACTGAGAATAAAACCGACCCGAGAAGGCCTGGGGTGGGTGCAGGGAGCCACTGTCAGCGTTTTGAGGTCAGCACTGCTGGGCCTGGCTTGGCCGTGTCCTGAAGGCAGGGCCCCTGTCTCTGTGGTTTGCGCTCCGTGGCACCTCCTGGATGCCAGCCTGCCTGCGCCCACTGTGCCTGCTGTCTGCGTGTGCAGGGCCGGCTGGGACAAGGAGGGGCACGCGGACCCCCGCCTCCGCCCCGGCCCCCGGCCACACCGCCTGTGGCTGCACCTTCCCCATCCAGCCAGAAAGAAGTCATGGCTGAGCTGGAAGCGTCAAAGGAGAGACTCCTTTCTTCACTAGCGACTCTCGGAGGCCCGCCGAGTGCCGTCTCTGGCATCTCCCCAGACATGCAGCTCAGGTGTCTGTGGTGCTCCTCGAAGGTGCCGTGGCCCCAGGCTGGCGTCCACCTGCCCAGCAGGGTTACGTTCACCCAGGATGGCGGGGGGTGAGGGGAGGGCTGAAACTAGCAGCTGGCGATGCTCCTCTGTGCTGTCTGACCCCCGCAGAGTCAGAGGTCCGCTTTCCCTTTCCCTGAGTTCCTCTGGCCAGGGCAGCTTTGGTTTAAACACTGAGTCCTTGTGTAGCTCAGGCCTCTCCAGGCAGTCTCCTGATGCTTGCCCAGGTGTGGGTGGAGGGGGTTTCAGTAGCTTGATAGACTGTGAAAAGGTGGTTCCCAAGTGAGCCAGGAAGTGGGTGGCTTCCCGTTCGCCTCCCAGCTTGAGAAGCATGTCCTGCTGGTGGAGACTTCGTGCGGGCCTCCCAGCTCCGTGTACGAACACTGACCGCAGTTCTGGATGGGGGTGCGGCGGGGAGGCCTGGAATCCTGGTGACCCACGGACTGGGTGGCTTCAAGCAAGCCGCCCAGTGTCTTGATTTCAGTCCTGGATGGGATAATCACGTCGTCTCTGCAGGATTCTGAGACCAAGCCTGTGTCGCCGCCCAGTGTCTTGATTTCAGTCCTGGATGGGATAATCACGTCGTCTCTGCAGGATTCTGAGACCAAGCCTGTGTCTCTTCGTGGTGGTCCCTGGGTAGACGTCAGGCGGCCAGACGCTGCAGATGGCGTGGACAGGGCCGTGGCCGTGCCGGCTCTGATCCCAGCACAGCCCTTGTTGTCTGCTACCCCCCTTCTCTCTCTTTTGGGGAAGCCCCCCCACTTCAGAGATGGCATGTTGGGGAGGGGGCCCCAGGACACAGGAGCCAGTAGCCCCGCACCTCCAGATTCCGTTGGTCAGAGTCAGAGGATGACGCTGCACTTGCCGGTGACCCCACGGGTCGGTGTGTGCAGTGTGGCTCTAAAACCTGGAGAAGAGACGCCCGTGAGCACCAGCCTGCAGGAGGAGGGCTGCGCCGGGGGGCTGCCCATGCCACACGCTGGCCACGGAGTCTTCGCCATGAGCTCCCCCTTAAAAGCTGCTGAAGCGAAAGGCGTTCTTTAAGACTATGTTTTCGGTCATTCTGAGCACTGTACTGGAGAAGGAAATGGCAACCCACTCCAGTATTCCTGCCCGGAGAATCCCCTGGACAGAGGAGCCTGGTGGGCTGCAGTCCATGGGGTCCCAAAGAGTTGGGACATGACCGAGCACACAGGCCCCATTTATATAAGCACTCACTGTACGGTGCGTTCAACAAAGAAATACGAATCTCAGCCCATATGATAATTTGAAAATCAGTATTGACAGTTTCTGTCAAGCCGCGTTTAAATAGAACATTTATTTACGTTTGGCTGTGCTGGGTCTTTGCTGCAGCGAGCAGGGGCTCCTCCAGTCGGGGGCACAGCCTTCTCGTTGCGGAGGCTTCTCCTTGCAGAGCACAGGCTCCAGGCGCGCAGGCTGAGTAGTTGCAGCTCGGAGGCTAGGTAGTTGTGGCTCACAGGCTTGGCTGCCCCGTGGC
>NW_011489483.1:13881-15686 GCF_000754665.1 Bison bison bison | reverse complement strand
CGGACCCTGCGTCCCCTGCGTCGGCAGGCGGATTCTCAACCGCTGGCCCACCAGGAAGGTCCTAGAGCCACATTTTTGTGATACGGGAGTAGAGACATTTTCAGGTGCGTTTTTGTGTCAATCCTGGTTGAGCTTAAAGTACTCTTTTGACACTTGGCGGTGTGAAAACAAACTGTATGATTTGCAGGAGTTACTCCAGCAGCCCTGTGGGAACCTGCTCCCGTGAATGTGCGCCTTTTGCCGTGCGCGGGCAAGCGCCCACGTGGCCCTCCCCACCCCCACCGCGTGCGTTTCTTGTCTGTTCCTGGCTGTGAAAGGCAGCCCTCTCGACAGCCTTTCTGACAATGGTTCTCTTTAAACACAGTCAGTCCTTGTGAAGTCTTACTTCAATAAGAAAGCACCGTTCAGCCTTTCTATTTGTGGGCCACCTTGACTCAAGACTTGAGCTCCTTCCTACAAGAAGCTCTCTCACCAGAAAAGTTTGCATTGTAGAAGGCACAAGCTAAAATGCTCTTTGTTTTGGGGTTCTTTCTGATTTCTCCACCTTCTCCCTTAACTTTTTATATGTTAACAAGCCTTTCCTTCTTTTTTGCATTTTTTTTTCTTGTTTTAAGGTTTTTAGTTGTGAATAGTCCTATTATAAAAGGGAGAAAACATATAACCGTTTGCCTACCACTGGGTCATAACAGCTCCTCCATTACTGCTGTTCTGCGGGGGGCGGGGGGGGAGGGTGTGCGTGTGTGTGTGTGTGTGCATGCTCAGTTGTGTCCAACTCTTTTACAACCCCATGGACTGTAGTCCTCTAAGCTTCTCTGTCCGTGGGATTCTCCAGGCAGGAATACTGGAGTGGGTGGCCATGCCCTTCTCCAGGGGGTCTTCCCGACCCGGGGATCTGTGTTAGTATCTATCGTATTTCCTCATTTTTTGGATGAAGTGGAATGTCACCACCTCATCCTTCCCGGGGGGATTGTCTTTTCCTTCCTGGGTGGGGACTTGGGTTGCAGGCAGAGTGACGGGCACCCTGTGGGCTCCCAGGAAGCTCACAGTATGGTGGGGAGAGATGTGGGACTTGAGGGCAGAGGAGGAGGCGAGAGCTGGGCCCTGGCAGAGAGCTTGCACGCCCGCTGTGCCAGGGGACTCTACAAACACTTCAGTCCTCCATTCCTGAATCACTTTCGGTTTTTTTTGAAAGTAGATACTTTTTTTCCTGATCATAAAGGCAGCGCATGTTTAGTCTGGAAAAGAGGCCTCGTGGTGAGTGTGTGGGGTGCTGGCTGCAGACCCGGCAGGCGAGCTCCCTCGGAGCTGGACCGTGGAGACACTCAGCAGCTGGATGGGTGCAGGGGCTGGAGGAGAAGCCCCTGTTCCCGGGAGCAACGTGGAGGAAGCAGCCCTGGGGGCCCACGAGAGGCACCAGAGTGCTGGCTGCCAAGGGCCCACTCCCCACCGGAGGCGAGGGGCAAGGCGGCTTCCCCAGGGTCAGCCGGCGGGTCCATGACGGGGCAGGGGCCCATTTCTGCTCTGCAGGGGCCACCTCTCAGAGAAGGCCAGGGACCTCTAGGCCAGCCCAGCTACTAGGACGATGTGCCAACCACACAGGAGCCTCGCCGTGGGCACCGTTGCCCTCACCCTTAATGTGCGTTTCCATCAGAGTTCCCGAGCTTTCCTTTCAAGGCTGTGTAACAAGGGTGTCATTTTTTTAAAGAGAATTATGGAAACTTGAAGACACTGCCGAAACTCTGAAGAACTTACCCAAACCCGATTTGAAAAAGTGAGGTCTGGCTCCAGCCGCAGATTCCTGAATC
>NW_011489483.1:13536-13781 GCF_000754665.1 Bison bison bison | reverse complement strand
CTGACCACCGCACCGTGCAAGGGTTACTGAATTGCTTGATCCTCCTCAGGCTTTGGAGCAGGGACCACTTGAGGCTGGCTGGAACTCAGGATGCCTCCCAGGCACGTCTTGCTGTTCTTGTTGTCGGTTCCCTCTGGCTAGAGGAGAGGCGGGGCAGGTGCCTAGCTGAGGACCCACGTGGCCTGGGGAAAGCAGCTGGCCCGGCCCTTCCCCCGCGGGGAGCGGGTCACCCCGGGATCATAAGC
>NW_011489483.1:10324-13436 GCF_000754665.1 Bison bison bison | reverse complement strand
GGCAAAGCCTCACCCTTGTACTGTCCGCTGGCCCCTCCCTTGTGTGCTTTTCCTGTAAGGCTGGGCTCCTGGGGTCGGGATGGGGCTCAGTGAAGGCCTGATGCCTGCTTCGGGGGCCCCCACGGCTGCCGCCTGCTCAGTGCTGGAAGGGAGAGCGGACTTGGGCTTCCTCGTCCTGGGCCCGTCCTGACGCTGCTCGTCTCTGTTCTGAGCAGGCCAGGGGACTGTCTCCTCTGCTCACAGCCTCTCACATGGCACACATCAGGCTCTCTTTTTGTCCAGTTTCTCCTCCTCCTCCTCCCGTTTCCCAAGGCTCCACCCCTGCCCTCCCGCTTTGGGCTCGGTGGTAAGGAAGTCAGTGCAGGGTCAGGGCTGGGCCCAGCTGTGTTAGCCGCTCAGTCGTGTCTGAGTCTTTGCGACCCCATGGACTGTAGCCTGCCAGGCTCCTCCATCCATGGGATTTCCCAGGCAAGAATACTGGAGTGGGTTGCCAATGCATTCTCCAGGGGATCTTTCTGACCCAGGGATCGAACCCAGGTCTCTGGCATTGCAGGCAGACTGTTTTCCATCTGAGCCCCTAGGGAAGCCCTAGTGGCTCAGCTGAGCTACTGTTAATGCAATGCCTAGGGCCCAGGCAGCAGGATCTGCCTGACTCTCCGAGGCCGTGTGACCTCGAGCCACCAGCACGTCCTCTCTCAGCCTGGCAGAGCATTGCGGGCCCAGAAAGTGGGGACTGGGAGGGCCCCGCAGTGCTTGCCATCCTTCTCTGTTTGCTGACCCCCAGCTCACTGATACCCTCGGGTCTGCTCGTCCCAGTGCCCCCCCGCCCAGCATGACTGTGTCACCCCGCAACCAGCCCAGAGGCCTTAATTACGCCCCCGTGCCCCAGGACAGCTGTTTAAAATGAAGCAAAACTAGCCGGTGTACAGAAGCTTAATGACAAAGCGCTCGGAGTTAGGTTGAGAACGAGGCTTCACACCTGCTCAGGCTTTTTCTTGGAATCATGTCCGAGGCACGCCTGCTCTCTGCTGCACTGAGCGCAGACCTCCTGAGTGTTTCATGCCCACGTAGCTGTCTTTAACGCCGAGCCTGGCGCACGGGCCTGCCTGCAGAGGGGGGACTCGGGTTGCCGGGGGCCCCCCCCCCCCCAACGGCAGCGCAGGTGCACGTCTGGCTTTGAGCGGCGGCCACGAGAACCGCCGCAGCTCAGCCACCAGCGGCCAGGCCGCCCTCAGCGCTCGGGCCAAGGGGGTGCGCCCCGGAGCCCCCGCCTGCCTGGGGACTGAGCTCCCGAGAGAGGAGGGACTCGAGGCCTCGCCCCCTGCCTTGGAGGAACCCTGGGCTGTGGGATTGACAGGCAAGGAGGTGGAAACCTCCCCCGGTGGTTCTGGGGAGAAAGCTATGGGTCCCGCGCTGTGGACGGCGTCTCCAGAGGAGAGACAGGCGTGCGCTGGCGCTTCTGCCTCTGGACCTAAATCCAGCCCCGCCTCCCGCTGTTACTTGGCCTTGACAGTCGGTCCCCAGGGCCCCGAGCAGAGCGGAGCCGAGCGTTCCTGCAGCTGTGCGCCCTTGGGGGCAGAGCCGCACCCGCTGCGCTGTCTGCACCGTCTGGGCTTTTATGCATCCCTCTGTTCCGAGTGGGCGGGGAGCCCGCGGACCCGGCTGGGTCTGCAGAGAAGGGAACACGTGCCCTGTGGCTCTGCCGCTGCTCCTGGGGCCGCTGCTCCTGTCTCTTTCCCTTCTTCTTGTGTTTCCCAGGCACTTTCACTCAGGTCTCACCAAACCCGGGGCTGCTCTGATGGCTGTGGGGAGCGCTTTCCCTCCCGATACTGAGGACCGGCCCCCTTGTCTGCTGAGGTCAGCTTCCTCCCTGAGGGACATCGGGCAGTGGGGCCACCCTCTCTCTCTGCATGTCTCTCAATTTTTAAAAACATTTATTTATCTGGCTGCACCAGATCGTCATTGTGGCAGGTGGACCTGGTCCCTGACCGGGGACCGAGCCAGGCCCTGCACTGGGGGCGCGTGGTCTTAGCCTCTGACCGCCGCCCTTCTCTCTGGGACGGCTCTGCTGGCTGGCTCCCTTCTCCTTGGGCAGCAGGTTCCCTGCAAGGTCCTGTCGTCTATCTGTCTGGGTCTGCCTTCCGTGATGACGGCTTTCCTGGCCTGTCTGCTCCCCTTTAAGGCAGAGCACCTAGAGACCAGGGACCGTCCGGGGGTGCGTGCGGCTGGGGCCCCCTGCCCCGCTCAGGCGTGTCTTCCGTGGGGCTGGGAGGCGGGCACCCCTTGTCCACGTGTGTGTTTTGCTCTAGAACCCTGCTCTCTCTGGTTTGCCTTTTATCTGCGATTGTGTAGCTGATTTTTTTTTTTTTTTTTAACGCGCACACAGCTTTAGTGGGCTCTGGAGGACTGTTCCATTGGCCATCTTTAACCACCCCCCAATGCCGTGCCCCTGGGTGCCCCTCCCCGGGCTGGCTGCTCGCGCCCTCCTCCTGCACCCCCGCGGCCGCCCCTCCAGGCACCTCTGCCCCGCCTGGCAGGGCCTGGCTCCCAGCTGCGTCCTGGCAGTACCCCCGGTGCGGGGGAGGGAGATTGGATTGTTTGGCGTATTTATGTCTATCACCGGCTGCCCCGCCCCATTAAGTCTCTACTGTGGTTGTTGCCATAGATGCCGAGTTAGGAAGAGCCTGCTGGGGCCCGGAGCCCTGAGGACCGAGCGGCCCGGTCCAACGAGGCGGGCCCCGGAGGCGGGCGGGCAGGGCCTTGCGCCCCAGGTGCCCCTGATGTGGAAGCGGCCTGCGCCCGCTGGTGCCCGGTGCGGGGAGGTGGGCCACTGGCTGTCTGTCCGCCTTATAGGAAAAAACGGGGCTCCGGCCGCCGTGACCCTACGGTCTGCGCTGATACAGAAAGTGTAGCATGAAACCTTAGTGTCCTCGTGCTGTATTTGAAAGGGGTGATTAGGCGGAAGACACGATGTTTTTCTGGCTCAGGACTCAGTTCTGTTTGGGCGCTGCACGCGCGCCTGATGCCGGGAAGGGAGGGGTGTGCGCACGTTACTGGTGGGTAGGGCACTTTTCGTCTTTTTGTCTCTCTTTCTTTTAAACCAGCTTTTCTG
>NW_011489483.1:8534-10224 GCF_000754665.1 Bison bison bison | reverse complement strand
CTTTTCTGTTCTCTTCTTGGTGCTGCGGGGTATGAATGGGTTGTGTCCAGAGTCTGTGAACCCCTTACGGGTGTCTAAAGAAATGTGTTCTGCCAGGGTTAGCTCTCGTCCACGTCTGTTGTCTGTTGGGAAAGCGCTCACACTTAGCCTGCTGTGACTTCTCAGTCCTGTCCCCTAGGAGGGCAGAGTGCCGTCCTTTAAGGAGAAGCTGCACAGCGACTCACACCATCCCGCAGCCGCGGACCCGCACCCGGGGCCCCTACGTCCCTGGCACGCGGGTTCCCAGGCGCTGCAGTGGGCCGGGGTCTGACCAGTGACCTTGGGCAGCCTTGCGAGGTGGGAGCGGACGGGGAGCAGAGTCGGGAGCCCGAGTGGAGGAGGCGGGCGCGCCTTTCAGTCCCACAGGTGCCCCCTGAGTGCCCCATGTGTCCAGCCCAGGAGGCCCGCCGAGGGCTGCCCGCAGTGTCCTGCTGGCCGGGTCTCCCCATGAACCCGCCGCCTGCCCCTCCAAGTGTTTCCAGCGGGACAGGGCGCGTGCAGAGCTGGTGTCGTGGGAGCCAGGGCACCTGTCTGTCTGATCAGGCTTTGTCTGTTTTGTCATCTGTCAAAGAACTAGCTTCTGCCTCTAGTGATACCTGTGTATATTTAGTTTCTCCTCCCTTCATTCCTGTTCTTATTTCTGCTTTTGGTGGGGGTGTGGGCTGCGGGTATGTGGATATCCTTGCTCCAAACTCTCAGGTTGAACGTCTTTTAGCTCACTTACGTTTTGGCCTTTCTTCTTCCTGAGGGAGGTCATGGGGCTCTCTGGAGACAGGTGCAGATGCTTTGGTAAATTCCCATTTGTAGGATTCAAGTTCTAGTTGATAGTAGCTAATTTGTAGCCTCTGGAAACTTTGTTTGATGCTTCTTTTTTCTTTGAAAAAAGTGACATTTACAAGTGTTTTTCATCTGGAGGTATAGAGTTTTTCAAGTCATCTTTTTGTTATTGATTTCTAATATTACAGGTAGAGATTACCAAGCCTCTGAATTTGAGAGTTGCTTTATGGTCAGTGCTTATGACTCTTCAGTATGTGCTTTAGAAGAGTTGCAGTCTCTAGCTGTCAGAGGCAGGATTCTAAATACGGTCATTAAATCCTACTTGGTGACGGCAGATGATATAGAACACGAGCAGATGCAAGAAGGTCACCAGTGCTGTGGAGGAGAAGAAGCGAGGAGGGACGGGGGAACTCTCGTGGGGAAGGGTCTCTGCAGTTTTAAATAACGGGGTCCAGAAAGGCTCACGGTCAAGGTGGGTTTGGTCCCACTCGCTCACCCCTCCTCCACAGTGATCGTGCTTCCCAGGCATCCGTCAGCACCCTTGGCTCTTGGGACACGTATATTTATGAGTAAAGCCGAGATCCGTGTTATTTGTGGAGCTTAAATTGCGGGCAGGGGCGAGGAGCTGGCATGGATGCAGTGGGCAGGCTGAAGCTGCCCCGCGTGTGTAAATAGGGGGCTCGCTGAGAGGCAGGCGGGCCGGGATTGATGCCGAGGAGTGCACGGTGGTCCCAAGGTCTCGGCTCTGCAGGTCGGGAAGGCGGAGCTGCCGAACAGAGATGGGAGCTCCAGGGGGCTGCCCGCGGGAGCCAGTGAGGGCTGGGGTGGGACACGGGCATGCTGGAAGGGGGCTCTCAGAGCCCCTGCTGGGAGG
>NW_011489483.1:3087-8186 GCF_000754665.1 Bison bison bison | reverse complement strand
CCTGCTGGGAGGGGGCTGGGCTGGGGCTGGGGCCCTGGAGTGGCTGCATGCAGCCCACGTGGATGTGACGTCTCGGCAGGGGGCCCTGCCCCCGCATGCCACCCGTGTCCTGGACAGCGCCCGTGGTGCCGTCCTGCGGGCAGCGCTCCCCCAGCCGGGGGCTCCAGGCCGCCCACCGCCCCCGTGAGGGCTTGGCATCCCTGCCTTGGCACTGCTGCTGGCAGGGGTGGTGGTAACCATGGTAACGGGTACTCTGCCAGCCTGCCGGCCCTTCAGCCACGACCTGTGCTGGTCGCTGCAGAGGCTCGGTCACTTCCGCCGCCGTCCCCGCATATGCGTTAAGTGTCAGTCACTCAGTCGTGTCTGCGACCCCATGGACTGTGGCCCACCAGCCGCTTCTGTCCAGGGGATTCTCCAGGCAAGAATGCTGGGGTGGGCAGCCATTACCTTCTCCAGGAGATCTTCCCGACCCAGGGATCGAACCTGGGTCTCCATTGCAGGCAGATTCTTTACCATCTGAGCCACCAGGGGCTTCAAGTGCGTGAATTTTTGACCGGCGTCCCAGGTGTTCCTTTCAGACACTGAAATCTGAGCCTGACCGCCTTCCCTCCCCACCCCCAACACACACTGCATTCCCACACCACTGGCCCCACTCCCCACCCTGCAGAGCCCCCAAAGGATGCTGCCTTCCTCGTTGGGCACCTTGGTGTCCAGGAGGTGCTTGCTGAAAGAGGCCAGCCCACCCCCCGAGAAGCTGGGGTTGCTCCCTGCTTCACCCCCTGCTGCCCTCCCTTCTCTCTCTGCTGCCAAGTGGAAGAAACACCTTCTATTTTTAAATATTTCAACTGTTACTATTAAGTAATATTGGCTCCTACTGCAACCCAGCTGTTAGGTGAAACCCATAACCAAACGTTAGGGGGTTGCTAAGAGGGAAATTCTGAAATGCTTTCTTCTCTGTGTTATGTAAACTTGACCTTACGTAACTGAAATGGCAAGGACGCTTGCAGAGGAGATCTGTGGCTTTCCTAGACCACCGAAACTATTTTTAATTTTCAGATAATGTGTTTTTTTATCCATGGGGTTTAGGGTAAACCAAATGGCTTTCAGGGGGTAACCTGATTTATGGTAGAGTGAGCACAGCCCAGGCGCAGAGTGTGGGCAGGTGAGGAGGGCCCGGGGCTGCAGGGGTGTGGCCAGATTGAACCCAGGTGTCAGCAGTGACTGTCTGAGCAGCCAGGCAAGGTGCTGAGGACTCTCCAGCCTGGCTCGCCGGTCCCTGCTGGGACTGCAGCTGAGGGCCTTGGGGGCTGCAGGGAGGCTCTTTTAGTAAATGCTTGAGGATGAAACGCTGGGCTTTCTGCTGTTGTTCCTGTCTCACTGTCCCTGCATTGTAATCGTGTGTGAGTTCTCGTCCACTCGCACCGCTTCCAAAGTCACGACGGCAGAGCCCCCGCAGGATTCCTCCGCCAGGCGCCTCCTCTGGGACTCACACGTGTCTTCATCGGCTGCCTTTATATGTGAGAACTCAGAACACGTCCCCCCACCCCCACCCCCTTTTTTTTTTTTTTGCACCGAGCTGGCCTGCTTCTATTTTTAGTTTCCCGGAAGCACATTTGTGCAGTTCTCGAAAGCCAAGTTCCCCCACTGCTCGCCAGGTTTTTATTTACAGCCTCTTGCTCAATTTGCGCTTGCAAATATTTCCCAAAGACAGTTTCTCTTCTTGGGGGATGCAGAACAAATTAGAAACAGGCAAAGGATTTTCTGAAGAGCTTTAAGGAGAAGTTCGGAGATAGAGAGTGGGGAGTGGGGTGGGGACCCGACGCCCGGCTTCATCTGGACTCACAGAGTGCCGAGTGCAGATGGTCTGCTCTATTGATGCACTCCAAATTCCCGGAAAAGAACGCCACAGGCTTCAGGGAGGCCAGGAAGAGTGCAGCCGGCCGGTGGATGTGTCCCTGCACCAGAGTCACCGCTGCCCTCCTGGACTGCCCGGAGAGGCAGGGAGTCGGGGTGGGGGCGGTTTGGGGACCCAGAGGGCTGAACCTGGAGACCCACGTGCCATCTAAGTCACTTTATTTTCTGTAGACTCAGGTTCGGAATGCTTTCTTCACTGTTGATAGTGTGTTTATTACTCAGGAGACTGTTAAAGAAAGCCTGTCTCTTCCGAGCGGCTCCCCAGAGGCTCAGATGGTAGAGTCCGCCCGCGCTTCAGTAGCTTCGGCGGGTCATCTAATCCGACCCTTGAAAGACGCACACCAGATGAGAATTAGACTTGGGTGGCGGGTAGTACAGCGGCGGCTCCACGCCCGTGCAGTCCGGCTGAAGATACGATTGTCCGGTTTATCGTCGGTTTGCAGCGGTATGTGGAACGGCTCTTGTTCGCTCTGACGTTTTCCCATGTCCTACCCTCGTCACTCACGGATGGGATCGCAGAGTCGGACACGACTCAGCGACTGAACAACAGCGATGTTGATGTGAGAAATCTGTTTCTTTTAAAATGACTCATTGTCTGCCATCTTTTATCAGTTTAATCCTGTGCAGTTACCAAAAAAATGGATGTTAATAGATGAAACAAAATGTCGATCATTGTACAAAGCTGTACATGAGGGTATTCCCAGTAATCATCTCTGGTTTTGTTCCACGGGGAAAGGGCTTTTTGTTTTGTTTGTAATGTTCCAGCCTGCCTGGTTCTTCAAAACCTCCTGTCATTTCCACAGTTTTGCTCCCATTAAGCACAAACTTTGTCCACATGGCGTGCTTTAGCAATTCTATGGATTTTCTGTTTCTTGAGTGAGTATTTCCTTTAGTTTCTTTAACTCTTTATTATCTTGTTCCTCTTTTTTTTCTTGAATGAGATATGGCTTAATTTTTTGGTTCCTTTTCGAACTTTCTGAGTCCAATGCTTGTTTCGATTCCTTTTTAAAAACATTGCCTAAGTGTGTAAGACTATGAATTACTCTCTGAGCTCAGTGTAATCCATTCCTGAAATTTTCAGTGTATGATGAGCTCATTAGATCTATTTTATGAGTTCTCTTCACTTTCCTCTCAGATCTGGAGCTTTGGAGCCAGGCGTCCGGCTGAGCTGCTGCTTCTCTTCGGTCTCACTCGTCTCTTTTTCCGTGGCAGCGTGCACAGGGCTTGGGGCCTGCACGCTGGGTCCTGTGTATGTACGTGGAAACTTTCTGTTTATGTGCCTTGCTCATCTTAAGCATTTTGTGGGAGTTCGCGAGTCATAAATTCTCTGATTGCACAGCCTTTCCAGAGGCCCGCCTGCTGCAGTGCTCACTGTGTGGCTCCGGGCCTCCGTGTCCACGTTTCGTGTCCCTCGCGTCAGGTGCACCGGAGCAAGTTCAGGTCTGTGGTCAGTTCTGCGTTCCTGCTCATCCCTTCTGACTTTTCTGCACTGTCCGTCTTGGCTTTCTTTAGAGGACACACACACAGCTCCAGGGCACCCTTTTCTCACGGTAAGCTGTGCTCCAACGGGCTTCCCTGGTGGCTCAGTAGCTAAAAAATGCCTGCAATTCAGGAGAGCTGGGTTTGACCCCTGGGTCAGGGAGATCCCCGGAGAAGGGAATGGCAACCCACTCTATTATTCTTGCCTGGAAAATTCAACGTTCAGAGGAGCCTGGTAGGCTATAGTCCATGGGGTCACAAACGATGACTGATTTACACACACACACACGTGAAATGGGCCTCGTCTTGTGACTTAGACACACGTGAAATGGGCCTTGTCTTGTGACTTTCACACACACACACACAGGTGAAATGGGCCTCATCTTGTGACTTAGACACACATGAAATGGGCCTCGTCTTGTGACTTTCACACACACACACATACCTGAAATGGGCCTTGTCTTGTGACTTACACACACACGTGAAATGGGCCTCATCTTGTGACTTAGACACACATGAAATGGGCCTCGTCTTGTGACTTTCACACACACACACATACCTGAAATGGGCCTTGTCTTGTGACTTACACACACACGTGAAATGGGCCTCATCTTGTGACTTAGACACACATGAAATGGGCCTCGTCTTGTGACTTTCACACACACACACATACCTGAAATGGGCCTTGTCTTGTGACTTACACACACACGTGAAATGGGCCTCATCTTGTGACTTAGACACACATGAAATGGGCCTCGTCTTGTGACTTTCACACACACACACATACCTGAAATGGGCCTTGTCTTGTGACTTACACACACACGTGAAATGGGCCTCATCTTGTGACTTAGACACATGTGAAATGGGCCTCGTCTTGTGACTTTCACACACACACACGTGAAATGGGCCTCGTCTTGTGACTTTCACACACAAACACACACACACACACACACGTGAAATGGACCTTGTCTTGTTTAGGTTTTGTTTTGGGGCTGACCTTTGCAATACTGATGCTTTGACCTCAGATTTCTTTTGGTTGCTCTTTGCCCGTTCTGTTCTGGGTGCTTCCTAGGTGGACAGTAATTGTCATTTTGTTTTTTACCCAATCTGCTCATTTTTATGTGAATAGATCCTATTTACACTTGGTGACACAACAGATAGCATTTAGTTCTGAGCTTTTCATCCAGTCTGTATGCTCTGTTTTCTGTGTTAAGTGCTTCTGTGTTGACTTCTTGTCTGTGGGCTCTCTGGCCTCCTCTTTGGTTTTAGGGTGAGTGGTTGTGTTGTCCTTCTGGTCACTTGGGAGGCTGTATCCTCTTTCCACATGTTACTGCGGGATTGTTTACAAGCCCATATATTTAGCTAAATGGCTGTTTCTTGACACAGCCACTTTAGGCAGTATTCGTGGACGCCTCGTGAGAGATTAGATAATTAGCACATACAGACTCTTTGGCCTTTTTTTTCTTGTTCACTTTCGGATTTTGCTAGTTACAGTGTTATTTTTTGTTCAGGCTATTCTGTTTATAATATATAAATGATATAGTTCAGTTCAGTTGCTCAGTCATGTCCAACTCTTTTTGACCCCATGAACTGCAGCACACCAGGCCTCCCTGTCCATCACCAACTCCCCAGAGTTCACTCAAACTCACGTCCATCGAGTCGGTGATGCCATCCAGCCATCTCATCCTCTGTCGTCCCCTTCTCCT
>NW_011489483.1:206-517 GCF_000754665.1 Bison bison bison | reverse complement strand
GCACTGGTCATAGCAAACACCCTCTTCCAACAACACAAGAGAAGACTCTACACATGGACATCACTAGATGGTCAACACCGAAATCAGATTGATTATATTCTTTGCAGCCAAAGATGGCAAAGCTCTATACAGTCAACAAAAACAAGACCAGGAGCTGACTGTGGCTCAGATCATGAACTCCATATTGGCAAATTCAGACTTAAATTGAAGAAAGTATGGAAAACCTCTAGACAATTCAGGTATGACCTAAATCAAATCCCTTATGATTATACAGTGGAAGTGACAAACAGATTCAGGGGATTAGATCTGAT
>NW_011489483.1:0-106 GCF_000754665.1 Bison bison bison | reverse complement strand
TGTTAACCCCTCAGCCAGCTCCTCTGCAGTGGTGTTGCCTGGAATCTTGTCTCAGTCAGCATTCACCTTTAAAAGCAATACTTGCTGTATTTTTTTTTTTTTTTTA
>NW_011489482.1:54633-56460 GCF_000754665.1 Bison bison bison | reverse complement strand
CCCGAGAGTAGAGAGGCACGTGACACACGGAGAAACCAAGAACAGCCGCCAGCAAGGCCTTCCCGCTGGAGACGAGTGGAGCCAGGACTCAGGGAAGCGCTGAGACCAACCGCCATTGACAACTCTTCACCCAGAACACCTTTCAAAAGCGAGGGAAAGGACTCTGCAGGCATTAAGAAGCTGAGACTTCACCACCAGCCACCCAGCATGGCGGGAAATGCTGACGGACCTCAGACACACAGAAGGAAATGGCAATGGACACACGGGCCTGAGGGAGAGGGGACTCCGGGAGCTGCACACCAGGCTCATCGCCACAGCCTCTCCCAGAGCCCACCGCTGCCTAAACAAAATTCAGTAAAGTACATGAGAGGAACAGCAGGAAGCTGGGGAGGGAGAAATGGAAGCGGCTCCTGGGAGGTTCTCCTCACAGGCCCTGAAGCGACGTTCGTCAGGAGGGCGAGGCCCAGCGCTCGGACAGGGCCCAGGCCCGGGGGGCCCAGCGCGGCCACAGGGCAGAGCCCATCGAGGAGGAAAGGCCGCTTCTACGCACACTGCCGGCAACAGTGAGACCCCCGCAAGCCAAGAAGAGAGCCCAACCCCACCTCCTACCCTGCACTAGCGTTAACACCCAACCTACAGAGTGTCTGGGTGGGGCAGGGATTTCACATGTGATAAAGAACCCACCCGCCAACGCAGGCGACATAAGAGACGTAGGTTCCATCCCCGGCAAGGAAAGATCCCCTGGAGAAGGAAATGGCAACCCACTCCAAGATCTTTGCCTGGGAAATCACACGGACAGAGGAGCCTGGTGGGCTATGGTCCACAGGGTCGCAGAGAGTCAACACAACTGAAGCAACTCAGCACACAGAGAAAATGACTGATAAACTGAACTGAGAGGGACAGAACATACTATCTGACAAAGGACTTCCACCTAGAACATACAGAAACTCTCCAAACTTGAGAGTAAGACAAACAATCCAGTAAAAAATGATCAAAAGACCTGAAACGAAGAGAAAGACCCAGCATGTTGAGGAGAGCGTGGAGCAGTCAGAGTCGCCCACCAGGAAACACTCCCCCTGCAGGGCTGGCAGCGTCCGAGAGAGGCCGCAGCCCCACCAGGAGCCTGGCTGCGGCCCATACGCAGGACGGACGAGCAGGCGGCTCCATTCAGCCAGAGAGGCAGCCAGGCCGGCACCCGGGCGGGACTGCAAAGAGCAAGGCTGAGAGGCCCACTCGGGAACAGAAGGCAGAAGCCTGGCTGTGTCCGGTTTGGGGGCTGGTTATGTATCCCAGACAGAGGAGCCTGGAAGGCCGCAGGCCATGGGGTCGCAAAGAGTCGGACACGACTGAGCGTCTTCACTTTCACTTTCACGTCTGGTTAAGAAGAACCAGTTAAGTCTGCTAAAGACGGCTGGTTCTCAGGTATCTGGTATGTCTGGTTAAGAGCACTGGTTATGTCTGTGTGTATTTTGTCTGTGTGGGTATTTCCAGTTAAAGGCGTATCTCTGGTCCTGGGGCCCAGCTCTGTGGAGCTGGCAGACGCCCCCAGCCAGCACTGCCCTTGGTGGGGGTTACTGCTCCCAGTCTCTGTGGGGAGGGTCTTCTTGCAAAGCAGCCACCGCTCCCATCCTGTCTTCACATGGTCCACTCGGGGCTCTGAGCAGAGAAGTGGGTGAGCCTTCCTGCCTTAGTCCATCATTAAAGCCATGAGCTTGTGGCCAGCTTCCTACTTACGGCTCTGGTAACTCTGCAAAGGTGGACACAGCTCCAGGAGTACAGCCCGTCCGTGTCCCGGGAACCCTGTCCCTCGCCTGGGAGGCAGCACAC
>NW_011489482.1:52720-54533 GCF_000754665.1 Bison bison bison | reverse complement strand
CCCAGCAACCCCTCCCACCACCCAGCAACTGCCCGGACCAGGGCCCCCTGCTGACCTGCAGGTGGGTGATGTTCCTATCAATGTTCATGGGGGACGTCACACAGTTCTGAGACACATACTTGTAGTTGCTGGGGCACGGCTCGCCGTCCACACCATTGACGCAGGGGATGGGGATCCGCTCGTAGCCCCGAGCAATGTCCCTGCCGCAGGGGGTGCACGTCAGCTCTGGGCAAGCCCAGCTTCCTCCCGCGCCAGTGCCGCTCGCCCGGGCTGGTCCCAGCCGCTTCTCGCTCCTCACCTGCTCACCGTCTTCTCCACCGGGGTGGGCCTGTCAGGGGCCGCGTCCCGCAGCGCCTGGCTCACCTGCAGGGCGCTCCACACCTGTGAGTTGAGGCTGGCGCACTGCAGGGGAGTCTCCCCCTCCTTGTTCTTCAGAGTGACATCCGAGTCCCGGGACAGGAAGAGGCTGCACGGACAGCAAGTGCACAGGACACTCAGCCCTTCTGTCCCAGACTCAAGGACGAGACGCACGCAGCACGCCCACCCGTGAAAACAGGACCCGCCGTGCACTTCAAGACGGCACAGCCCGCAGACGGACGCCTCCAGCCACCATGCAGACGCAGCCGCCTCCCCACGAGCACGGTCCTTCGCAGGACGAGCACGGAAACTAGGGACAGCTCTCAACTTTGCTCAGCTCTTCCGTTCAAGGGCCCTCGGGATGAAAGGACAGCGACGCCTCTTGGCCACAAGCTCAGTCAGCACGTGGCAGGCGATGCCGTGGCCTGACCCAGGGAGGGGCCGACATGGCGCCAGAGCTCGGCGCCCCCAGGGACCCCATCCGAGAGGGCGCAGGCCCCGCAGCAGGGGCACCCCTCATCCCAGGCCCCCGTGCAGGGAGGACGGGGCTGCACGGCCCTGAGCTTCCGCCTGGAGCAGAGCAAAGGCTCTGGCAAGTGGGGCTCCCAGTAGCCCGTGTGCCCTCGTGAGGGTGCCGCTCCCGTGGCCCCGAGCTGGGAGCCACCAGGACGGCGGATTTTCACCGCAATCCTCCGAGCTACACTGACCACAGGCCTGACGGGAGAGGCCCGTCCGCCGCAGGAAGTCCCCAGCGCCCCGGAGCCACTCACACGACACAGGCGTAGCGGTCCTCCCGGGCCGCGATGTGCAGGGGCGAGTCCCCGTGGATGTTCACCGCGTGCAGGTCGCACCTGGCGGCCAGCAGGATCTCGGCGATGTCCACACAGCCTGAGAAGGCCGCCCAGTGCAGGCAGATGTTTTCCTCCTGAGCGGGGGACACGGGGGTGAGCCCCAGGGCCCTGCGGCCACCCAACAAAGGCTTCCTGCCATTCTGTCTTGTTTTTATTAAAACGTACGTCGATATAGTGCAGAGTAGGTTAAAACAGAAAACATCCTCCTGAATTGGGCTACACCCTGCACGACATGCCATCGAGGGCCGATTTACCTGCTTTTTGAAATTACGTTCCTTTTGAAACACAGTTATGACTGTAGGATAGAGTGATGCTTGTGTAAGATTTGAAAAAGGCAAATCTGATTAATTAAAACTTTATTTCACAAAAGACTAAAAACTCTACACAATGGAGTATTACTCAGCCATTAAAAAGAATACATTTGAATCAGTTCTAATGAGGTGGATGAAACTGGAGCCTATTATACAGAGTGAAGTAAGCCAGAAGGAAAAACATAAATACAGTATACTAACACATATATATGGAATTTAGAAAGATGGTAACAATAACCCAGTGTACGAGACTAGCAAAAGAGACACTGATGTATAGAACAGTCTTATGGACTC
>NW_011489482.1:49268-52620 GCF_000754665.1 Bison bison bison | reverse complement strand
GAGGGCGAGAAGCCACAGGGCAGCTCGGCCCATGGAGGCTGGGCCCCGCTCGAGCAGCACTGCCTGAAGACGGGCCTCTAGGCGGCCGGGGAGCAGGCCAGGAGGCGGACGGGGCTGGGGAGAAGCGGCCAGGTCTCCAGGCCCTGCAGAGGTGGCCCCAGAGGACAGGCGGGGCCAGGACCAACTCGAGGCCTCGCCTTGGGTCCCGGGGCGGCATCACAAGCGGACGGGGTGCGCACCTGACAGTTGACGTCCATCTGTCCGTTTGAGAGCAAGTACTGAACCACGTCGTAGTGGCCTTTCTTGGCAGCCAGGTGCAAACAGGTCGAGCCCTCTGCGTCCTGTAACACGAGAGCCGCTGAGGTCCCAGGAGCCCCAGGGCGCTGAGTTCGCCCTGCCTGACGCCCCACGGCGACTGAGCTCAGAGCACGTCAGCCGGCGCGGCTGCTGGCTGGCCTTTGTCTCCACCTCCCAAGAACCTAAATCTACCTCAGCCACGGAACACCCAGCACCAGAGCCACCGCCCACCCCCCACCCCACCCCCCGAGTTGAGGCAGACCGGGGGAGCACCGGCCTGATCTACACTCGCAGGTGGGAGCCACCCGAGGCTCTCACTACACATGGCCGCCCCCCACCTGCAGGAGGCCCTCCACCTGCAGCCCCTCCCACCTCTGCATCTTCTGTCCCACAGAAATGTGGAATCTCTTTTTCATTTTTTGCTATGGACCACTTTTAAAAGTCCTTATTGAGTTCACGGCAACACTCCTCTGTGTTACCGTCTCGTGGTTATGAGGTGTGTGGGGTCTCAGCTCCCTGACCCGGGGCTGGACCTGCACCCCCGCACTGGTAGGTCGCAGCTTAACCACCGCACCTCCAGGGCAGGCCTGGAGGTCCTGAATTCTAACGTTCTCAGCAGTGTCAGTCTCTTCTGTACTTTTTTGTGTCCTGCTGAAGAAACCGTTCCCAACACTAGAAGCAAAGGCAACATGCCCTCTTGGCCTCTGAGTGCTCTGCGCCCTCGCCTGCCGCGCCTGACTCCCGTTCACCACGCGCCTGCCGCGCCCTCACCCTGCTCGCTCCCGCCTGGTGCGTGTGCTCTCCACGTGTTCACGTGTGCTCTCCACATTAGCGTGTGGCCTACATGGTCACTGTGCTGTTAGGGTGTGCTCTCCATGTGTTCATGGGTTCTGTATTACTGTGTGCTCTCCGTGTGTTCACATGTGCTCTCCATGTTAGTGTGTGGCCTACATGGTCACTGTGCTGTGTCAGGGTGTGTTCATGGGTTCTGTGTTCACACGTGCTCTCCGTGTGTTCGCATGTGCTCTCCGTGTGTGTCAGTGTGTGCTCTCCGTGTGTGTCAGTGTGTGCTCTCTGTGGAGGCAGGACTCGCTCTCATCTGTTCACCGGCTCAAACGTCTCCTCGGGCTGCAGGCCTTCATCCTCCGACGCTGGACGCAACTACGACGTGGTCAGGGTCAGACAACCATCTTGCTGTGGTCCCACCTGTTTTTACTCCTCTTTTCCTGCTTTCTAGTTACAAAAGTACTTTCTAAGATTCCATTTTACTTCCTCTACTACCTTTAAAAAATTTGTCCTTAAAGCTATGCCTCTTTTAAGTTACTCCCCAGTATTGTGCAAGATCACGACTTTCGACTGTCCACAGCTCAGAGCAGCACTGACCCCTCCCAGGACTGACCGCGAGGGCCATGCTCACGCCCCTCCGCTGTCCCCCAGCTCCTGCTGTCGTGTCGACATCCCCATCTGTGTAAACTCCATCTCACAATATTCTTCTTCCTTTAAACAGGCTTCACCTTTTAATAAATTTACAGAAAACAAGTTCTTCTAATTCACCATTTCTGGTATTTCCATTATTTCCAAGGATGAGATTTTCCTCCTGGCTTTACTATAAATCTGCTATTACGTTCCGTCAGTTTTTGTACACCTGAAAATGTTTTATTTCACAATTGCTTCAGAAGGACACTTTTACTGGCTGTAGCATTCTGGGCGGACGTGTTTTTGGAGTTTTTCCCCTTTCAGCACAGTAAGAAAACCACTCCACGGCCTCCTGGCCCTGCGGCTTCAGATGGGGAGCTGGCGAGCACAGCACTGCTCACCTGCAGGTGCTACACCAGGCTGCTCCTCCTGGGCGCACGAGGCTCCCTGCAGTCTAACATGATGTGTTCTGACGCAGCAGCCTGTGCATCTGTCCAGCTTGGGGCTTGCTGAGATTCTTGAACCTGGAGGTTATTTTTCATCAACTGTGGAAAATTTATGACCACTTTTCCTTCAATATATTTTCTTCCACTGGGTCTCCCTCCTCTCTGGGACTCTAACCACACAGACAGCTCAGTGTTATCCTACAGTCTGTCTCTCAGACAGAGTGTCTTCTGTGACTGGTCTTGGATTCAAGGGCCCTTCTTTCTATGGCACCCAGAGTGCAGCTAGGCTCACCAGTGAACTGCCCACTCCAGACCTGCGCCAACCACTTGTTCTGCTGGTACAGCTACTCCTACAAAGCCCTCAACCCTGACCTGCCTCTGCAGCAGTGCTTTGCTTAGGCACTGGCTCCCATGACAGGGCCATGAAACTGCCCCCTGGCCAAGCACTGGGCAGAACTCACGCGCCCGCCCTGATGGGGACTCTCACCTGCAGGTGTTTACAGAGCAGCTACCGGTGCCAGACCGCAAAGCCCACCAACGCAAAGGACCAGACGCTGCCCTGAAAACACCTCCACGGCTCACGAAACTGAGCTGCTGCTGTTTAGCTGTGGAGTCGTGCCCGACTCTGCGGCCCCATAAACTAGAGCACGCCAGGCTTCCCTGTCCTCCACCATCTCCCGGAGCTCAAGCTCATCTCCATCGGTTCGGTGGTACCATCCAACCATCTCGTCCTCTGTTGTCCCCTTCTTCTCTTGCCCTCCATCTTTTCTAGCATCAGGGTCTTTTCTAACGGGTCAGCTCTTCACATCAGGTGGCCAAAGTATTGGGGCTTCAGCTTCAACATCAGTCCTTCCAATGAATATTCAGAGTTGATTTCCTTTAGGACTGACTGGTTGCATCTCCTTGCTGTCCAAGGACTCCCAAGAGTCTTCTCCAACACCAGAGTTTGAAAGCATCAATTCTTCAGCACTCAGCCTTCTTTTTGGTTCAACTCTCACATCTGTACATGACTACTGGAAAAACCATAGCTTTGACTATTCAGACCCTTGCTGGCAAAGGGATGTCTCTGCTTTTTACTATGTTCTCCAGGTTTGTCGTAGCTTTCCTTCCAAGGAGCAGGTGTCGTTTAACCTCATGACTGCAGTCACCCTCCACAGTGGTTTTGGAGCTCAAGAAAATAAAACCTGCCCCCG
>NW_011489482.1:48023-49168 GCF_000754665.1 Bison bison bison | reverse complement strand
GCTCTGCCAGCCCCACCACCCACTGCTCCTGGGACCCCCGAAGCCTTCCGGAGATCAGACTCCCCTTCAACTTCATCACAAGTGCCCGGTGCTGCCCGCAAGCAAACTGCCCCACCAACACACAGCCCAAGGCTATTTCCAGAGAGGCCGGTGCCTCAGCACCTCGGCCCAGGGGTGGCATGCCTTGGCCCGCCATCCCCACCACACACACAGGAGTCAGTGTCTCTACACCTCTGGAAACACGGCTCCACCCAGGGCGGGTCTCAGGGCCTATGCCCCTTGGGTCACACCTAACTCCTGACCGACACAGGAGGCCGCGCTGGGTCAGCACACGCTGGCGACTGGATGGGAAGAGGTCAGGGCAGGCGCTAGAACGAGGCCTCCACGAAGTGCCTGCAGCCACCCTGCGTCCGCCCCTCCTCCAGGGCCTCTGCCGGGGAGACTCACGTTGTCCCGGATGTTGATGTCAGACCCCTTGGAGAGCAACAGCTTCACGAGGTCCACGTGCTTGTACTCAGTGGCCCAGATCATGGGCGTCCAGCCACCATCATCCTAGTTTCAAAGAAAAAGGAAAACCTGTCACAGCCCCTGGATGTGTGAGGAGACACAGAGCCACCACTCAGGACCTGAGAAGTGGCCCCGGGGAGGGGGCAGGAGTGGGGGCCCCAACCCGAGGCCCCATCCTGCTAAAGGAAACCGAGGTTCACAGCACTGCCCGGGGACCCTGGTGAGCGCAGGCAGGCCACACACCTGCCCACCTGGTGGTCCCAGGACAGACCACGCATGAGGCATGAACTACAGACACCAGATCAGGGACTGAGGAGGCCGTGAGGAACGCAGGGGGCAGAAGCCCACCCAGCTGACCCTGCCCACCAGCGAGGCCACGGTCCTGCCCAGCCCGCTGCCCCTCTACCCTGCCCCCACCCCACTCGGCGGTCCTGGGGGTTTATTTAAACCAGGAGCGGCTCTGAGCCAACAAGGACCAAGTGGCCAATTCCTCCTCTGGTGGCCAGAGGCTGAGTCCCTGCCAACACAACTTGCCGCCTGCTCCAGTTGCCACGTCTTCCTGTGGACGCACTCGGCCTCCACGACTGAAGTGAGACGGTGCCCACAGGCCTGCGGCGGGGCTGGGGACACGGCAGGGG
>NW_011489482.1:46317-47923 GCF_000754665.1 Bison bison bison | reverse complement strand
GGCTGCTGCCCCTCTGGGAGCTGTAAGGTAACACGCCTGCAACGCAGAGAAGCAGGTGTGTGCACAGCTGTCTGTGTCCTTGCTTCCTGTCCCCTTGGGTACACACCCTGGACTGGAATCACTGGCTCATACAGTTAAAACTAAATACTTGATTTTTGAGGAACCACCAGACTGTCCCCACCAACACCGTATGGGAACCCCGACCTGCGCACACCTCTGCTGGCGCTTGTTTTCTGATCGTAGACAGCACTGGTCCTCTGGGGTCTTGCTACAGCTTTGAATGCATTTCCCCAATGACTAATGATGTTGAGCATCTTTTTATGTGCCAACTGGCCATTCAATATAAGTATCTTCTCTGCAGAAATGTCTGCTCAAACTCCACCCACTTCTGAGCTGGGCTACAGTCTAGCAGCAGGACATGTCTGTATGATTTGGAGAGTGAGGCCCAGCAGATACAGTACTGATGAATATTTCCCTCTCCTGGCGGGTGGTTTCTTCATTCTCCTTTAATGGACCAAAGTTTTAATTCTGATAAAGTTTAAGTTACCTACTTTCTTCTTATGGTCTGTGCTTTTGGTGTCGTGTCCAAGAAGCCACTGCAAGTCCCGTGTCACACAGATCTCCCTGCTTCCTGTCAGGTGCTTACAGTCTTAGCTCCTGGATGCAGGCCTTCGATCCCCTTGGGTTAACTTGTGAATACACAGTAAGGAAGGGGCCCAGACTCACTCTCCTGTGTGTGGAGTGCACTCTTCCCAGCACTTTCCTGCCACTGGCTGGTCTGGGCCCGTAACAGAAGTCATCCCATCGTGTCTGCAGGGTGCACTCCAGGCTCTCTCTGCGCCAGCCCACACGTCCGCCTCTGCACGGCTCTCCATCTGCTGCTTCATGCGTCCGTCTCCAGGCAGGTACCACACTCTTTGGATTACTGCAGCTCTGTCCTAAGTTTTGAAGTCAGCAAGTGTGAGGCCTCCAGGTTGCTCTTCGGCAAGACTATTTTGACTGTTCAGGCTTTCTCTGTGGAGAACAGCGCTGGGACTCTGACGGGGGCTGCACTGACCTGTAGGTGGTTCTGGGCAGTAAGACTTTCCGGCAACACACTCAGCACTCGGCACCCACAGACGCAGAACCACAACACGGGGCTGACGGCCGCACGGTCGCATCAGGGCACTGGAGCACTGGTGGGCTGGAATCTGCAGGGGTCCTAGAATCCAGCCCCTGCAGATAACAAGGGATCAAAGTACTGCCTGCTTCTACTCGATGAACACAGGATAATTTCCACTTATCAGTGCCTTTTTAAATTTCTTTCAGCATTGTTTTACTGTACAAATATTTTACCTCCTTGGTTAAGCTTATTCCAAAGTATTTTTTTCTTCTTGACGCTACTACGGATGGAACTGTATTCTTAATTTGCTTCTTGGATTGTTCACAAGCGTAGAAATACAACTGACACGTCTGTACTGACTTGATATATTAAACATTCTCAAATGTACTTATCAGTGCTGGCAAGTCCCCGTGTGGACTCTTCATGACTTTCTGCGTGTCGTCTGTGCACAGATGACTTTTCTTCCCCTTTCCAACATGGAGGCCTCTCTTCCTCTTTTTCCAG
>NW_011489482.1:45044-46217 GCF_000754665.1 Bison bison bison | reverse complement strand
TCACTCTCCTCTTTCACCTTCATCAAAAGGCTCTTTAGTTCCTCTTCACTTTCAGCCCTTACCGTGGTATCATCTGCATATCTGAAGTTATTGATATTTTTCCCAGTAATCTTGATTCCAGCTTGTGATTCATCCAGCTCAGCATTTCACATGGTGTACTCTGCATATGTAAATAACTATATACAAAAAACTATTTCTTTGACAGAAGCAAATTAAAATAGTAAAAAAAAAAACCCATTTTTGCAATCGAACTGTATTTTTTTAACTGTAATGGTTGGTGTTGTTGAGAGTGCAGGGAAATGAGCGCTCACAAACTTCCAGATGCATTTAAGAAAGAGGGATCAAAAGCCTTAAAAAATCATTATATATCTTGATCCCCAAAATCCCTGTCCAGAAAAATCTGTCTTAAAACAAACATGTGAAAGACTTAGCTATGAAATGCCTGCTGAAGTACTGTGTATAATAAAAATTGATCATCCACATACTAAACTAGTGAATCTGGCAAAAATGATACAAATCATATCATGAAATATAACACAGCCACTTGAAATAATGTTATAGAATAACATTTAATGACATAGAAAAACAGAATTTGATGGGAAAAAGGAGTTCATAAATCAGTATGAACTGCGTGATGACTTTTTCAGGGGAAAAAAATGTGTATTAATATGCAACGCTCTAAGATTTAACACTTTTATTGTTACTGTGTGTGTGTACCTGACCTAAAACTTGCCATTCTAACCATTTTCGAGCCACTCCGAGCCACACAACCGTCACCACTCTGTTCTCAGGACCTCCCAGCAGCCCAGCAGGAGCTCGGGCGGCACCACTCAGCCTGTGCCTGCCCGCACACCAGGGGGCCTCATCTCTAAACCTGCCTGGTCAGCTCCCTCTGGGGAGTGGAGTCACACACTATTGGTCCTGCGTCAGCTCCCTCTGGGAAGTGGAATTCCACAGGGGAGTGGAGTCCCATGCTATCCGTCCTGCGTCAGGTTCCTCAGGGGAGTGGAGTCACACAGCGCCCGTCCTCTGGCGCCACTCCCTCCTCTCAGTGTCGAGTTCCCAAGTTCACCCATGTCGCAGCGTGTGCTGGACGCTCCTTCCCTTTTGAAGACGGAACAACACTCCGCCTCAGGGGTGGGTCACGTCTGGCTTACCCACCACGCGCCGCCG
>NW_011489482.1:42649-44944 GCF_000754665.1 Bison bison bison | reverse complement strand
CTCTTTTTCCAGTTGTTGTCACTGTTCAGTTGCCAAGTCACGTCTGATTCTTTGTGACCCCATGGACGGCAGCACACCAGGCCCTGCCCCTCACCATCTCCCGGAGTCTGTCCAAGTTCATGTCCATTGAATCAGTGATGTCATCCAACCGTCTCATCCTCTGTTGTCCCCTTCTCATCCTTCCTTCAATCTTTCCCAGCATCAGGGTCTTTTCCAATGAGTTGGTTCTTCGCATCAGGTTGCCAAAGCATTAGAGTTTCAGCATCAGTCCTTCCAATGAATATTCAGGATTGATATCCTTTAAGATTAACTGGTTTGATCTCCTTGTTGTCCAAGGACTCTCAAGAGTCTTCTCCAGCACCACAATTCAAAAGCATCAATTCTTTGGCGCTCAGCCCTCTTTACGGTCCAACTCTCACATCCATACACGACTACTGGAAAGACCATAGCCTTAACTATATGGGCCTTTGTCGGCAAAGTGATGTCTTTGCCTTTTAATACACTGTCTAGGTTTGTTATAGGCAATGGCAACCCACTCCAGTACTCTTGCCTGGAAAATCCCATGGACTGAGGAGTCTGGTAGGCTGTGGTCCATGGGGTCACTATGAGTCGTCGGACACGACTGAGCGACTTCACTTTCACTTCCGTGCACTGGAGAAGGAAATGGAAATCCACTCCAGTGTTCTTGCCTGAGAATCCGAGGGATGGAGAGCCTGGTGGGCTGCCGTCTGTGAGGTCCCACAGAGTCGGACACGACTGAAGCACCTCAGCAGCAGCAGCAGGTTACAGCTTTCCTTCCAAGAAGCAACCTCTTCTAATCCCAAGGCTGCAGTCGCCAAGCACAGTGGTTCTGGAGCCCAAGAGGAGACCTGCCACTGCTCCCACCTTTTCTCCTTCTATCTGCCATGCAGTGATGGGACCGTGTGACGGGATCTCAGTTTTTTTAACATTGAGTTTTAAGCCAGCTTTCTCACTCTCCGCTTTCACTCTCATTAAAAGGCTATTTAGTTCCTTTTCACTTTCTGCCCTTACAGTGGTATCATCTGCATAACTTGAGGTTGTTGATATTTGTCCCGGCAATCTTGATTCTAGCCTGTGCTTCGTCCAGCCTGGCACTTTGCATGATGACAACTTTCTTGAGTAAGGGCTCTGAACAGCACACGGAAGAGGGGAGGTGCTCACCATGAAGGGTGGAGCCGGACCCTCCACACACAAACCCTCGTGGGTGCTTGTCCGTGTCAGGCTCTGTGGAGCCAGTACTCACAGTGCTTCCCACGAGTAAACCGCCGCCAGGCAGGCTGCACTGCCTACTTCTAGACACCTGTGGGTGCCCAGTAGCCGCCAATCCCTAAAGGCGTCCCAGGGAATCGGCTCTGCTCCTCCTCACAAGGAGTGCTACGGGGATCAGGGTGTGTGCGCCGAGTACCTTGGGATCCACGAGGGCCCCGGCCTTGATGAGGTACTTCACCGCGTCCAAGTGGTTGTTCTCCGCGGCCTCCATCAGCGGGGTCCTCTGGTCCTCGGAGCAGGTGTCGATGTTGGCGCCCGCCTGGTGAGAAGAGGGACAGACACTCAGCCTGCAGCCACACCCAGGGAGGAAAGCCCCCGGACTCAGACAGCAGAGACCCCGGGAGATCTCTCTGCCGTCTCCAAAGTGATGGTTCTATTTTCTGTCAAGAAGAGCGTTTCACTTTTCAGTTAACTTGGTAAAGATAGCAACATCACTGACAACCCCTTAGAAGTAAGAAAGTGAGACCCCAGCGCAGACAGAGAAGAGGTGAGGAGAGGGTCTCCGCAAGGCGGGGCCAGGAGGCAAGGGGACCAGCTTGCAGTGACCTCAGAGCTCTTTCTGGGCTGTTCTAATGCTTGCTGAAATTAACTGAACAAAAATTCATCTCCAGCATTTTTTTTCTAGTAGTGGGTGTCCTTAAAAACTAATGAGCTCGCAGGAGGCCTTGGGTAAATTCTGCCTAAAACTGCAGACGCCCAAGGTGAGTTGTCCACTCAGAGCAAAGTGACTATTTGGCAGCTGAACCTTTTCTGTGTTTTGGGGGAGAAACTAATGTAGACTAATGCACAAAGAGCTAACACCTGCAAGATTGTTTTAATTATTAGCAATTAAAACATAAGAGTAACAGTTTAGTGAGAAACTTAAAAAGCACACAGAGAAGGGCCCACGGAAGCCAGGGGCTGAGCAGCAGGGGCTGGAAAGAGACCCGCTGGCCTCCAGGCGGAGCCACAGGCGGAGCGGGGGCAGTGGGTGGGAAACACGCGGGACACTGGTCCAAGCCCACC
>NW_011489482.1:38069-42549 GCF_000754665.1 Bison bison bison | reverse complement strand
CCGCTGCTCTGCCCTTCCGTGGGCCCTGAGGCTGCGAGGACAGGCACCTTTCTCATCGGCCCACAGCCAGCACCAGATCAGAGCAGAGCAGGCTGGAGGACCTGATCAAACCTCCTAGAGGGACGGACGGGGACAGAACCAGGACAGACAGACGTGCAGGAGAGACGGAGGACCAGCAGGAGAGGCCAGAGCAGGGGCCGGTGTGGGGACAACCGGGCGCGGCCGGAGGCTGGGACTGGCCCAGCCAGCGGCAGCGCGTGGGAGGCGGCCCCTGCTTGGGCCTCGTTTAGTTCAATGGCCACAGTGCTGCAGCTGCCTAGTTGGAGCTGCTTCTACGGAGACCTCGGCATGGAAACGAGTCAGGCCAGGAATGACCAAAAACGCTCTTCACAGGCGGCCCCCACCCTGACCACATGGTAAGTAAGGGCGATTCCTGGCTGCCTGGGGCCAGGAGAGGGCACAGGGCACAGGGCCAGGGCCAGGGCCAGGGCCTGCCGGGAGGAGGGCACAGGAAGCAGGCACCCAGGAGAGCGGGGCCTCCAAGAAGCAGCACCGTGGGATCCAGGGCGAAGCAGAGTGAGCCCGCCCACCGCGAACACCGGGGCTCTGGGGGAGGGCGGCCCGCCTCGGGAGTGCACAGCCCTGGACACCACTCAACTGCGCGCTTGAGAACCTCACCTGAGAGGTGCCCAGCCGTCACACCCCCAGGCTCGGACAGACATGCAGAGTCGTAAAGATCGCCAACGTGTGAAGTATTGTTTTTTCTAAACCAACACGTCACATTTTATTCTGCTACAGTTTATGACTCCAGAGAGGCTGCGAAACAGAACGCAACGCCTGTGCTCCCTCCCAGGACGGCTTCCTCGATCGTGGCCCGTGGGCAGAAGCAGGAATGGACAGTGGGTCACGAGTGGCCCCCAGGCCATGCTGGGCCCCCTGGGTCTGAACGACCCCTTCTGTTGTTGCTGTTTGAACGAAAGAAGGCAAACAAGTCACACCATGTGGAGTTCAGAGTTGGACAGAGCTCAGCCGTGTGGCCGAGGATGCCTGCCGGGCAGTGAGCCCATAGAGACACACACATGGTCATGATGACGTCAACCTCAGAGCTGCTCAAGGAGGGGAGACGGTGCTTCAGGGGAGAAGCAGCCCAGGCCGGTTCCCTCCAGAGCGATTAAAATGAACCAAGATGCTTACATTTTAGACTCTTCTTTATTAATCACACGGGCTTTCCTGGTGGCTCAGCGGTAAAGAATCCATCTGCCAATGCAGGACTCTTTACACACTGGGTCAGAAAGATGCCCTGGAGAAGAAAATGGCAACCCGCTCCAGTATTTGTGCCTGGGAAACCTCATGGACAGAAAGGCCTGGTGGGTTACAGACCATGGGATCACAAAGACTGAAACACGACTTAGCAACTAAACAACAACAAACGTGTGCACGTGCACATACTCTAATGTTAGGGAAACAGTGGGGTCTTCCCCGGTGGCCGAGTGGTGGAGAATGCATCTGCCAGCGCAGGAGACACGGGTTCACCCCTCATCTGGGAAGATTCCGCACGCCACGGAGCCACTAAGCCCGGATGAGGCAACTGCTGAGCCTGAGCTCGAGAGCCCGGGAGCTGCAACGGCGGAGCCCACGCACCCAACTACCGAGGCCCGAACACTCAGAGCTCACGCTCCACGGTAAGAGGCCACCGCAGAGACGCCCGAGCACCGTGACTAGAGAAAAGCCAGAGCAGCAGTGAAAACCCAGCTCAGCTCAGTGCAGTCTCGCTCAGTCGTGTCCGACTCTTTGCGACCCCGTGGACTGCAGCACGCCAGGCCTCCCTGTCCATCACCAACTCTTGGAGCTTACTCAGACTCACATCCATTGAGTCAGTACTGCCAAAAAAAAAGATAAATAAATTTTTTCAAAAAGGTGGAATTTCCCTGGTGGTTCAAACGGTAAAGCATCTGCCTGCAGTGTGGGAGACCCGGGTTTGATCCCTGGGTCGGGAAGATCCCTTGGAGAAGCAAATGGCAACCCACTCCAGTATTCTTGCTTGGAAAATCCCCATGGACAGAGGAGCCTGGTTGGGCTACAGTCCCCGGGGTCACAAAGAGTCGGACACAACTGAGCAAATTCACTTTCTTTTCTTTCTTTCAAAAAGGTTGGAGGAAATACGTCTTTTCAAAGGAGTGCAGAGCCACCTCCTCTAAAGGAAGAAGGAAGTCAGAAGAGGCGGCAGCAGAACCCGGCTGCACGCTATTTAAACAGGTCCGTCCAAACGAGCCTCTGTCGTGCCCAAGCCAAAGCTGAGAGGGATCTGACAAGCGGGTCTCAGGCGTCAGAAATCTAAGCCAACACGTAAACCTACTGTAAACGTCAATGCAGAAGCTTCACCCTGACACACAACCCTACCCTGTGTGTGCAGCACCGGTGAGGGCAAGCAGACAGGACGGAGCCGCTGAGACCACACCCTGGAGGCCAGCGGGCGGCGACAGGGGCCCCGAGGCCCCGGCGGAGGCACACTGTGCTCCCAGGCCCAGAGCCCTCCTGCGGCCCCCAGCACGAAAACTGCCAGGCCACAGGCCCAACCAAGAGCCCACCTCTGGTACTGCAGCCCTTTCCTTTTCACACAAACAAGCCAGCACCAGGCATCTGGGTAAAGCCTGAAATGAGAAAGACTGGAGCACAGTGTCCAACTGCAGGGAGACGCAGAGGCCACTGAGAAGAAGCTCTAGGGGAGCAAGAGAGGACCCAGGGATTGCAATGAGGCAGCACCTGTGAGCCCCCAAAAGGAGCTGAGGGTCACGTGGAGCAGCGCCTAAGAAGGTGGACTCGAAGGACGCAGAGCTGGAGAGAAGGTGCGCCAGGGAAACACAGGGTGGGCGCTCAGGGAGGGCCCCAGAGCCCAGACAGAAAACCCCCCAGACTGAGCTGGGGGCTGAGCAGCAAGTCTAGACCCACGAGCGAAAGGAGATTTCCTGAAGGATCCAGAGATGAAGAACCAGCTGCAAGGTGGCCTCCAAAGAATAGAGGTCCCACAGGGGCCTGGGTTGGGGAGACCTCCCAGAGAGACAGTGCTGAGAGTGGGCGACGCACTTTCAGATAACACAGAGGCCAGTGTGCCTGCTGGGTGGGGGGTGCCCCTCATACAACCATGGAATATTCACGGGACCACAGGACATAAGCTCTCATTGCACGAGGTGGGCAGAGTGGCACGTGTGCATGCCTCGGCTGGACCCCCAGCCTGGGAAGTCGGCAACATGAAAACCCAAAGTGAACAAGAACCAATCGGGAAACACCGAGAGGCACACAACCCTCAGGACGGCAGCGGCTAGGCCCTGGGCCCTCGCTGCCGCCCACGGCCCACGGCCGACCTGGATCAGCATGTGGCAGATGTCCACGTGGCCAGCCTCCGCCGCGGCGTGCAGGGGCGAGCGCTTGTTCTGATGCTCCATCTTGAAGTTGGGGTCGATCCCGTCAACTGCAAACAAACAAGAGGTGCCACTCACTCATCAGGCACGACCCCAGCACCCAGGCAGGCCGGGCCGGGGTGGGGAGGCCCCGGGGGACGGCAGGCAGGCTGCAATCAAAGGCCCCAGCACCACTGCTAACTCTGGGCCCCTGGCCCTCCCGTGTCCCCCAGCCGGCCTCGGCCCCAGCATGAGGCTGGAGGGGCCCCAGGATGGACACTCCATGGGAGCAGGACCCCCAGGCCAGGCCCTAAGGGGAGGCAATTACTGAGCGCAGCTCCCAGCCTGGCATGGACACGGATCATGAGTTAACCCCAGAACAGTGAGGCGACCTCAGTACTGCACAAGGTCTAACAGAAAAATGATAAAAATTGCCACCTTGGTCAACATAAAACCTTTTTTACCCCAGGACAAACTGCTACACTTGTTTCTTAACTTCCTATCAAGTAAAGAGATTCTGCGTCCACCTTCTCCAGCCCAAAAGTCAAGCCTAAGCTGTGAGCTCAGAAGCAAAGCGCTGCCTGCTCCTCAGCACCCGGCGGGTCAGAACCACAGCGGCAGGAGGCCGCTGACAGCACGGGTGCCCCGGGGCTGCTCTCTGCACAGAAGACGCAGGCAGGTCCACACGGCACGAGCCTGGCTCCTGACCATGCCCCTACTGACTCCACAGCACCTCTTAACCATCACACACCTCATTCCTGCTAATTCCAAGCAAGCACACCCACCGCCTTGACTGAGCGTGAACGTGGCGAACAGGCTGAACCCCAGGAGCGGCCTGTATGCACCGACCAGAGCAATGGGACAGGGTGGGACACGGTGGGCCCTGCGACGACAGAGGCGTGCTCGCCCACCTACCCAACATGAGCAGCACCTTCTGCAGCTCCCCTTGCCGCGCCGAGAAGTACAGCTGCTTCGGGTGGAAGCGGAGCTTCTTGGGTCTGTGGAGAGAACACGGGTCAGCGGTAAGCACAGCTCCCCTACCACACACGTTCACGCGGACACACACACACGCACGCGTGCAT
>NW_011489482.1:37357-37969 GCF_000754665.1 Bison bison bison | reverse complement strand
TACACACCCACACCCACACACACCACCTGCAGGCTGGGGAGGTCTGGGTGAGGCCCTTATGTCCAGCCTTCAAGGTGAAAGATGCCACATCCACCAGGCATCTCACAATAAAAACACTAAAAACGCATGACCATCTCCTTCACCTACACATGGGAACGGTCCCTGAGGCCTCGGCATTCCACACGGGGCATAGAGGGACCCCTGAGGTGGTGGGGCAGGGTATCCCACCCAGCTACACCCACCCTGCTCAAGTAGAGTCTGGGCCTAATGAAGGGACAGGGCACCCAATAGTCACTGTGAGACCAGGATCAGAGACCAGGCTGGAGGCCAAAAGAGAGCCGTGGGGACTCGGGACCATGTCCCACAACACAACTACCCAAGAACAAGACAGGACCCTGATGCTCCAGGGAGGAGCCACACAGCCTGGCTGCAGCCCTGACCACAAGACCCTGTGCGCAGGGTCACCTGCGCGCAGGGTCACTTGTGCGGCGGGTCACCCGTGCGGTCACGGGTCAGGGGCGCCAGGCCCTCCTGCAGACTCCCAAGTGGTGCAGGCAAGACCAAGAGGGTGCCTGCTCCAGACCCACCCTCACAGACGAGCAGCGTCAGAGC
>NW_011489482.1:37084-37257 GCF_000754665.1 Bison bison bison | reverse complement strand
GTCAGGGCTCGGGCCGCCAGCGTCTGGGAAGCCTCACCGGCTTCCGGGACTACCCTCACCATGCCATCAGTGGGTGTGCCACGACAAGCTGCGACTGGTTTCCATGGCTTCCAGACTAACGAGGAGGTGTGTCAACAGCCCTCAGAGCGGCTTCAGCAACCCCCGGGGGGCCC
>NW_011489482.1:34825-36984 GCF_000754665.1 Bison bison bison | reverse complement strand
GGGAGCACATGGAGGGCACATGTGGCCTCGGTGCGCACAGACGCTGGCGGACGGGGACACCCAGCAACGCAGTGGGGGCCTTGTGCAGGAGGACGGGGAGGGGTGGAGGCTGCAAGAAGGGCTTACTTCTCGGAATCCAGGGCGATGAGTGCGCTCTCCAGGGTCTCCTTCCCAGGGCCCTGGGAGAGGCCTGGCGCCGGCTTCCCCAGCCCAGCCGGCCCTGTGGGGTCGAAGCCCTCCGGCACCTGGGGGGCCAGGCTCTGCGGCTTGTCCTCCTCTGAGAGCAGGGGGCCAGCAGTGCTTCGGGGAGGAGGAAATAAGCGGAATTCTGAGTTTTAGAGACATGCAAACTCCCCCTCTTACGGAAACCAATGAATACACAACACAGGACCCCTCAGTCCCCAGCTGTGCACCTCCGAGGCAGAAAACGACCTCGGGCTCACTGTCTGTCCCGGCCCAGAGGGCAGTGCCCAGACGCAGACCAAATCCCAGGGAGCGCTCAGAAGCGAGGGCAGCCTTTCCTAGGCTTCTGCACCAGTGTTCAAATTTGCTTTAGAATCCACTCCAGGTTGAATCTCAAGTCCACTGCCTGACCAATACAAGGAACACCTTGGAATTTTGACTCAGAGCATTAAACTTATAGACTAACATAATTAATTCACAAAAATATGATGGCATCAACACCATCCCCATACTAAGTTCTGAATGTTTACAATTTGAGCCTCTTAACCTTCAGCGGATTTTCAGTCACGGGTTAGGGTAGGTCGTGAGTTTGCTGCTGTTTTGAAGGCTCTCCTTCACCCTGGCTTCCAGCTGGACAGGCTGGTGAGGACAAGGCTTCTGACACCTTTTCTTAACTGATCATCTGGACGACTAACTCCAATTAGCTCTATGAGTTCTTCAGCTATTTCCACCTAATTCTTTTAGGAAGAAAACTATATGTTTGCAATACAAATCCTTCTCTTGTAGACTGTTTCTTGTGTATTCAGCTAGGGCGTCCTAAACATAGTAACAGCAGACCATACAGCAGCTGATGCTGACGCTCCACGTCGTACACGTACACACAGGTGCACGCAGGCAGGGACAGGCACGCACAGGCACCGCAGGCTCAGGGAGCACTGTGCTTCAACACAGAGCGCGGACACACATCACGGAGGATGGTGTGACACAGGTCCACACACAGGTGAATGAGTGTGCAGAGGAGACACGTGCACAGCGCAGCGAGCAAACACAAGTCACCGTGCCTCCCAGCCTCACGGGTCAGAGCTCACGGCGCGTGCGCCAGCAGGGAGACCCCTGGCGGCTGGGGGCACATACCTGCCCGTGGTGGTGTCGGCCCTGCCCTCTGCTGCACAGCTCTTCTCCTGCCCAGGGGCCAGGGTCACCGTGGACGTCGTGTCTGCCTTTGCAATGGTCACCTCTTTGGCCTTGGAGGTCTCCTCCCCACAGTGGGGACAGTAGCTGGCATTATTGACTCGAGAGGCACAGGCTTTGTGGAAACGATGAGAAATGCTGCTCTCAGGCTGACATTCCATAAAATTACCCTAAAGATGGGAAGGCAACAAGTCATTCTCACTGGGACTAAAATGCAGAAAAGCAAGTGAACCCGAGGTGCAGGCACATGTGGGGCAGGAAGCCGGCGTGGGGAGGAGAGAAGGCCTGTGGCCCTGCGCCCTGCTTGAAGCGGAGGGCATCCCCACCCCCGCGCCTCGCTCTGCGCCACGCTGCTCAGTGGGTGAGCCATGTATAAGACCAGGTCGACAGGAGACCCACGGAGGACGCACCCGGGAAGCAGACTCACAGCCCTGAGAGCCGGCAACAGCCCTCAGCAGAGTCCCCCAGCCGCAGGCGGGGCTCTGGGGCAGAAAGTGGGACCCGGGGCCATCTTTCAGCAGAGGCATGGAAGGATGTGGAGGACTGGGAGGACACAGAGCCGTGGCATCTGGAGAAGCCCCAGGAGAGAGGCTCTAGGCCGGGAGCACGAAGGGCCACGTGGAGCCCGTGAGCCCAGGAGAGGGCCTGGGAGCACCTGTGGCTGAGCCACCGAGGAGGACGGCCCGGGGCTCCGCAGGTGGCAACACGGGGCAGGCGGTCCTGCCGGGCAGCGCCAGGAGCAGTGGGGAGGGGCTGGGCGTGCCCGGGAGGCGGGGGGGCCCCAC
>NW_011489482.1:31599-34725 GCF_000754665.1 Bison bison bison | reverse complement strand
CTGGGCGTGCCCGGGAGGCGGGCGGCACTCACGGCCGTGCAGAAGTAGCCGCAGCCGGGGCAGCACTGGTGCTTCACCATCCGGCCCCGGTGGTCCTCACACAGCACCAGCAGCGGCGCCTTGCTGGACGGACGCATCAGCTCATGCTTCACCACGCTGTTCGTGCACCTGCCCAGCTGCAATTGGGAGAGACCGGGTCAGCGCGCCACACCCAGCACGGGAGGGGGTCAGGAAAGCAAAGGGTGCAGGCGGTGCGGTCCTCCACATCCACCAGCCCACCAGAAGAAATGGGTCCAGTGAGAGTCGATGCCCCCCCACCCCCGCACAGAAATCAGGAGTGTGCTGGCTGCACGACTGTGTGTGTCTGTCACACGTGTGACAGAGACGCATGCTGAGAGGCAACCTCAAGCACGTGGACGATGCCTCGGTAAAGTTCACGGGATGGAGATGAGGGAACCGGCTCTGAGGGCGTCAGCCGCTGAGGCCGAGGTGGCCTGGGTATTCAAAGAGAAGAAATATTTTTGGGAAAGTAACAGCAGCTTAAGAATTCGATGGAATCCCACAAAAAAACCAGAGCAATTAGACAGCAAAACCAAAACCAGAGATGACACTTAAAACCAAAGGCCACAGGATGCAGGTGGGTGGGGTGGGCCTTGAGACACCAGGGTGCGGGCAGTGACAGGGCAGTACCCTATGGACCCGGGACAGGTGGGAGCCAGACACCAGAAGGGCCTCCCTGTACCCCAGAAGAGCGGGCAGCCTGGGAGACGCTGCCCAACCCCAGCGGGTCCAGCTTGGGACCTGGGGCCAGCACAGGCCAGCCACAAGGAGCCCTCAAACCCAACCTCCAGTCAGGGCACAAGGAAACCTGGACAAAGCTGAGCTGAGAGAGAGCAGGACAGGGAGAGAGAGAGAGAGCAGAGGATGGAGAGCAGTGTCCTCAGAGTCCCCGCCTTCAGCATTCTTGTTCACTCTTAACAACGGCTGAAGGCCCAAAGAGCTTTGCCCAAGTACAGTACACCCATTCATACTGACCATGTTAGAATTTAAGAGAGAATTTAAATTTAATTTAAAATAACAATTAAACCTATCACATAAAGAACATATTTTACATACTAAGTAAACAAACAGTCACTAAAGACCACATAATGTATGTTCCCATTTATATAGGCAAATCTATAGAGAAAGCAGAAAGTAGAGCTGGGGGGATGGGAGAATTTGGGCCTGACGCTAACATGTTAAGGGGATGTGGTTATTTTGGGGTGATGAAAATGTTGTAAAATTGATTGTAGTGATAGTTGCACAACTCTGACTTACTAAAAAACATTGAATTTTACTCTTTAAATGAAAAAAAAAAAAAGAACATATTTTAAATAAAAATTATTTTTAAACTATTTAATGAGCAATGTGTCATTGTTTTGTTTTATATTGTTCACAAAATTCTTTAACATCTGGTTTAATAAGACAGCCCGGTCGTACATCTGCTTCTGCATTCGGAGCAGACAAGTGTGGACACTCTTCTCTGGCTCCACAAGGGGGTTCCTTAAAAGATCTGCTGCGATGTGCATGTCTCAGTCCACCACCCACTCATCTCGTACCCCTACCCCGAGACCATCCAGGTGTCCTGACTGTGAGTGACTCTGTAACACCATGGAAATCACTCGTGCAAACATACAAATGCTCCTGTGTGCTCTGTGAAGCAGCAAAGAGAGGCAGTTCACTTTCTGAGAATCATTTCAAAAATGGTCTTCATAATGGCATTTCAGTATCACTGTGAAATGATGCTCTGAGGCCAAGATGAATAGGGCCCTGCAGGCCCAGGGGTGCGGGGAAGCTGCAATAATACCAATAACACAAAGACTAAAACCTGCTGAATCTGTTTAAACACGTGAGCTTGTAATATCTTAGAAGCAGAACTGGTCAACCTCCAAAAAACAGAGAACAAACCCACGGCCTCAACGACCAGGAAATGAAGAGAAGGCTCTTCCTCTGGGGCTCTGCTGTGTAACGTGACGAGGTGAAATGACAAGTCCTCATGAAACCATCAGCTGCCAAGTGAACAGTGAGCAGCACAGATGCACACTGAAACTCTGAGGGGGTACCAAGCACAGGCAGTGAGACCCCACAGCTCCAGCGTCAGAAGAAGAACCCAGAGGCCACGCCTTGGCTGGGGTGCACCCCCGCCACTGAGCCAGGTCCACCTGTGTCTAAACTGCAGACAAGTGGGCTGGACACCCTGCGTGTCTGGGAGCCGCTGACTCCAATCACAGGGTCCAACGGTCCTGCCGTTCCAGAGAGAAGCACAGAGGATGAATGGGCGGCGGAACACAGAAGCCAGGTGGCGGCTACCCGGGGCCAATCCTGCTTTCTGCCCCTGGTGTGGTTACTGGCGTGCCCGCCACCTGAGACAGACTCATCAAGCCCAACATCTGACCTGCATTGTTTTCTGGATCAATTTCCCAGGAAAAGACCCTGAGTCACTAAGACGAACTGCAGGGAATGGCAGTGGGGAGAGACAGCCGAAGCACCGGCTCATTACTCGGAAAAGCAGGAAGAGACGTCACTACTTGCTCTACGAACACAGGACGGGCCCGCTTCAGGGCCCAGCAGCCCTGCGGGTGAGGGGGTTGCCTGTCCCAGCGACACTGCGGTCGTGGCAGGAAGTATGGGAAGCTGCCCAACTGCTCACCGGGCAGCATTCGGCAGAGCTCTGAAGGCACAACTGCCCTGCAGGGAGCCTTGAGGAGCTGTGGGCAACGGGACCGACGCGTCCCTGAAGGCGCTCTGGCCAAACCAAGCTGGACGCAGGGACCGCCTCATAGCCCGGACGAGTGCCGGCCTCCAGCCCCGTGACCCAAGATAAAGGGGACCAACCGGCCGGGAACACCAGGCCACACGGACGCAGGGCCACAGGCGGTGGCGGAAGCTGCCTGCGTGTGGCCAGAGCAGAGGACACACACATCCAACCGTCCGCGACGCGTCACGTGACAGCAGGAGCCACTGCTGTTTCTGCTCCACGAGACATGCTGTGACCACTGGCTCAAAGCCAAGAGTGGCGGCGGCTGGCCCCAAGCAGCAGGGTCAGCAGTCAGCTGCGAGACTCTCTGTATGGGAAGCTCCTCTAAA
>NW_011489482.1:25286-31464 GCF_000754665.1 Bison bison bison | reverse complement strand
AGCCTCTGGGAAGCGTGGCCTCAGCAGAGCAGTACCCACGGCCATGTCCGCCCCCAGCCTCAGCATGGCCACACAAACAGCCCGCCTCCCCAGGCAGCCTGGCGCCGCCGGGCAGGGCACCCCCCGACGCAGACGCGGCGGCTCACCTGGTGGTCCACACTCTCTGTGGCCATGCACTGGTTGTTGGCCAGAGTGGTGATCTCCCGGCTCTTTGGGGTCTCCATCCGGCAGCTGCAGAGGGGCACCTCCTGGAGGCCATCTGTCTCGCCTGCATCAGGACCGTTGGCCAGCCCTGCAGTCACAGCAGACGCGTTGAGTGTCACCGCCATGCCACCCGCCCAGACGCTCCGCTACACTTGGGTCACCGGCGACAGGGTCCCTGCAGACACGCTCACGGCAGCACACAGGGAACCCAGGCCAAGACTGCACTCCCCACGAGGGGAGCGCTCGTCCTCCCTGCTCCGCTCAGAGCTGCAGCCACAAATTAAATGCTTGGGCCACTCAGAAGGGGGGCTTCCCTGGTGGCTCAGGTGGTGGAGAACCTGCCTGCGACGCAGGAGACTGGGCTCCATCCCTGAGTTGGGAAGATCCCTTGGGGAAGGGAATGGCAACCCACTCCAGTGTTCTTGCCTGGAGAACTCCATGGACAGAGGAGCTTGGCAGGCTACAGTCCATGGGGTCACAAACAGTCTGACATGACGGAGCGTGATTCCTTTGCCTTCGAGACACTTGGTAGTACCTGGAGACATTTTGGGTTTTCCAGGTGGCGCTAAGTGGTAAAGAACCCGTCTGCCAATGCAGGAGACATAAGAGACATGGGTTCAGTCCCTGGGTCAGGAGATTCCCCTGGAGGAGGGCATGGCAACCCACTCCAGTGTTCTTGCCTGGAGAATCCCATGGGCAGACGAGCCCGGTGGGCTACTGTCTATAGGGTTACCAAGAGTGGGACATGACTGAAGCAAGTTAGCACCACCTGGAAGGGTTTAGAGGCAGCCTGTTCAGTGATGACCCACTATAACCGCACAGAGAGCTTGCTTCTCCAGCTGAATGACGGACGTGTGGAGGAAAACAAAGAAGAAAACCAGGATCATGGCAAGCCTTTCGGGCACAGCAACATCACCCCGACCTGCCTGCAGGCAGGTGAGGGGGCAGCGCCAGGGAAAGGGGGCCCACGGTCAGGCTGGCTCCTGGTGGGGACACAGGCCAGTGGCCAGAAACAGCCCTCAACCCAGCTACGGCTTCCAAAGGAAGGCAAGTCCCTGTTCCTTCTCACAGCACAGTCCCATGGCCCACTCCCCTCCCTGCGTGGGAGCCAGGCTGGGCCCAGGACACTCGGGACCCAGACCCAGCCGTGCCCTGGCGGCAGGAGCAGCCGGCTCATGCGAGAACCAGACTGGAGGGCAACCCTGAGACCCCAAGGATCCCGCCCTCGCTGCCTCCCAAAAGCAAACGGAGGGGTGTGACCCACCTGCACTGACCCCGATGCTGCTCAGCTGACTGACTCTGAGCCCAGGACACGGGCTGCAAGGCCAGGGCGAGGGAAGGGCCGGCCAGCAGGCCAGGCAGAGGAGCTACAGGGCGCCAGACGGACGGGTCCCAGTGGACCCTGTACATGCCCCCCGGCTGTGGCCATCTGCCCACAGCCCCAGCCAGCCACCGGGGTCAGAGCAGCACCCAACCCCGGCTCGGCAGACCCGGGGGCACGGATGAGGGCCACTGCCCATCCCAACGCAAACGCTCTCTGGGCTGGAGCCGGGACCCCGTGACCAGGTCGGTCCTCGCCTTCCCGGGGGTCCAGGTCACAGGGCTCGCTGCCAAGGATCCCAGGCCGCTGCCCTCTCTCGAGGGTCTGAAACTCCAGGACTGAATACATACACCTGGAGACCCCGACTTGTCCCTGCAAAGAGCTGGCTCTCCAGATACCGCGTGACTGGGCGGCCCTGGCAGGGCTGGCACCGTGAGAAACACCCTCAGAGAAGCATCTCGCCCCGCGCCCGGCAGCTGCCTCTCCTCCTAATGCAGGGCTCCCACCAGCGTGGCCCTTACTTAGAGGAGCTGAACAGAAGCACGCGAAGGCAGAGGCCACCGCCCCTCAGCCCGGGGCTCAGCCTAGATAGGCACCCCCGCCGCACTGCCCTCACACCACCGACCATGCGCAATTTGGTAAAATAAGCACTACTTCCCGCAGGCGTCCAAGTCAGCACACTCCTGAGACAAAGCTAAGAACGTTTGGAAGCAGAGAACACACACGTCACGTCACTGGGAAGGAGGGCGTGAGGGGTCACTGGATGGTTTCTGCTAATTTGCAGCAAGAAGAAAAGCTGCTGTTTCTCTGATGGAGAAGCCTGTGACTTCCTTCCCAAGCTACAGATGTAGTTTCCTGAGTTGAACAAGCACCCAAACTCCCCTAGTGCTCACAGCCAAAGGCCATCCATCTATCCTTTCCACAACGTCTGGCTAAACCCTGCCGGAAGCCATACCCTTCAGCCACCAAAGTCCATGAGACAAAGTTAACAGGGGTTTTACATCATCCCCAGATTTCAAACTGATTTCCCACAAGGGCCAAATAGCTGTTAGCTCCTTTTCCAGATAAAGGTTTTTGGATGGTGGGAGTACACAGCCCCAGTGCCAGGACCCCAGCACCGTGGAGCAAGGACCTCAGTGAAGGGCCCAGCCCCGGACACGCACCACGGGGCATCTGAACACCAGCAGCTCAACCCCGACGCGGGCACACGTTTCTGCCAACACTGCTGGAGTCCGAGGCCATGAAACAGTCAGGTTACGCAGAACACTGCCACCTGCGGGCAGAGGCACCTCCCGCGGGGAGCCGACAAGAGCTCGTGTGGCCTGTGGGACCGCCACCCCAGCAGGTGTCTGCACCCAACCTCTGGGGCACGGTGACCGGCACCGTGTCCTGCCCACGCAGCATCCAATGTGCCCTCCCCCCACTGGCCCCACCACGCACGCGTTCACCTTCTGTGTCAGAGGTCAGCGCACCCTGGACATGGAGATTCAAGGAGTCCAGCGGCACCTCCATGTACCCCCCGCCGTCGCCAGGCGCCGTTGGCTCCACACTGCCCGAAGACGACGCAGAGGCTTCAGAACCTGCAACCAAAGGTGCCCTCATCAAACGGGGGGCTGGGGCCGCACCGCCACCCCGAGGCACAGAGCCTCGCCAGCCACGCAGATCCCACACATGCGCGTGCAGACCATACAGACGCTCGCAGGTACACAGATCGCACACACATGCACACGAGACACGTAGACACTTGCCAGACACAGATCACACACATGTACACGAGAGACATACAGATGCTAGCCAGCAACAAACATCTCACACACGCATGCGTGTCATACAGATGCTCGCCAGCAACAAAGATCACACACGCGCGTGAGAGACAGACGCTCACCAGCAACAAAGATCACACACGCGCGCGAGAGAGAGACAGACGCTTGCCAGGCACACGGATCACACACGCACGCCAAGTGTCATACAGACATGTGCAAGACATACAGACGCTCACCAGCAACAAACATCTCACACACACGCGTGTCATACAGATGCTCGCCGACAACAAAGATCACACACGCACGTTAGACACACGGATGCTCGCCAGCCACACAAATCACACACGCGCACATGCAAGACGTACACTCACCAGCCGTGCGGATCACACACACACACCCGCCCACACTTCTCCTGCCTGGTCCCATTTCCACTCGGGCTCCCCGGGGATGGGGCAGCCTCGTCAAGGAGAGCAAAGGCACAGACACATGAAAACGCCTTTCTCTACACCCTAGTGAGCTGGATTAAAGCTGATAAAACGATCTGAGGACACAAGTAGAAACACTGTACACACATTCCATGTTAAAGTAAGAGAAAAATCGAATGGCAGGTTTGAAAGACTAGCTGTTGTGCGGCAGCTAAAGACGCCTCAGACACACAGCATCACTGGGAACCTGTCCAGCTCAGGCAGTGGGCTCCAGGATCCACAGGGAAAGGCTGGAGGGAATGTCCATCCATGAGAACGGGGTTTAAGGAGCCCCTCACCCGCCAGAGGGTAACACACTCTGAACATGCCAACGAGAGGCGAGTATGCAAGTGAGGAGCCATCACGGGGTGAGGGGTTCCTATCTACATGACCCAGGAAGCCACCTGGGTATCAGTCATCGTAAGGGCATCTCACTGAAGAAGCCTGTGAAAACGGGCGTTTACACAGCATAGTTAACACCTCCAGCAAAGGGCAAATGCCCACACTTCACAGACAAGCCACTGATGTTATTTCAATGATGGGAATTGAACAGGTATAATACAGAAGTTTGGTATCCAAAGACCCTGAGTCCAGGCCAGTCTGCACCCAAATCTCAGGCAGGAAGGAGCTGACCGCCTGCAGAAATCACCACCCACCTGAGGAACCCCAGTAGACTGTACAATTTTAAACACTTTACAAAGGGAATACAATTTAAAGTCCTGCTTGAAGAAATATTCCGGCAGGCATTCTGCATGCTATACCCAAGATGGTGGCGATCAAGCTTTCATCCCAGGACCGGTGACTTTTAGTCTTGGGTCTACAACGGCTTGTCAGCCGACAACAGAAACACAGGGTGTGTGACCTCGGGTGATGATTCGAGGCAGAGAGACGAGGAACCGTGAGTGAAGGAGAGGAGCTTCAGGGACAACATGGTGCCTGGTGGGCCAACAAGCCCCACGCACCACCTGACCCAGACCCGAGCGCCCGCCACGCGGGGCCGCCAGCGGCCCTCTGCACTTCGAGGGCAGCTCCATGACCTGCTTCTCTATCAGAGAACTACAGCTGTGCAGCACTGCCCACCAGCAACGACACGGGTGACCCAGTGACGCGTGGAGAAGCCAAACAGAGGTGCCCTCCGTGAGTGAGCCCCACGGCGCCGGCCCCAGGCGAGGACCCGCACAGCAGCGCGAGGGCTGACTAGGGAGGGGTCTCGGCCAGGCACAGGGCGTGGCAGGACCTCCTGTCACAGGCGTGATGGGGGCTCACCAGCCCTGCTCCAGAGTACTGCACACCCCCTGCGGCGTTCAGTCCTCCACAGCAAAGCTGCAGACAAGGGCTGGGCCCTTGAGCCTGAGGCCATTCCGCTCCCAGTCTGCCTGGGACAGAACCACCCCCGGATCAAGGGGACTGACCAAAGGGCTGAGCAGCGCTTTGTGGCCCAGGGCCTGGCCCCAGGACACTGAGGGCAGGGCACAGGGTGTGTGGGGGTGCGGGCCGCGGGCAGGAGACCGCCGGGCAGCCCTTGCTAAAGCAGCTCCAATTAAGTCCCTTCTGGGGTGTTTGCTGTCCTAACAGTGGAGTCCTCCAGGTGAACGCAGCCCTGCACAGACCCCAGTGCCGAGGCGCGCTCCCGCCCAGGCGTCGCGTGGCTCCGTGCCTACCTAACACAGAGCAGGGCTTCTTTTTGCTTCTCCGCCTCCTCTTCCTCGCTGGCTTGATCCAAGGGCTGTCAGGCTTCCCCTTCCTCTTGAGGAACTTCTTCTTGACGCTGGACTCAGAACTCTGGGGAGTGGGGAGAGGGCAGAAAGGCAGAGCGTGGGCTCCGGGCGCAGAGGCTCCAGCTCCTGCCCTGTGGCCACCACTCACCCGCAAGACCCCGCTCACTCCCAGACGGTCCCTTCTAGGTCACATTCGTAAAGATGCCCATGCTTGTCCCTAAACACACTCCAAGCCGTTACTTGAGTTTCAGCACACACACAAAAAAATACATGGGAGAGCTCTACCAGACACTAAAGCAGCTCAGTAAGTGAGTCCACTTTCAATCACACGCACCCATTCACCATGCTCAAAGGAAAAGGAGCAAAGCTTCAGTCTGCTTCAAGTCTACATCCAGGTTAGCCAGAGCCCAGACAGCAAGAGGCTGTCACCGCTCATGACACGCCACGATTCCTGAGTGTCCGCATCTCACACCTCCACGCAGGCAGGGTCTAACTGCCTTGAGCCAGACAGACAGAAAGCCAGCCCACAGACCACGCTGCCAAGTCTGACACGAGGGTCTCGCAGCCTCGCTGGCCGTGGGTGAGAAGACACTTAAGGGCCTATAATCGCGAGACCCTCAGATACCGGGGCGGCTCAGCGCCTGCGCGAGAGCCGCCTGGGAGCCTGGGCCTGGAGCTGGGCCCCAGCGCCCTGTGCCCTCGCGCAGA
>NW_011489482.1:22034-24687 GCF_000754665.1 Bison bison bison | reverse complement strand
AAACCGACCTGCCCCTGCCGAGGGCCCAGGCCGGCCCAGGCTGCAGCGAACACTCAGACCCCTTCCAGGTGGGCACGCGTGCCCAGCCTCCCGGCAGCAGCACCCTGCACACTTCTCTGAGTCACCTTCTTCTAACGAGAAGTGTGTTGCAGAACCCCTCCCGTCACATGACAGAGGTGCCCGTGCTCACCGCCCCTACCTGCACAGTGACCCTGAAGCCCGTGCGCACCCCTGCCCTCCTCTGCCCTGCACACATGCCCACTGTGGCTCCTCCAGGGGCTACAAACCTCCACGATCGCACAGGACAGCTAAGACCAGCCCCCCTCCACGGGAAACAGCAGACACGGGCTCCCACCGCGGCCGGCGCTGGGGGTGGGGGTGCCCACAGCCCCAAGCAGCCCCAGCCCTGCCCCGTTTCTCCCTCTGAGTCCGGGAGACCACACCCCTGGCCCTTATCTCCCCTGGGTCCCTGCTTTCTAGTAACTGTGGGAGCTACACACCCACAGGAGAGATCTCCTCTGCCTGCTAAACATGTTACCAACATTTTCCTACCAAGTCTTATGAGCTTTGCTTCTCCTCTTTCTTTTTATATAAAACTTCTGAGATTCCAACCAGACGAGTCAAACCTCTCCACTTCCCACTTCACAGCTTCTGGGTTCGTGTCTTGCACCAGCAAGCCTTCATCGGAGATTAGAAGAAATGGTTTCCAAAGCTTTTTTCCCACAGTTGAGTATTTTGTGTTAACTCTTTTCTAACTTCTGGCTGCACTACACGGCATGTGGTGTCTTAGTTCCCAACTGAGGAATGAACCCTCGTCCCTACCCTGGAAGCACAGTCTTAACTACTGGACCACCAGGGAAGTCCCTGTGTGGACATTTTAAATCTTCTGGAATTTGCTTTCTTAAGTAACAACTTCTCTGATTTATACCTACCCTTGTACACAGTGGTCTGAGTGTACTCAGAACCACGAGACCACCGCCCTGTGTGTCTGGAATGGAGCCCACGTCTCCTGTGCCCCGTGACCACCTGCTGCCAGTCATCCTGGTAACATTCACGGAGAAGCTCACGGCCTTCGCCCCCAGCTGGAAGCCCAGCTCTGACAGCAAACTGCCACGCTGCGGACGGACGGCAAGGTGGGCGGCCGCCCCGCGTGGTGCCTGCCCAGCCCCACCAAGCCCCATCCTGCCAACCCTGCCCCTGTTCCCGCCATGACACCCCCACATCAGGTGACCCCACCGAAGGTCCTGTGAGGATTCTGATGAGTTTAAGGATAACATGCGGCAAGGGAAATTACACAAGGGATCTCCTCATTCAGACAAACTATGAGTCATTCCATGAACTTATGTTTCTTTAAACCTCTCTCAGCAAAGTTATATAACTTCCCTTCCAGGTCACAGACATCTCCTGTTAAGTTTACTGCTAGGTGCTCTGGCGGTGTTTCAGGATGACAGCTAACTCTGGGGGTGATACTGGCTCTGTGTTCCGAGTCCTCAGCTGCTGAGACGGCCCCAGGACCATCAGGGAAGCAGCAGCCCCTGCACACAGGCCTGGCTGCGCCGTCCTGACCTCCCTGGTCGTAAACGCCAGCCAGCGTCCTGGGCATCCTGCTGACAGGCTGTCCGCATGTTCTCCGACTGGCAGGACCACCCACGCTCAGCTAACAGGCTACAGTAATGAGGATTATATTCTCAGCAAACTCTCTCCCTTGTCCTTTTAAATATTAATGCTCCCTCTGGCTTTCACCTCACAGCTGCGCGGCAAGAATGGCCAGCTCGGAGCACCCGTGTGAGGGGAGGTGGGGCTACCGCTGCTGTTTAGACACTAAGTCGTGTTTAACTCTTCGTGACCCCATGGACTGTAGCCCACCAGGCTCCTCTAGCCATGGGATTTCCCAGGCAAGAATACTGGAGTGGGCTGCCATTCCCTTCTCCGGGGTTCTTCCTGACCTGGGGGTCACACTGGGGTCTCCTGCGTCAGCAGGTGGGTCCTTTCATCACTGAGCTGCCAGGGAGGCCCTGACAGTGGCTATCCGCATCTTCTCTTCACTCGTGTTTGTGATGGTTTAAAACTTCCACCAACACATACAACTTTCTCCTGGTATCTTTAGTCAGCTTTATTTAAATATCTTTAAATTTCACTGGATAGTTTTTTATTTTAAAAACAGCGAGCAATGGAACTACCCACTAAAACAGGCAGATTAACACCTTCTGAAACTCCTGCCACATGACTGTCAAGGGAGGCGTAGGGGTCAGTGGACGAGAATGCACATGGCAGCCGCAGGGACCAGCTGAGGCCTGGGGACGGGCGGTGAGGGCAGCAGCATGGCAGCGTCCAGGACGCAGACCGATGGACACCTGCGGGACCGCAGCAGGCAGAGGCCGCACGGGGCAGGGGCCCAGCCAGCAGGCCGGAGTGCGGGGGACAGCCGCACCCTCCCGCCCCATCCACCCAGTGCTAAGACCAGGGTGCCGAGCGTCGGTCACCAGTGAGGAGCAGGGGCAGCATGCTGGCCGCGTGCACAGGGGCTCCTTTCCTACAGATCGCTCTTTTAAGAAGACCAACAACCACACAGATGAACAGCTGAGTTCCCAGCAGGCATTTCACAAGAGAAGGCATCACGTGGCAAACGCTCCAGGACGCCCCCAACCTTCTC
>NW_011489482.1:20673-21934 GCF_000754665.1 Bison bison bison | reverse complement strand
TTCTCGGAGGCCAGGAAACGCGAGCCAGAACTGCAGCGTGGATGCGCTCGGCCCGAGGCACACGTGGGGCGCACAGCCCCCGGCAGATGCAGAGCACAGTGACAGCCAGGCTGGAGGGGGCAGCCCCACGTCGCCCCCAGCGCCCCTCCTCCCCCAGAGACTCATCAGAACAGCCAAGGGCTTGGGGACAGCTGGCCAGGAACACACGTGCAGCGAGGCTTCCGCAGAGGAGAATGAGAAAGGCAAGCGAGTCCCAGAGCCATGACGACCCCAGAGGGGCTCAGGGACCCCAGAAAGCCCCAGGCAGAGCCGTTATGGCCCCGGAGGGGCTCAGGGACCCCAGTAAGCCCCAGCCAGAGCCGTGATGGCCCCGGAAGGGCTCGGGGACCCCGGTAAGCCCCAGAGCCGTAATGGCCCCGGAGGGGCTCAGGGACCCTGGTAAGCCCCAGCCAGAGCCGTGACAGCCCCAGAGGGGCTCGGGGACTCCGGTAAGCCCCAGCCAGAGCCATGACGGCCCCGGAGGAGCTCGGGGATCCCGGGCCACCTTCAGATGCCATCACACAATAGAAATGAACCAACAGCACAAGTGAAGCCCACAGTCACAACTGAGCCGCCAGCTCCTCAGAAACAGGGGCTGCAGCCCAGAGCAAGGCCGGAGCGGCCCCACCTGCAGGCTGGCCTGCACCCTGGCCCATCCACGCAGCAGCCAGCCAGACCCCAGCACACGGCCTCCAGCTCCCTCCCACCCGGGACGCCCGCAGGTCCTGGGAAGGCCCCCACCCCAGCCCTCTGAGGCGTGGCTGTGACTGACAGACGGGCAGTGGACTCGGCGTTTAAGCGCGCTCCGTCTCAGGCCCGGCCCGTGTGCCTCGCGTGCCTTGCGCCTCCCGTATCTGAGGAGCCGCGCGCGAGCCCACCGCAGTCTGTTTCCATCGCTGACCCGTGCAGGCCTGCTCCCACCAACTTACTGCACTTTCCACATTTTCTTCTCGATTCTGCTTTTATTTGTCTTCCCGATTCTTCCGTTAGCTTGATACTCATTTGACTTTTTCCCCTTTGTATTAACATCTAAACAGTGTTATTGAGTGTTAGATTCTTTCTGGAGGAGGAGAACTTCCATCAACACTGAGAATCCAGAGACAGACCCGAATTCAAGCGCGGTGCGCGTGTGACACAGGCGGTCTCGTCACCAGGGAAGCGACGGCAGTCCGCGGCCTCTGCCGGCCCCAGAGCCCAGCCTCGCGCCCGCCCGCCCGGAACC
>NW_011489482.1:15718-20573 GCF_000754665.1 Bison bison bison | reverse complement strand
TATACGAGTCAAACAATTACACATAAAATACAAAGCAATGAAAAAACAAGAGCTAGCTTACATCAACTTATTCAAAATTGCCAAGGACAAAGGCCTGTATGTTGTACTTAGAATCCAGAACCCAGAAATCACGCAGAAGCAGCCTGGTGTCCCTGAGCTCTGGTATCACAGCCAAGGCTGACAGCAGAGTCCTTCGAGCCATCGGTCAGCAATGCACTCACATCACACTGCCCAGGTCACAGGCCAGCAGAGAGGGGGTCACAGAACAAATCCTGATGGCTAATGACCGTCAAGGGCTGCCTGGCCCGCCTGGAACAAAACACGGAGGTGCAGGGACACGCAGACGCAAATCCGCGCCTTCCCACGCACCGCAGCCAGCGCCCTGGTGACGCCACGTCCCACCGAAGGGGCGATCTGCCGAGTGTCCCCTGTGACACCAGGGAATGGCTCGGGGAGGGGAGCAGGGGGCAGACAACACCTGCTGAAGGGCCCAGAGTGGCACACGGTGCCACGAGGAGGAGCCTGGGTACCCAGGGTCCAATCCCACTGCGGGCAGCGGCGAACGCAGGCCTGAGAGCGCACCCTCCAAATACCGTTCTAGGGGCCAGGAGGGCTTCCCTGGTGGCTCAGCTGGTAAAGAATCTGCCTGCAATGCGGGAGACCTGGGTTCAGTCCCTGGGTCGGGAAGATCCCTTGGAGAAGGGAAAGGCTACCCACTCCAGCATTTTGGCCTGGAGAATTCCATGGACTATGTCCATAGGGTCACAAACAGTCGGACATGATTGAGAGACTTTCTCTCTCTCTCTCTCTCTCTCTCTCTCTCTCTCTCTCACACACACACACACAGGCTAGGAAACTGCTTCCTCCTATGCTTCTACAGGAGAGGGAGAAAATAACAAAAGATATCTTAAATGATTTTAAAATTTCCTTTAAATCTCTAGTGTTAGCATTTTCTACCAATTTATTTTTGAATAATTACACCTCAGGGGCTGGGACAACATTTAAAATTTTGCCCCCAAAACTCCTAGACAAGTAGAACTGGCATAAGTGGCTACGATGATTCTGAAATTTAACAAACACTAGAAAAAGACAAGGGGCCGTCCCCTTCTGCTCACTGACTCCACTAAGGCCTTTGACTGTCTGGATCACAAGAAACCGAAACATTCTTCAAGAGATGGGAACACCAGACCACCTGACCTGCCTCCTGAGAAACCTGTAGCAGGTCAAGAAGCAACAGTTAGAACGGGACATGGGACAATGGACTGGTGCAAAATTGGGAAAGGAGTGCATTAAGGCTGTATATCATCATCCTGCTTATTTAAGTTATGTGCAGAGTACATCGTGCTTGGCTAGATGACTCACAAGCTAGAATCAAGAATGCTGGGAGAAATATCAACAACCTCAGATATGCAGATGATACCACTCAAATGGCAGAAAGCAAAGAGGATCTAAAGAGTCTCTTGATGAGGGTAAAAGAGGAGACTAAAAACACTGGCTTAAAACTAAGATCACGGCACCTGATCCCATCACTTCACAGAAAATAGACGGGGAAAAGTGGAAACAGCGGCAGACTTTACTGTCTTGAACTCCCAAATCACTGTGGGTGCTGACTGCAGCCGTGGAATTAAAAGACGCTTACTCCTTGGAAGAAAAGCTATAACAAATCTAGGCTGAGTATTAAAAAGCAGAGATATCACTTTGCTGACAAAGGTCCATAAAGTCAAAGGTATGGTTTTCCCCGTAGTCATGTATGGATGTGAGCATTGGACCATCAAGACGGCTGAGCGCTGAAGAATTGATGCTTTCGAACTGTGGTGCTGGAGAAGACTCTTGAAAGTCCCTTGGACTGCAAGGAGATCAGTCAGTCCTGAAGGAAATCAATCCCAAATATGCATTGGAACGACTGATGCTGAAGCTAAAACTCCCATACTTTGGCCACCTGATGCACAGAGCCGACACACGGGAAAAGACCCTGATGCTGGGAAATTCTGAGGGCAACATGAGAAGTGGGCGACAGAGGATAAGATGGCACCATCGACTCCACAGACATGAATGTGAACAAACTCGGGGAGACAGTGGAAGACAGAAGAGCCTGGCTTGCAGCAGTCCATAAGGTTGCACAGAACTGGATACGACTGAGTGTCTAAACAATAAGACACTCCCGAACTCCAGAGACTGGAAGAAAATCCTTTACACACATCAAAATCTATACCCACGGGGCTACTGCAAAGTGCAAAAGGCTAATCAACAAAATCATACACTTCCAAAAAGTCACTGCTGCAAGAAACTCACCACATCGTCTCTGCCCACCCTTAGTTCAGAGTAACTCGTCAAATATGGCATCTGTTTCACGCAAAGATGGCCCAGGGTTTCCTCAGACGGATCTGACACATGGCGGTGACGGCAAAACCACGGCTCTGCATCTGGCTGACTCTCAGCCACGGCTGCTGCTCCTCCTCCAATTCATCCGTCCCCCAGCTAGAAGGCCCAAACACCAAGAGCCGCTCTGCCCAGGTCTGCTCCCGCTGCCCCTGTGGGGACCCTCACACCACCCCGGACGGTGCACCGCCAGGACCACCACACGGCACACCCGAGCTTGTCAAGCACTCCCGCACACATAACCGCCCCACAGGCCTGTCACAGCTGGGCACTCGCCCCTCCGGGAGAACGGAGTCCTGGCTTGCAGGAAGACTGCACCCGGGGCAGGAGCCCAGGACACCAAGCCAGGGCCAAGGGCAGGCTACACAGGCACTGGTCAGCACAGCTGGCAGAGCAGTTCTTGACGACACTGTTCCCGTTACTCCACTGCCTAGAGACAAGACATTTACTCCAGGGAGCACTGCCCAGAAAGACAAGCACTGCTCTGATGAAAACAGACGGTCCAAAGACCCAAGGGAGACGAAACCCAAGAACCGCAGCCAGAAGCCAGCAGGGCTTTCTTAGGGCCCAAAAGTGCAGATGTCCTCCAGCCCCTCGCCCGGGACTGAGGTTGGGTGTACATGCCACCCACCTTCTGGCTGCAGTCAGGCGCCAACACGCCATCCTTGGAGGCCCTGCCATCCTCAGTAGGGAACGCAGCTGCTGGTGGGCCGCCCTGGTCCTCATCCTCGTCCAGCTCCTCCGAGTCATCCTCCTCCGAGTCCAGATCCAGGCTCTCACCGTTCACATGGAGGGAGCCATCGCTCAGATCCTTCTCACCCTGGAAGAGGGCAGACGCAGCGTCGGGACCCCCTGACTCCTCCCAGTGGGCATGGCAGGGGCTGCCCTGGAGCAGAGCAGAGAGGCAGAGGGCCCCCCCACAGCCTGGCACACCCCTTACCTTGGAACCCCCCGTGGAATGAGTTATGCTCTTAAACATCTCAATCACCGTCCTCTGCTTTAACACTTTGGTCTTTTTCTTAGGAACCAGGCTATAGGTTCCCATTCTTCGCTTTTTCTTCCGAGATACTGCAGCTGCTAAAACAAAAGGCAAGCAAGCTAAAAAGAAAAAAAAAGTCAAAAGGGGACAAGAGAAGAAAAGAAATGCCATTCAAACGTTTTTAAAGGCAGGCTGATCACCAAAGTACCATCAGCACCCACAACAGTGTCGCAAGTTGCACAGAGAAAGCAGAAAACCCACCATGGACCATGCGATCTGCTCACAAGGAAACACCAAGCTGCGCAGAAGGCACACCAAGCCGGTGGTGCCGGACAGGCCGTGGCCACCAGGACCCTCCGCCCTCGGCCAGAAGCCCACGACTGCTCAGCTCCCTGGCCCTGCCACGAGGGCGGGTGGGCGGTCCAGGAGCAGGGCTTCAGGCAAGTGCAGCGGTCACGGGACCAAGCCAGGGCAGGGAGGGCTTGTGGCCACTGACGATGTTCTGGGCAAGGCAGCCCCAGGTTCACTGCTTTGGAATGAGGGTTCCTACGATGTTTTCTTTTGTAAGAAGTTTCAAGAATTGTTTTCTAAAAAAACCTGAAAACCATTGCTTTCACATGGAGGAACTCCTCCAAAGGACTGAGACAAATGCCTTATGTTTAAGTTCTATGAAACACGGGAAGGGGACACTGGAGAAACAGACGGCTGTGCACATGGGCGCCAGGACACAAGAGCCGTCGGCACGTGGGCCTGCAGGGGAGCACGCGGAGATATGATGCCACCCACACGCGGGACGGGCACAGGCAAGCCCCGAGCAGGCCTCCCGGCGATCTTGGGAGGCAGGCGGGTTGTGCACTTCGTGCAAATCTGGAGTTTGCCCAGCCTGTGCTGAGGCTGAATGGCACGCCCAGGCCCTCCAGGGTTCGCACCACCACGACTTAAAGTGGGAACAAGAAGGGACGAAGTGAAACCGTGAGTGTCCCGAGACAAGTCTAACACGGACAGGAGGCGGCACAGAGGAAGGAGGGGAGGCGGGTTTGAAGGACCAGGTGGACAGAGGCCGCGCGCTCCCAGGCCACACAGGCGCAGTCACAATCAGCCAGGGCCACGCGGCAGAAAAGCCACGGGAAGAGCAGGGGAGACCTGTACCCCCCGAGGAGCAGGGCCGCAGGCCGTGGGAGGGTCTGGGCGCCAGGACACATTTGCAATCCCAAGCCTGTGGGACCCCATCTTCAGCCTGCAGAGAAGGCAGGAAGGACTCCCGTGGGAAACCACTACAGTCTAAGTGTTTCTGTTTAGAGAGCTTGTCCTGAACGGATGAGGAAATGACAGAGCTCAAACGAAAACAATCTGAACTCTTCCCACCCCTACCGCTCTCGCCCTCCCCACCAGCACCAATGGGCTTGCAGGATCTTACTTCCCTGACCAGGGATTGAACCCGTGCCCTCAGCAGTGAAAGCATCAAATCCTAACCACTGGACCATGAGGAAGTCCCGA
>NW_011489482.1:14126-15521 GCF_000754665.1 Bison bison bison | reverse complement strand
CCTGCCAGTCTGTCTGGCTGAGACTCTATTATTATTTAACAATAGTACCAAGAAGTGGTGGGAAGACAGACTGACCCTGTTTTCTAACCAACCACTGCATTTCGACAAACAGAACATGAGCTCCCTGGAGATAAGGCTGGGCCCAGGACCAGGAAGGACAACACGCGACAGGTCCACCTGGAGAAGGCAGGGAGTCCTCAGAAGCGAGGGGGTCGGGTCGGAGGACTCGGCAGCCAGCCTAAAAGGCAGACCCGGGACAACGCAGGCATAACGGTGATGGACGGAGACGCACAGGAGGGCCCACGAGCTGAGACAGAGGCACGGCTGGAGAGGGAAGCCCTTCACTGCAGCAGAAGCGCCAAGAGAAGGCGGGAGGGGACGACAGAGGGGAAGCCACCCTGGCGGTCAGTCCCGGCGGATGTCCCCAGACACCTACGCTGCAAGTGGGAGGAGCAGACCACACAGTCCTTTAGGCCCCACCTCCCAAGACACACAGGACAGTGACCCGGGGGTCCCCAGCCCCCGGGGGACGCAGCGAGGACATGGGCCTCGGGGGCGGTCCAGAAGACAGCTGAGACCCCAGGGGCGCTCCAGATTGACCACACGCTCCAGGGGATGGCAGGAAACGCCTGGCCAGAAGCACCTCCCAGGCGACACGTGAGAGGGCGCCACGCGTGGCAAGCGCACGCCCAGGGGCCCAGGTCTGCAACCGCCACGAGGGGCAGAGGCGAGTGCCCCTCGCTGGGTGACTGCACCCGTGGTGAAACGGGGGGTCCTCCACAGAGACTCGGGTCTGAAATCCAACTCCTGACAGGCACCAAGAGAGCGCCCCATCCCGCGCCAGGGGCCTCTCGCAGTCTGAGTCCCGCCGCGCGCGCACCCAGGGCCTGGCGGAGAGCCCATCTGTCCTGAGAAATCCAGTCTCCATAGGGAGCGGGCTCCACGGCTCTCCCCCCACAGCCCCCCAGGAGCCACCCCCTCTCCAGAAAGGCCCACCGGGGACCTGGCGTGCCCCGCTCCGATGCAGGAGGGGCCGTCCCACGCGCCAGGCCCTGGCACTCAGCCCCTGAACTGACCGCCACCCCAGACCTACAGTGCCCACCCCACCGAACCACGGCCTCAGACCGTCAGACTGAAAGCGACCTTCGTCTGGGAGCTGGAGGCCAGCAGAAGCAGCGACACGGGCTGGGCGAGGGCGGAGCCGGCGGACACCCCGGAGCGCGGCGGGCCCCTTTTACCTGTCTGGGCCTTCGCGGTGGCCACGTAGCATTGGTTCTGAGGTAGCGACTGGTGAAGGGACGGGAAGGGGGGTGAAAGCTGCTGGCGTGCGAACTCCGAGGAGACACTAAATAAGGCCTTCAGGTAGTTACAACAGGTCATGGCCTGAGGTTATTT
>NW_011489482.1:8606-14026 GCF_000754665.1 Bison bison bison | reverse complement strand
CTCCGAGGCGCCCCTGCTCAGCTCCTCCTTCGGCTCCTCGTGGTCGCGGGCGTCCCGGCCTTCCCTGGGGTCCTTACTCGCCGCGTGCTTCAAAACAGAGACAGCCAACAATGACACACAGGCGGCACTGACGCACAACCGACAGACGCACACCTGACAAGACACACAGGCGGCCCCAACACACAGCCGACACTGACGCACAAGCACAGAACCCGCTGTCCCGCCCCCCAGCCCCCGAGGACGGGCGGGCCGGGCGGAGCACGGTGGCGGCACGAGGGGAGCAGGGCCTGCGTCTCCAGGGGAAGCAGCAGGGAGCTGGCCAGCCTGTGGCTCGGGTGCCGCGTGTGACCCGCAAGAGACGCCCAGGAAGCTCTGAGGAAGCGCCTTCCACTTGGGGCACCCCCAGAGGGTTTCACACCATGGCATCACCACGCCACGTCTTTAAGATTCTTTTGCTGAGTTTTACCCACTTGCTCGGTGTCCTGGCCTCAGCCCTCCCGGGCGACGAGGTCAACACCGGCAGCAACCGGCACCCCCACCTTCGCTCCAGACGCCACTCACGCGCCCCCACCGCACGCTCCCCGAGTCGCCAACAGCCTTCGGAGGCGCGCCCTTGGTCCGGCGCGGCTACACCGCACGCGCCTGCACACGCAGCAGGCACTCTCCCTCAACACACAGGGCTGGGAAACGCGGGAGGACCCTCGCCTGACACCATTGGCAGAGGTGAACTCAGCGCATCAGAGGCCTCAGCGAGCCAAAGTGTAGGAAAAAGCAAAGTGCAGGCGTCACAACACTGGACTTGGTGATGACCCCTTCGATATTACAAGGGCACAAGCAACAAAAGAAAAAAAAAGATGAATTAGACTCTATTACGAATAAAATTTTCTTATAGATCAAAACTACAATGAGATAGCCCCTCATGTCTGTCAGGATGGCCGTTATCAAAAGACGGCAACTCATACATGCTGGAGAGGACGTGTAGAAAATGGAACCCTAGGGCCCATCGACGGGAACGCCAACTGGTGCAACACTATGGGGATTCCTCAAAAAATTAAAAACAGAACTACAGTATGACCCAGAAATTCCACTCCTGGGTATTTATCCAAAAAACCCAAAAACAACAGTTCATGAAGGTAAATGCACCGCATGCTCACTGCAGCGCTAGTTACAACAGCAAGACGCACAGGCAGCCCAGGCGCCACCAGCAGACGGACGGGTGAGGACACGGGGGTTCAGCACACACGGTGGAACTGCACTTGGCGGTAAAGGAGAATGAAACCTCGCTGCCGGTGACAATACCGACAACACCTCTGGATCCAGAGGCACTCCCCTAAATGAAGAAGGGAAAAAGACAAATACCATGACTTCACTCATATGTAGAATCTAAAAGACAAAAACAACGAACAAACACAACAAAACAGAAACAGACGCAGAGACGCAGAGAATAAACAGAGGGGAGGGGTGGGGGACAGACAAGACACGTGAAGGGGATTACGGGGCACAAACCTCCAGTTACGTAACAGGTAAACCATGGAGGCGTAATGTACAGCGTGCAGAATACAGTCAACAGTAGTGTACAATAACTCTGCATGGTGACTGTGACTAGACTTACCCTGGTGATCATTTTGTAACATATAAAAACATTTAATCACTATGCTGTATACTTGAAACTAATATAATAATCACACGTCAATTATACTTCAATTAAGACTTTTTTAATTTCTGTACCTCAAAAGACAACCAACAAAATGAAAAGGCAACCTACAGAAAGGGAGAAAACATTTCCAAAGCATGTATCTGATAGAGGATTCACATCTAGAATATATAATAACTCTACATCCCAACACAGAACTGAATTTAAAAACGGGCAAAGCACGTGAACAGAGATTTCTCCAAAGAAGACACACACAGGGCCAAAAAGCAGACGAAACGACACTCAGCATCACTGACCATCAGGAAAACAACTCAGAACTGCAGTGGGACCACCTCGCACTCCTGGGATGGCTGCTACCAAACGACAGAGAACACCACGTGCTGGCAAGGACCTCTGCGCGCTCTGCCTCCAGCGCGCAGACACCACAGACAGCAGCCTGGCGGTTTCTCCAGAGGGAACAGAACTACCACACGATCCTGCGATCCCACTTCTGGGAGCACACTCTCAAGAACCGAAAGCAGAGGCCAGAAGAGCTCTTTGTACAAGTGGGTTCACAGCAGGTGAGGGAGGCGGCAGCCCAAGTGCCTGATATGGGAGAGTGGATAAACCAAGTGTGTATGTGTGGTGTGTACATGGACGCTCGTGCAGTGGAATATCACTCAGCCTTGAAAAGGAGGGATGCTCTGAGACAGTGTGGACGACTCTCGAGGACCCTGTACGGCATGGAATAAGCCAGACACAAAGGACAGACCCTTGTCTGAAGGACCTTTGTCCCACCGCTTCCTGGCAAACAGATGGAGAAGCAGCACAAACAGTGACAGACTCTTCTTGGCTCCAAACTCACTGCAGGTGGTGATCGCAGCCATGAAATTAAAGGCCGCTCGCTCCTTGGAAGGAAACCTATGACCAACCTAGACAGCATATTCAAAAGCAGAGACATGACTTTGCCAACAAAGGTCCATCTAGTCAAAGCTAAGGTTTTTCCAGTAGTCATGTAGTCATGTATGGATGTGAGAGTTGGACTATAAAGAAAGCTGAGTGCCAAAGAACTGATGCTTTTGAACTGTGGTGCTGGAGAAGACTCTTGAGTCCCTTGGACTGCAAGGAGATCCAACCAGTCAATCCTAAAGGAAACCAGTCCTGAATATTCACTGGAAGGACTGATGTTGAAGCTGAAACTTTGGCCATCTGATAACAAGAGCTGATTCATTGGAAAAGACTCTGATGCTGGGAAAGATTGAAGGCAAGAGGAGAAGGAGACGACAGAGGATGAGATGACTGGATGGCATCACCGACTCGATGGACATGAGTTGGAGCAAGCTCCGGGAGTTGGTGATAGACAGGGAAGCCTGGCATGCTGCAGTCCATGGGGTTGCAAAGAGTCGGACATAACTGAGCGACTGAACTTGAACTTGCTTGTATGAAGGACCAAGCACTGATTCTGTCAATCGGAGAGTACAGAGGTGTGTGTGTGTGGAGTGGGGGTGGGGCAGAGACAGAGCTGGAGGAAAGGAGGGGAGGGAAGTGAGTCTAGCAGGGACAGAGGGTCCATTTGGGGAGACGAGCAAGCTCTGGGATGACAGGGTGATGGCTGGGCACTTAAACATGGCTATGATGGTAAATTATATGTTATGTGCATTTTAATAGTGTTTTAAAAAAGGCGCCCTCATCTCCTGGAGTCAACATCCAGGAGAGGTTGACAGGCCTGCCTGGGGGCAGCCCAGGACCCAGCTCCATGCCATGGCTCCTCGCAGCAGGACCGAGCATGCTCCGCCCTCTGGCTTCTCCAAAAGTTCCCCACCTGCCTGGGGGCCCCGCACAGGGCTCCTTTTGAAATATCTAAAAAATAAAGCTAAGAAGTGCTAAACTTGAATGAAGACTCTACATCTGGATAGGGCTCTATCCTCCGACCAAGCAAACCCACCGAGGCAGAGCAGCTAGGGCGGACTTTCAGGCGGTGCCCCTGCCAGGGCCGGGCCAGTCCCCCACGCGGGGAGAGGACTCGTACCCACATCTGCAGTCCCTGCACACGCCCGCATGGCCACCTATGACCAAAGTACCTGCGGACAACTGCCGTCTGCCCCAGCCCAGCTCTCTGCTCGCCACTCCCCACTCGACGCCCAGGCCAAGCCAGGTGCCCCCAGGGCAAGTTCTCACAGACCGGTGCCCCCCCTCCAGGGGAAGCAAACACCCACCCTACCTGGCCCACCTTCCTCTCCTGAACCCAGAGACCAAGACTGCTGTCGGGACACAGACACCCAAGGAGACAGCCAGGCCCACGCAGCACCTCCAAGAGCGAACACGAGTCAGTCAGGGAGCCAGTCTACACAGCGTGCCAGCGCGGGACACGAGGGCCTCCCTCACTTCCTTCATGTGAACAAGGGCTGATGTAACCCTGAGCCGGGGAGTCTGATGGTGTGGACACCACCATCCAAGAGACAAGCTGGTTCTGCCTTGCGTGGGGACGAGAGGCCACCCGGCTGTGAAAAACCCTGCATTTTTAAACTTTTAATGGAAGATAGATTTCTTGTCATAAACATGCAACACGTTTGTTCTCAAAACTCAATTTTCAATACAACATGCTTTCCTAAGAAAATCAAACAAGACTGAGCAGGGTCTGGGGAGCAGAAAAGCCAGCAGTCAGGAGAGGCCAGGTCTGGGTCTAGGAGCCAGGAGGGCCCCCAGTCTCCACATCTCCGGTCCCCTCCTCTCGCAGGGGTCTGGGAAGCAGACTGAGTTACCAGTGTGCGAAGAAGGCGAGCATGGTCTTCAGCAAATCAGCTTCTGAAGCCTCAAAACCCTTCTCTCTCCTTTCCCTGCAACAGCCTGAGTGTGCTCAGTAATTGCCAACAGAATGATGAGCATTGCAACTGACTGTGTACTAATAACAATCATAGCAACTCCACCAGAACAAAGTTAACCCTTAGATAAATGTTACGGTCAGAGACATTTCTTGAAATTAAATTCCAAATTGCTTTTTTTTCCCTAGAGGAATACAACAGTGACAGTAAAAAACTTTCAAGAATAAACTATGTTAGAGCAGAATTCTAGAAGTGGGAATGGAGTGAAAGTGTAATTTCAATGAGATAAAGAAATAACGTAAAATTTTCTGACATGCATTTAAAAATCGATAATGGTGGTCCAAAAAATGGTAGGCAAATAAATAAACTTCACCTTAACCCTCAAGTCTAATACAAAAAATTAATTCACAACAGGTCATATATTTAAGGCTTCCCTGGTGGCTCAGTTTGGTAAACAATCTGTCTGCAATTGGGAGACCCAGGTTCAATGCCTGGGTTGGAAGAGTCCCCTGGAGAAGGGAAAGGCAACCACTCCAGTACACTTGCCTGGAGAACCCCATGGACACAGGAGCCTGGCGGGCTACAGCCCATGGGCCACAAAGAGTCGGACACAGTTGAGTGACTAACACACAACCCATATATTTAAAGTTCACATAAAACTAAAAAACTATGAAAATAAGAGAAAATCTTCAGGATTTAGGGCTGGCCAAAGAGCTTTTAGGCATGATACCAAAAGCACAGTCTTAATAGAAAAATACTGTGTAAGTTCTATTTCTGCTTTATTGACTATGCCAAAGCTTTTGACTGTGTGGATCACAATAAACTGTGGAAAATTCTGAAATAGACGGGAATACCAGACCACCTGACCTGCCTCTTGAGAAATCTGTATGCAGGTCAGGAAACAACAGTTAGAACTGGACATGGAACAACAGACGGGTTCCAAATAGGAAAAGGAGCACATCAAG
>NW_011489482.1:6426-8506 GCF_000754665.1 Bison bison bison | reverse complement strand
GAAAAATACTGTGTAAGTTCTATTTCTGCTTTATTGACTATGCCAAAGCTTTTGACTGTGTGGATCACAATAAACTGTGGAAAATTCTGAAATAGACAGGAATACCAGACCACCTGACCTGCCTCTTGAGAAATCTGTATGCAGGTCAGGAAACAACAGTTAGAACTGGACATGGAACAACAGACGGGTTCCAAATAGGAAAAGGAGCACATCAAGGCTGTACATTGTCACCCCGCTTATTTAACTTATACGCTGAGTACATCATGAGAAACACTGGGCTGGAGGAAGCACAAGCTGAAATGAAGACTGCCAGGAGAAATATCAATAACTTCAGATATGCAGATGACACCACCCTTATGGCAGAAAGTGAAGGAGAACTAAAGAGCCTCTTGATGAAAGTGAAAGAGGAGAGTGACAAAGTTGGCTTAAAGCTCAACATTCAGAAAACTAAGATCGTGTCATCCAGTCCCATCACTTCATGGCAAATAGATGGGAAACAGTGGAAACAGTCACAGACTTTATTTTGGGGGGCTCCAAAATTACCACCACCATGAAATTGAAAGATGCTTACTACTTGGAAAGAAAGTTATGACCAACCTAGACAGCATATTAAAAGCAAAGACATTACTTTGCAAAGAAATGTCCATCTAGTCAAGGCTATGGTTTTTCCAGTGAGAGTTGGACTGTAAAGAAAGTTGAGTGCCAAAGAACTGATGCGTTTGAGCTGTGGTGTTGGAGAAGACTCTTGAGAGTCCCTTGAACTGCAAGGAGATCCAGCCAGTTCATCCTAAAGGAAATCAGTCCTAAGTGTTCATTGCAAAGACTGATATTGAAGCTGAAACTCCACTACTTTGGCCACCTGATGAGAAGAGCTGACTCATCTGAAAAGACCCTGATGCTGGGAAAGATTGAAGGGAGGAGGAAAAGGGGACGTCAGAGGATGAGATGGTTGGATGGATGGCATCACTGACTCAATGGACATGAGTTTGAGTGAACTCCAGGAGTTGGTGATGGACAGGCAGTCCATGGGGTCGTAAATAGTTGGACACAACTGAGCTGAACTGAACTGTATAAGTTAAACTTCATCAAAATGAACAACTTTTCCTTAAAGAGACCATAGGTCTTCGGAAGCGCAAGGATGAAGCCTGGCTGCAAGCCAGCACCTGACAAGGGAGCACACCCGAAACCCCCAGAGCAAGGGCTGCAGCCCAGACACAACACATACGAGGCGCAGCGAGGCTGTGACGGAGCAGCCCAGAACCGAGGGCCCCCCAAACACCCCGGGATGGGCGAGCGTTGCCACACACACACAACTTGTCAACGTGCAAAGGAGGGCCCTGCAGACACAGCCTGCCAAGGTTGGGGGTGCAGAGTGAGAAAAGAAAGCCCCAAATTCCATAATCCCGTGTTATGGACCATCTGAAATGATGCTCAACAGACATGCAGGATGGGGATGGTGGGGTGACCACAGAGGGGGCCTCATGGTGCCAGGCGGGCACATAAACCCACCATGCTGTGCCCTGGGTAGGGGTCATGGGATCTCTCTGCACCACCTGTGTGGCTTCCCATGAATAGTTATTTAAAAGTTTTTTAAGTTTTGGCACATACAAAAAGTACTGCAAAAAGTAGAAGCCATGCCAGGGCCAGCCACTGCATGGGCAGTGGTCCAGCTCCCAGCACCTCCGGCCCCAGGGGATGGGTCAGGCGACAGGGAGCCGTAGCACAAAGATGAGCACAATCCTGGCGGAAAGGTATTTCAGAGGAAAATCACCCGAATAAGAGGTGCCCAGTCCAAAGAGAACCCCATGTGAAGAAACCGCAGTTTCAACCCAGACTACAGAAGATTTGTAACTATCTTTTGAAGGATAAAACAAAAATGTAACTGAGAACACAGAGATTCTTAACTTAAAATCTAATCATATACACTGGGTATGAAAAAAAAAAACTGTCAAAATGGAAAATATCAACGCGTGAAAGGACCAGCAAGACTGAAGCGCTGGGGACACAGGAGGGAAATGGACGGGGTAATGAGCTGCTGCAGAGGCGGGGCTCAGGGAGGAGCTGGGGGCGGGGCTCGGGG
>NW_011489482.1:5601-6326 GCF_000754665.1 Bison bison bison | reverse complement strand
AAGGGGTGGGAGTTTCAGGAGAAGGTGCTGGGGCAGCAGATCTGGGGACCCCGCAGAACCCTCAGCCTCAGGTGTGCGTCAGGCCGCGGGGGCCCAGGGAAGGCCCTCAGGCATCAGCAGGCAACACGCCCAAGAAACTCCGGGGTGTAACTGCACACCTGGGAGCAGAGAGCTCAGCAGCTCCAGGCCTAACTGCCCTCCCCAATGCTTGCTCCCCAATGAGACGGGTGGGTGCTGAGCCTCCTAAGAAAGTGACTCCCAAAGAGGGGGAGGAGCAACCCGTGGGCTGGGCACACCAAGGGAAGCCTCAAAGACAGGCTGGCAATCACCCGCCAGGACCCAGCTGGCAACCCTGGCGAATGACCCCCTCTTCCCAGCCTCTCCCCTCCACGCAGAGAAGTCCACCTGCCGTCCAAACACAAAACCAACAGCAGACAGACAGGAGAGGCCCTCCCAACAGGGACGTGTTACCAGGCCCGGGATGGACTTCGGCATGGTCTTCCGAGCCCTGTGGACCTTGACGTCGGCGCCCGGGGCCGGGGCCTTCTTGTCCTCTGTGTCCTTGCTGCCCTCCCCAGGCTTGGCCGGCACAGCAGCCGGCGGCTGGGGAAAAGCACCGGGAGTCCTCCCTTTGCCAGCCCCGCCAGGGAGGGTCTTCGCCGCGTGGCCAGGCAGGGAGGAAGCCAGGGCGCTGGCCACCCGCAGTGGTGGCTCAGACAAGGGGG
>NW_011489482.1:2247-5426 GCF_000754665.1 Bison bison bison | reverse complement strand
ACAAGGGGCCCTTGCCAGGGAAGTAGCCGTTGCTCCCAATGACAGGATTCTGGGGGAAGCCATCAGAGCGGATGTGGTTCTGCTTCCCCACCTCGGGGTCTCTGTCCAAAATCCCATTTTCCGCTATCCGGGACCCCGGGCCGGCCCCTTCCTGAGGGCTGCCTCGTGTGCTCTCCTGAGGGTGCTTCACAGCAGCCGCGTGGCCACTGGCATCGCTCTGGTCACAGGACCCGTTGGTCTCCCCGTCTGCAGCCACCGGGGCCTCCCCTCCCTGCTGTTCCGCTGAGCCGTCATCAGCAGCCATGGGTGACCCTGCAGAAAGAGAACAAGAGTCAGGGGTGCCCACCTGAGACCCCAACAGAGTCCCACTGCTATGCTCACAGGAAACTGTCTTTACTTCATGACAAACATCTGACTTCAGATGGACTAAATACAAAGCACATCACAGTCACTGTGTCAACAGGGACTTGATGAAGTGGGGGACAACCTGTCCCGGGAGGGAGGGCAGTCTGCCCTGAGCCCCAGCTGAGGAGTGGGTGGGGCCGTGGTCCTTGAAACAAACACCCAGTTGTCTGTGAATTACTTCTTAAAAGGCTTCAAACACATGACAAAGATTTAGTATCCTCCAGGAACAAAGTCACTGCTAGAAAACAAAACTGGGGAGGATTCAGACAGAAAACAAGGTCTCCGGAGCAGCTGCTCAAGAAGAGACGTAAAGAAAACAGGATGCGTTCAGTCTGTCAGTCAGGAGCTTAACAAATCTCTGGTCTCTGAAGCTCCTCTCCTCCACAACTCGATAAACAAAGAAACACACTTGCCACCGCAGGAGAAAGCCCACAGTTACAGCGCTGGGTGCAGGGGACAGTGGTCATGTCCAGGAGCCCACCATCCACCAGCCCAGTCCCCGGGTAATAGCACAGCACCCCACAGCTCCGTCACGGCAGCGCTGGCCCCTGGGCGAGGCCCGCGTTCACCACTATAGCCTGAGCACAGAAAGCTTGTAAGTGCAGCAAGTACGATCTCAATCGATAAATGGCTATTAATTTTTTTAAATCCTCAGCAAAACAGAATAGGTGAGAAACCTTCTCAGCTTGGAGAGGCCCGTGTGCCAATCTATGCAAACGTGTACTTACTCAGAAACGTTACATGAATTCCATGTAGGATCAGAAACAACGTCAGGACATCTAATCTATTAACACCACTAAGGTTCACACAAGAGTGAGGTCCCAGGCAGCCCCACAGGAGTAGAGATGAAGTGAGAGGCCTGGCAACAAGGGGTGAGCTCTCCCGCACACCTGGGGCGCAGAGGCACGTCAATCAGGGGTGCAGAGAGGCTGCCAGACGTGAAATCAAGTGCAAATAACAAGGACATTTTTCTACGCCAGCCTTAACTTTGGGGAAGAAAACACGAGAAAAAATAAGATAGTATTCACAAAAGCAGAAAACTATAAAATAGGATATAAAATTTAACCGAGATCATGCAAAGCCTCTATGGAGATGGCAAAGATACAAAGATGCGTGTCACCTCAAATTAACTCTCTGAGTCCAATGATGCCCTAACTGGAGCTCCAATCAGTATATGGAGGAACTCCATAACCTTACTCTAAAATGCACAGGGCAAGTAACTTAAAGAAGGAAGCTGGACCCTTGACTCACACCATATACAAAAATTAACTGAAAAGGTATCCAAGATCTAACTATAAGATGAAAAATAGGCATAAATCTTTATGACTTTCTATTAAGCAATGGTTTCTTAGATGCTATAACAAAAGCATAAGCAACGTAAGAAAAACAGATAAACTGGACTTTATTTTGTGCTTCCAAGAACACAGTCAAGAAAGTGAAAAGACAACCTATAGACTATTGTTGTTGTTCAGTCGCGAAGTCATGTCTGACTCTTTGCGACCCCATGGACTACAGCACACCAGGCTCCCCTGTCCTTTACTATCTCCCAGAGTTTGCTCAAACGCACGCCCACTGAGCTGATGATGCTATCTAACCATTTTCTCCTCTGCGCATCAGGTGGCCAAAGTACAGACTGGAAGGCCGTGTTTGCAAATCATGCATTTGATAAGGAGCTTGTATTTTAAATGTATTTTGAAAAACCTCTGACAATTCATCAATAAAAATCAATAACCCACCATATGACCCAGCAACCCCACTCCTAATCAAGTACCTGAGGAAACCAAAACTGAAAAAGACACACGTAGCCCACTGCTCGCTGCAGCACTATTTACAACAGCTGGAGCACGGAAGCGCCCGAGATGTCCATCGGCAGAGGAGCGGGTACAGAAGCCGCGGCACAGATGCGCCACGGGGTGCTCCTCAGCCGTGAAAAGGACACTCTCGAGTCAGGCCTAATGAGGCGCACGGACCCAGAGTGAAGTTACATCCGAAACAGAAATTCTAACACATATATACGGAATCTAGAAAAATGGTACTAAAGAATTTATTTACAGGGCAGCAATGGAGAAACAGACATAGAGAACAGACTTACGGACATGGGGAAGGGGGGAGAGGGTGAGATGAATGGAAAGAGCAACGTGGAAACTTACATTAAGTATTAGTGTTAGTCGCTCAGTCGTGCCCGACTCTTTGCAACCCCATGGACTGCAGCCGACCAGGCTCCACTGTCCCTGAGATTTTCCAGGCAAGGATACTGGAGTGGGTTGCCATTTCCTTCTCCAGGGGATCTTCCCAACCCAGGGTTCAAACCCGGGTCTTCTGCACTGCAGGCAGATTCTTTACTGACTGAGCTACAAGGGAATGGAAACTTACATTACCATATATAAAATAGATAGCCAACGGGAATTTGCTGTATGTCTCAGGGAACTCAAACAGGGGCTCTGTATCAACGTGGTGGGGTGGGGTGGGGAGGGAGATGGGAGGCAGGTTCAAGAGGGAGGGGATGTATGTATATCTATGGCTGATGCGTGTTGAAGTTTGACAGAAAACAACAACATTCTGTAAAGCAATTATCCTTCAATTAAAAAATAAATTAAAAAAATCAATAACCAATTTTATGGGCAAAGGATCTGAACTGACATTTCTGCCAAGAAGATATACAGAAGACTAAGAAGCACACAAAGAAATGCTCAGTGTCAGCAGTCAGCAGAGAGACACACTAAACCCAGATGACTCTGACCAGAAAGACGGGGCCCACGACCCGGTGCTGGGGG
>NW_011489482.1:1272-2147 GCF_000754665.1 Bison bison bison | reverse complement strand
TGGCCCCCAGGACGGGCTTCCGACCTGGGAAGGGGTGGGACTCCAGGAGAGTCTTGGGCAGCAAGGGCCCTCAAACCCCCAACCAGCCCCATACGCTCTCCTGGGATCGGACGCGCTTCGATCATGTGCCACCGCCCACACGATCCCGCCCTGTGGCCTGTGCCCCGGGTCCTTCATCCCAGCGTGAGGCTGCCTGCCGCCAGCCCCGGCCCAGGGCCCACACTCTGCATCCCCAACAGGCACCCTCAGGCATGCATGCGTGGTCACAAAAGAGGACCCCATGGATGTGAAAGCTGACAGAGATGCTGCCCAGGAGGGAGCAGGGCCACCGGAGTCCCCATCACAGCTCAGGACACACATGAACGTGGCCACCAGCCTGGAGCACGAGGTGTTCCCTGCCAGCAGGCCACCTGAGGCCTCATCCTGGGAGGCTCAGCCACCGGACCAGGCGCCCGGGCCCCGTCTCCCAGCACATCTGCCAAGATGGCCCAGCCTGCACCTGGCAGAGCGGCTGCCCACACGCAGCAGGCTCGACCCGGCATCTGCGTGCCCTCAGAGGCCAGGGCCCAGCTGGGCGTCTACAGCCGCAAGCTCGGCTGACCTCGGCCCCGACCTGGTCTCATCCCCAGCTGAGAGGCGGGCAGATATGCGGGGCAGGAGTGCAGCGGGCCCCGGGTGGTGCCGTCCAGCCAGGATGCTGCTCTCAGGAGGACCACCGGCAGGCTCGGGTGGGACAGTGGGCTCACCTCCCACGGTCGTTCCCAGCGCGGCCCCACACAGGGCGGCCAGAGGCTCCCTGGGCACCAGGCCCTCACCAGCCTCGCTCCACCGCCGGGCAACTCGGGGGGCTTCCAAGCCCAGACCCCTCACACAGC
>NW_011489482.1:488-1172 GCF_000754665.1 Bison bison bison | reverse complement strand
CCCCCGGCCGCCCCTGCTGGCCCCAGCGCCCTGGGGACCAGGACCTCTGCCTCCCAGCGGGCCGGGAGCCCGGGGCCCCGCTCACGGGACCACCCTGCAGGCCCGCAGCCCCGGCGCCCTTACCTTCGCTTGGCAGCTCAGCTCCCAGGCCGCAGTCCTGCTTGGTCTCCCCCTTCGCCGGAACCGCCTGCAGAAGAGAAGCAGTCGTCAGTCACACTCCACCAGAGGACCCCGGCCCATGGGCATCACACCCAGATGAAAACCAGCCCACCAAGGATGGCAGACCAGGCCCCTCAGGCCCGTGAGGACGCCCGTGACACAGGCTGCAGGGCGAGAGGCCGGTGCTCACACAGGCCCGGGAAACTCTGTGGCAACGGAGGGCCCCGCCCTCGCACTCCCAGGCTCCCTGTGTGTGGCCTGACCGGCGGTCTGAAACCCAGGGGTTTTCAAAGTGGGGGACTCTGAGGTCCCTGAGGACCCCCAAGGACCTAGGACCAGCTGTTTTGAGTCACGTGCACACACATGGAGGGGCCGGCAGCACTACTGAGTCCTGGCCCCCAGATCACAGCTGCTGGCACCAGGGTGGTCAGCTGCTCCCATGGGACGCCCCATTACAGGTGCGAGCTCAGTCCACGGGCACAGGGCCCTGAAGGCCGGCCCCGTTCCTGAGCGCCTGTCCTGTGC
>NW_011489482.1:201-388 GCF_000754665.1 Bison bison bison | reverse complement strand
TCCTGTGCCAGGGACGCCAGTCCAGAGGGCGCACTGCACAGCAGGGCCCAGGTGACAGGACCAGGGACAGCGGGTGTGACACCCCCCAGAGCCAGCAAACAGCAACAGGCGGCAAAGAGACCTCTGCGCTCGAAGCCACAGGGGCCTTTCTCAGCAAAGTCCTGGGAGCTGAGTTCCAGTCGGGGCT
>NW_011489482.1:0-101 GCF_000754665.1 Bison bison bison | reverse complement strand
GACGGGGCCCACGAGCCGGTGCTGTGGGATGGGTGCGGGGCAGCCGCCTCGTCAACCAGCCTGGAGGCCCAGGGCTGGGCTCAGGGCCAAGCGTGTGGAGG
>NW_011489481.1:19083-19769 GCF_000754665.1 Bison bison bison | reverse complement strand
CTCTTTGCAACCCCATGGACTGTAACCTGCCAGACTCTTATGTCCATGGAATTTTTCAGGGAAGAATACTGGAGTGGGTAGCTATTCCCTTCACCAGGGGATCTTCCAGACCTGGGGATCAAACCTGGGTCTCCTGCATGCATTGCAGGCAGATTCTTTACTGTCTGAGCCACCAAGGAAGTCCACATTATTATTATATACTATTATTATTAATTCCATAATAAAAATTGTTGATGACCATGAGTTTTTGGATGAACAAGGCACTAATATCGCTATAATATTAGAAAAGTGACATGAGGACATTCAGCTGTTCTTAACCAGGAGGCCATGGAGCACAGAAATTATATGCCTATTTCTAAGAAAGTGGACAATCCATAGCTTTCATTAAGTTCTCAAAGCAGTCGAACACCCACCAAAGGTTCAGAACTACTGCTACAGAGAAAAGAGCAGAGACTTTGGGATAGCGCTCCTTGTTTTCAAATACTGGCTCCAAGCTTATTAAACTATGTGATATACTTCATCTCTAAGCCTTGGTTTTCTTATTTGTAAAATGAGAATAATAATATCCAAACTACAGACTTGTTGCAAGGATTAAATGAAATTCTCTACATTAAATGCTTGACATGGAGTAAGCACTCAAGAAATGTTAATCTCCTTTCTCTTGCCACAATACATAAAACATGTGC
>NW_011489481.1:17992-18787 GCF_000754665.1 Bison bison bison | reverse complement strand
CATTGGCAGGCTGTTTCTTTATCACTAGTGCCACCTGGGAAGTCCCATATAAAACACAGTAATGGCACTTAAACTACAGTTGGATGAATCACTTATAATGGCACATATACCTGGGATAAATATGCCTTATTTAAAGATATTCTACTTAAAGCTTAGACCCCCCCCCATTAGAAACTCAGACCTAGATTCTAAGACTGATGTTAAATCTCCACAAAAACTTCAAAATAAAAGAATTCAGTTGGTTCCTAAAACAAACAAACAAACAAACAAACAAAACAAAACGTTTCCCAAACCTGGGGAAATATATATGCACACATACTGTTTATAAAGATGGAATTATTTAAATATCACTACATCCTGGCATGTTTGGTTTTAATTCTACACATATATTAATTACTATAAAACCTAAGATGAAAAAAGTCTTGAGCAGGAGATCTTATTTCCTTAAATGTTCTATGAAGAGGCTTTTACAAAAACAGGGAGTCTTCGCTAACCTTACAGATTCATGAAGAAACCTCGAAGGGGTTAAAGTGGAAGGCTTAGACAAACTTTGCTTCTGAGCTTCTCTCTTATCTCCTCCCTCTGAGGCTCCCAGCCGCTAAGGCAAAGCAGAGCTGATTCACTACCTTTCCCGCACTCTCCAAACTGTTGCCTGCAAAAGAGGAACTGGGGACTTAACTATTCAGGCTGCTTCCATTCAAGTGTTCCGGATGGTATATACACATCCAAAGGGACAATTCTCTTGGCTGTTCGGGGTTTACAAGGAGCAGGCATCTGAAACTGCGCTCTGAAGCT
>NW_011489481.1:15949-17884 GCF_000754665.1 Bison bison bison | reverse complement strand
ATCTGCAGGTGTGACAAACCGGCTCTGTCTGCCTCGGAAGATAACAGCAGCTCTCACTTGAAACGCTTATTACTTAATGGCTTCAGCGACTGAAGAAGCGCTTGTGGCTGGAATTGTTTTTTCACAGGCTCCTGTGGAACTAGATTTTCTAACAGTTCCCACCCCCTTAGTTTTTCTCCCCCACACCGGGCAGGTAAATGCGAACAGAATGCTTTAATTCCTGAAAGCTATTGCAAGAGCCAAAACTCTCTTCTGAGTTGTTTCACTGATCATTTTCCTTAGCAATGTGGTGAGATTTCAGCTCTGAAATTCTATAAGCAGGTGTCATTTGGAAAAATATAGAATTGCCAATTATTTCAGAACTTTATCCCATGAAAGAAAAGCAAAAGGAACTATGGGGAGCTCCTTGAGGACCAAAACAGGGATGAGGTTACACATCTCTATATCCCCAGCACTTCACAGGGGGCCTGGTACTTGGTTTGCACTCAAAGGTTTGCTGAATGTGTCAGTCTGAATATATACAGAACTTTGTTTCTCTTATTAGAAATAAGTTTCACCCTAGGAATTCCTCTCCCATGTTGATGGATGGGCAAAGCTTCACATTCCCTTCTCATTTTAAGGAGCAAAATTCATGGTCTGGGTATGTATGTTATTTTGCTTTTGTGAGGTTTGCTTTTGTGTGCTGACGTTGAACATAATCGGAGACTTGGCATTTCAACGTTCATACCAAAATCATGATTTTTTTTTTTTTGCCAAGAATTTTATGTACCAAGTTAATGACAAAACATACAATCAGAAAATCAGAGGTACATTCACATTGCTTGTAGGTGTTTTGATTTACATTAGAAGTAAACCAGATGTCCAGGCTAATGTTGGACATTGGCCAGTTATTAAGTTAATCTCTTTCCATTTTCCCTTCCCCCAATCTCCCCTCCCACTTTCCTTCCTTCCTCTCTTTTCCAATGTTTTCCTTCTACCCTATCTTCATCTGTGCCTCTTAACCACTCATTTTCTCCCACCTCTTATCAGCACTTCCCACACCTTCTCACATTTTTCCTTCCTTCTTCTCCCCTTTCCTCCATCTCCCTTCTTTTCCTAATGCCTTTCCCATTTTCCTATTCCTCACTCTCCTTATCCCTCATCAGCTTTCCATTACTTTTACAAAGACTAGAGACTGATTTTCATTTTATTATCTTTCCAGAAAAAAATGTAGGATACTATAATCTTACAAAGGTCTTTCCAAAATAACCAGATTTTTTAGAATTAATATAATTTTGGCTTCTTTTGAAATTGCATGGTTGTTTTTCTTTCCAAATGGTCCAGACCTTTTAATAGAGCAATCACATTGTCTGTGCAACTCATCAATAGTTAGCTAAGAGAGCTATGGTGATCCTGTTTGGAAAGCTTTTATGAGAAGTTGTCACAGATATAGGAACAGATTAAGAAAGAGGATCCCCTTCACCCATATCTAACTTTTCATCTACTCATTTCAAAATCCTTCAGATTTTAGGAATTGAACTGATAGACCTCTCTGAATTGAACAGGATGTTTGGTGTTCTGCAGACACAGAGGTTTTAAGAAATACATGGTTAGTTTTCAAAACCCTCAAATGAAATGTTTAACGAAGTTGACAAACTGTATATGAGAGTATTGTTATCTACAGATTCTTCAAGCTTCAGAGAATTCTAATAAATATTTCATAAATAGTTAGATTTAAGGAAAATTCAGGGTTGATTGTCTTAAAGGCAGTATTATTAATTGTTAATGAAAAGCATCTATAGACACAACTGAACTGTCTAAAACTTCAGGCCATAAACCCACTCCATGTAGTTTTCCTTTAAAATCATGGAACTGAAATAATTCAAGAGCAAAATTTCTAACAAAGTGATTATTCCTTTTTTTTTTTGGTTGTGGCACACAGCTTGCAGGATCTTA
>NW_011489481.1:13735-15419 GCF_000754665.1 Bison bison bison | reverse complement strand
TCCTCTGGGGGACCTTTCTGACCCAGGGATTGAACCTGTGTCTCCTGCATTGGCAGGCGGATTCTTTTGCCACTGAGCCACATGGGAAGTGAATGGAAGGTTGAAAAAGATCGTCAAGGAGTTTATAAATTACAACTTGGGAAAAAACACAGAAAATAGATACTTACAATATTAGGTGAATGTAACTTCTCTAGGAGGGATAGAGAGCCTGTGGAAATTAGGATTTGATAAGAAATCAAGGTCAGTTTCATGAGCTGAACTATGAAGAATGGTACCATTTCCCCAAGCAGATATATACAAAGATAGAAGGAACAGATCAAACAAAAACATGAAGGCAGGGAAATAGGTGTCAGTGAGCATTACAGCTTGATTGGAAAGTAGGGTAGTGGAAGGAATTAAAGTCAGCCAGGACCAGGGCATGGACAGCCTTGAATGCCAAGCTAAGGAGAATGGAATAAAGTTAAAAGGTAATATGTGGACTACCAAATATTTATTCCTTTTTCATCCTATAAGAATAGTTATAAATAAATCATATAGTGATACAATGTAGAGTAAAAAGCACAACACAAAGAAGACATATAGCTTGACACTTTTTTTTTTTTATAAAGTTAAAAACATAAATAAAAAACATAGTGTTTAGGCATGGGGTGTGTGTGTAAATAAAAGCAAGGTAATGATTAACAAAATTCAGAATATTGAATTTGATAGGGAGGAGCATAGGTAGGCATCATGTAAATTATTATTCTCAATCTTACAGTCAGTAGGTTCTTGTTCACAGGTATTTGTTCATGGGTGTTACTAAGTAAACAAATAAAAGAGAACCTGGAGGCACCCATGACGACAGTGTGCCTAACCAGGGAGTCTGACTTATCCAAATATGTGTACTTGGAGGTCCATGGGAGACTAAAAAGACAGTATACTACTATTGAGACTTTTCCCACTTGGACGGCACTAACAGTGAGTATTGATTTTCCTACTACTTGTGTTCTGGAGGCCAGGTGAAAAAAGTATGCCTCCATGTGGGCTGCTGGGGACTGTCACAGTCCTGACTCTCAGGCACTCCATTCTATTTGAAGAGTGGTGCTTCTCAGCCCTGGCTGCATATCAAAACCACATGTGGACCTTTAAGTACTACAGCTGTTTGGGCCTCCCCCCACACAAACCTTCAGCATCAGAACCTCTGAGGGAAGGCCCCAGATAGACATATTTTCAAAAAGTTTAGTAAGTGACCCTATGGGCAGCAGGGACTGGAAACCATTCCTTGCAGAGTGTACTTAGAAACCCTGAATGGGTAGCTTGTCACAAATATAGATTTCAGGGTCCTATCCAGAGAGACTCTGATCTAGAGAGCAAGGGGAAAGGCCTAGAAATCTGCATTTGTAAGACAAATCTTCCAGGTGATTCTGATGAAGGAACCTCCTTCAGAAACACTGCCCCAAAGGTTCCAAAATCCTAGGGCCTCAGGGGGATCACTCTGTGTATTTGTTCGTTTCCTAGGGCTGCTATAAACAAAGTACTACAAACTAGGTGGCTTAAAACAGAAATTTATTCTCTTAGGTCTGAAGGCTAGAAGTCTGAAATCAAGGCATCAACAGGGCCATGCTCTCTCTGCACTCTGTAGAGTAAAATTCTTCGCTGACTCTTCTGGCTTCTGGTGTTTACTGGCAATCCTTGGCCCTCCCTT
>NW_011489481.1:7088-13635 GCF_000754665.1 Bison bison bison | reverse complement strand
CAAATAAGGTCACATTTGCAGGTACTGGGTGTTAGGACTTCAACATGACTTTTTTGGGGACACAATTCCTTCTGTGACACTCTTTTAAATAGTTTTTAAAAGTAGGGTTCCCAAACAACCAACAGAACAGTTCAGCTTTGTTCTTTAGCTGGGATATCTAGATAGAAAAACTGATAGTTAACTCTCAAAGCTTGATATGCAAAGGATCACCTGAAAATCTTGTGCTTAGAATACATATTCCTGGGCCTTGATCCAAAATATTAGAACTCAATAGGCCTGGTGAAGGGCCTAGGAGTCTACATTTTAAGTAACGTAGGAGGTTCATGCATGACATTCTTGAGAAAAACTGAATTTAGGAGAATAAGAAAGGTCGAGAATCCAGTGGTCTGGGGAGAAAGAGCTCCCAAGAACAGACCTTGAAATCTGCATTTGTAACAAGCTACTCAGATGAACCACTGCCTTTGGGGCTGGTGTTTTTAGGGAACAAAAAGATATCTATGTAATTACCTTTTCCACTTGTTAGTGAATCAGAAATCAAAATAGATGTACCTTTAAGTATTGCAAAAAATGTTTCCTAGCCTATAGCTCCAAAGACAGTAGAAAGATACCCTGTCCCTTTGCTCTTGTTTCTGTGAACCAGGTGGTTCTGCACAGGTGATAGAGGCCATAGGTAGGCAGGCTAAGAATCATGCAGATTACAGAAAGTACAGTACCATGAGCTAGTAAATATAAACTTTAAGCTGAAGTGCTCCTAGGTTGGGGGAAAAATCAAGATTATAGGAAGAGTAATGTGATTGTTGGAGCTATTTCTATTAATGCTCCTTGGGCATGTTAACAAGCGACAGAACTGGGCTACCTTGTCAGCTCTCTGCCACTATTGCACATGGAAGCTTAACAGGTGATGGTAGTTTATGTTTTGTATTTTTCTTTTTAGTCACCTATATTCAAAATTCATGTTGGGAAAAACAAGCTAAATTATTTTGGAAGCCTTCAACAGCAAATAGTTGACCCTATTTACACACTGGAATGTTTTTGCCAATAAAGACAACAGTCCATCTTTACCATTAATGAAAGATGAAGTTACTTGCTCAGAACAAACACACCCTTTCAATTACTTCTGATCTACAAATACTGGGGGCGGGGGTGTATTCTTACCCCACAGCCCTAAATGAGAGACAGAGAACACAAAAACAAAATTGGGGGAAGCCTGCATTCCTGAAAATTCCATAATTTGTTAAAGTGACCCATGGCACTGGGACCTGGGGTTTGAAAAACAAATCCTTAGATTTAGATCTTCATTTCAGTGCTAGGCTTTCTCGGTTAAACTAGAGCAGTGGTTTTCAGTCCTGGCTGTACTTTAGAGCCATTTGGGGAACTTTTTAACAATACCAGTGCTTGGACCCCACCTAAGACCAATAAAATCTGATTCTCTAGAGTGGTGAGCAGGCCCAACTGTGGAGATTATGATTCAGAAAGTCCAGATTGGGACTCAGGGTCTATATTTTAATAAGTACTTCAGAATTTTATGACCAGTTAGTTTAGAAAACACTGTCCTACTCTAGCCAAGTTATTAGCTGCTGTCCTCTGACTGGAATTTTTCTTTAACCTTGTAACAGGTATACCACTTAGAAAAAAAAGCATTCAAAATGATAAAAACTCAGGATACCATTTTAAAACTAAATTTCCCATCTAAAACCATTTTGCAATATATCAGTTAATTTTTATTTCAAAAGAAATCACCATCTCTCTTTCTTAGATACCCAAATCTTTTATTTTTGTTTTTGATTTTCAGGAAAATAAATCTGTTGAGGAATTTGAAGAGTCAAATCTTCTGAGCCTAGACCTACTGCTGTCAGCATCTCTGAGACCTCCTCCATCTGAGAATTACCAGGTCTGACAACACTTTCCCTCCAGCCTACAGTGAGGGATGTCAACAAAACTGTAGAAAAGTTACATTCTCTAGACTTCCAACCCTCAAGCTGTGGCAATCGGGAAGACACCTTACAAGCTCCATACTTATGGGGGATTCAGAAAGACAAGAAGGGAAAAAACTCAGATATGCTGAGCTGGAAATATACAAAAGCTTTTAGAAAATCTCCCCACAGAAGAATCCAATTAAATTCACATAATTAATGCACACATTAGATAAGCCGTAGATAAAATAGAATGCTTTCTCCCTCCACCAAAAGATAGAAAAAGTCTGATTTAATACTCAGACATGCTTGTTCTCATTCCAGTATTATAAAGCAGTTTTGCCATATTTATTTTAATCATTATAGGAGTAGGACTGTGGAAAATAAAATATTTTATTTATATTTTAAGAAAGTGGTTAAGAAGTTCTGATTAAAAAAAAAAAAACTATTTGGGAGAGGGATGCTGTGCTGGAAAATAGAGATGGTGTGGCAACTGCCAAATTAGAATATAATTTTCTTGCTTATGCAATATTGACTTGGCTCTGGTTGTGATTGCTTTGATTGTGTATGAGATTGTTAGAACACCTCCAGCATATTCAGAGACAGTCTAAGTGACTGTGGAATGCCTCAAGGGCAATAGAAATCAACTAGAAATAGGTACTAACTCAAGTCTTGAGTGATGATGGAGGTGCATTTCAAGTACCATGGAAATCTCACTGGACGGGCCCATTTTCCCACCCTGGCAACAGAGGTTGACACTACTTCAGATAAGTATTCCAACCTGTATATGTATGTGGGCTTATTCCTGAGCCTCTTGGCCATTCTCCTCATCCTGCTCTTCACGATGCTCCTTCGACTCAAACATGTCATCTCACCCATCACCTCTGAGAGCACAGAAAGTGTTCCTCAATTCACAGACGTAGAGATGCAGAGTCGGATTCCTACTCCTTAAAGCCAGGATGAAAGTGAGCTTTACTGGATCTCAGTGAACCCTTGTATGTTGATGTCCAGGAAAGCTGACTTCATTACATGTAGCTTCCTGTGTAAGGAATCAACAAGTTGTTCACTTAACAAGTTGTTCCTCCTTTCCTTGTGTTATTCTTTATCTTGACTCTGCTTATGGGATATCTAAGAGGTTTGACTCCTTCCTTACCAAGAATATAGGAAATGGTAGCTGCTTGGGAAGGTAGGTTTCCATGGTAACCAAAGAGAGGCTGGGCCTTGAGCAACCCTCAGATCACAGAAATTCATATGCAGCTGTTGTTTAAAAAACAAACAAACACAACCCTGGAAACTCCAAGAAAAAGGAAAATTTGCCTTTGAAAGGATTGATTGTTCAAAAAGGTTACCCCAAGAAAGGAACAAGTTTTAACTTCGCAGTTAGGCCCAAAAGAATCACCTCTGGTTACATGAACTTGACTCATGTTGGAGGTTAATGGAAGGGACCACAAACCCTTTCCCAAAAGAGCAGTGATTTTATCAACTATGGCCATCAGGTTTGTCCCAAATGAAAGCAGAGTCTTTAAAGACACTGTTTCAATTTTAAAACCAATTTTGCAAAAGTAAGTTTCTAGTGAACAAACTCATCTAGAGAGGGAAAATGTGCATTTTATATCTGTGTTATTACTATTACTGGACTTTTAAAAACTCAGATACAAAAATCTGGAACAATGAGCTTCCCTCAAACCAAGGGAAAATTAAGTCAAAATATGCTTATGATAATGAACATTTTATGATACGTGCACCTTCTTTGCCCTTTTCTCCTTCCCCATCACACTCCATGATTGAGTTGCACTCAAATTTAAGCTTTGTTTAAAGATGGCCTTGGCAAAGAAGACTCAACTGTACTTTAAAGCAGAAATGAAATAGTCTTGGTATTCTGTTGTTGAATGATTGTGGCTTTGGACAAAACACTCAAGCCTGGGGTACCAGGTTTTTCTTTCTGAAAAATGATCTGAGAGCTATTCAGCCATCACTAGACTCCTCTTAGATCTGAGTGTAAGAAAAACAGAGACAAAAGAGGAAAGGACTAAATAATACCCTCCAACAAATCTTTATTGAGATCAGTGTCCTCAAATGTCACATTTGTCTTTCCCAGAAAATGTTCCTCCTTTCCTGATCCCTGCCAAAAGATGAAGTGTTTCACTTATTACCTATAAAATAAATATATTTTGAAAAATTGCATTCTCATAAACAGCCCTAGTGTGCCAGTAGTGGGAGACAATTTGATTTTTTACTAATTTACTTATTACAAATTAGAAATTAGAAGGCTGGTCATACTCTTGCTGCCAAAGAACTAAAATGCGCATGTTAATTTCTACCTGCTTTTAAAAAAATCAGTTCTCGCTTACACCTAAAATATGGTCATCAAATTTCCACCAGGTGCTCCCTTGGGAATTGTGACAGTGAGAGAGAAGTGGAATGGATGTTAGGTTAATGGCACCTCTACCAGACATGCTCTTGAGTTTGTAACCAATTTAGATTGGCTCCTTTACTTTGATCTAAATCTAGCATGATGGTGAAATTCCCAAGTGCTTTCTACTTTTATACACAGTCATTTGCCAATACTCCCCTCTCCAAGGGGCTACAAAGTGTGAAATCCCCACATGCAGAGCTAAACTTAGCAGCAAGCCTGCCTCTGGCACACCTGTTACAATAGCGCACCATAAGAGATGGCAGCTGCATTCTGTACCATTTGGAAGAGATGAGCAGGTAGGCTAAGAATCAGATAGGGCATGCTCTTCCCCTTTTGGCATTGTCATTTCCAAATTGCAAAGTGATTCATATTATTTCATTTGGGAGTTTAAATTGTCTTTAGTCACACCCAGACCCTATGTACCCTTTAAAAGGATAGCTTTTGGCAGCCATACATGGACTTCATCAAAGGATGCCAGTATACCCCAGAACTTTTTAAGGACACACATCTCTCTTCATTCCAGGCTCTGCCTTTTGTGCTCACAGTATTTGAATGTACTTTACAGTTAAGAAGTCAGTGACTGGATAAATGAAGGAACTGATTACATTTTCAACAGCAGTGAATAGCAAGATACCCAATGCCTTGTTGCTGAATCTGGTGAAGAGACAAACTGCACATCTAGTCCCTGCCCATCTGATCTCCCCAACCCAGATTTCAGGAGTTTAAAACTGCTCCTTAATCACTGACTTGGATGAAGATTCCTAATTTATGATTAGGTTACTCACCTGGAAAACAATCACCCTCTTTCATCACAACCACCCCATGGGATCCAGATCTTCACTGAGCATTAACCAAAGTACATGGCATGGATTGCACTAAAATAGCAACATAACCCCTCACAATTTCCAGTGATAATATAAATGGAGATGTTATGTATGCAGATGTGTCATTATGGTGACATACCTGGTATTTAGTCTTTGGAAAAACAAACTGAATGTTTTCATCATAGCAAACCGTCTGTAAAGAAAACAACTTTTCCATTTATATTCATTTTTATTATATCCCCCAATGTATTAATTAACATATATTACTGCTCAAAGAGGCAGCTAGAGCAATCAATGGGCATAATTTGAATTTATCCATCTATGCAAAGTGCCGACTAGGCAATTCCCTCCCTCACCCCCACTCTCCAAAAAATTGCATGTTAGCCTAAATGTATATAAACAGATAGGTTATTTATATATAGATGTACTTTGTTTTAAGGTAAAAGAATGAGTATTCACTTTCTATTACATTGAATCACATGAAATTGGCATTTATGTAAATAAACAATGCTGAAATATCAGCAATTTCATATAATTCAACAAAACAAAAGGACTCACTACTTGAATTACTGAAATAGTAAACTCTCCTAATAGGTTTAACATAACTCAATTTCTAAAAGTGTACTTTGCATACATTTCAGAATCATGTGTTGTATAAAACAAGGTTTATCGTAAAAGGTTTGTGTATTATGTATTATGTACTAGGCAGGAAATATTAAGGTAAATCAAGTAAAGACAGGTTCATTCAGCCTAACATTTCCATCTATGCCAAATCTGAAGCTTTGAACTCATAAATGAGTTTGACCGCTGCAGACCCCATCATGCTTACTAAGTAGGTAAAACAGGTTCATTTAATGCAATGATGTAGTTATATTTAGTAATACATCTTATTCACCTCCATTTGTATAAAAGAAGCACTTTTTAAACAAAATGAGTTGTATGGAAGAAAAATTGGATTTTTTTAGTTTAAAACCATTAATATTTGAAATAGGCTTATATTGTATATGTGAAATATAATATTTGCATGTCATTTTTATTCCCTGCAAAATAAGTTCTGTTTGGCTTACTGATAACAAACATCTATTGTCTGAACAATATAAAGAGTATTAGTCTCCCAATATAAACTGTAACAATTACAAATTTGTGGTATTTACAATTTTGAAGTGTCATTATTTTTTCTTATTCGCCAACCTTCCAATTTTTATCTTCTCCCTACTTGCAACCTTATTGGTGTGTTTATTTCTTTAGTAGTGAGATGTGAAAAATAGGCAATGACTACCAGGTGCCAGTGAAAGTGACTTGAGGGGAGAGTGAAATAAGGTATCTCAAGCAGCAATATCATGCAACATTCCCCACATTGTGGGATATTTTTATTGATATATCTTCCATTTCCT
>NW_011489481.1:6133-6947 GCF_000754665.1 Bison bison bison | reverse complement strand
TCCATTTCCTACTTTGTTTCTCAGAGCAATCCTGTAAGTAATGAGTGGAGGTATTATTAAGTCTGTTTTACAAAACAGAACATGCGCACAGAGAGATTGGTGAGACCTTCTTGGTTACACAGAGGCCAAGTCAAGAGTACACTGCCGAAAAAAAAAAAAAGTATACTGCTAATCTTTGGACTCCTATTTAGTTTAATACTCACCTCAAAAAAGTGTCTTACTTTCTAGGCACTGAATAGATATTTCAAAGCTATTCATTCTATTACACTCCAAGTTCTACAGAAAATTACAGAGCTCTATAAGTGATTATCTACTCCCTGTGCCCAAATTCAGAACAAAGAAACAGAATTTTGCTATCTCATAAATCATTTTATAGCTGCAGCAACATGTATTTAACAGGCAGTAGAGAAGTTTATACAAAGTCAAACCTTGCAGTTCTACTTTACAGGGAAGAAGTAGAAATATAGATGCATTATGTACCCACAATGCAAATCTTATTCCTCTGATCATTTGACTTAGTGTTCACAGTCAATTGCAGGCTCTTCATATACATGGCTATGATCTTTCCCTTCCTAGAAATGAGAACATCTCCTCTTAGGAAAAATAATATTCTTATAAAATTGTATAGTGTTTTAAGTGTATGCAGCTATTTCATTTGTGCTCTTTAATAAATGTGGTGGCATTAAAAGGGAGAGAATTACTGTGGAAGTTCCTCTATCCATAAAGAATACATTGTACTTATAGAAAAAAAAAGAGACCAAAATGTGGAACATATGTAGAGTGGGAAAGGAAAATGCACATAATAAATATAGGC
>NW_011489481.1:4597-5915 GCF_000754665.1 Bison bison bison | reverse complement strand
GTCTCCAGAAGGCTGGAAAGGTTGATAAGGACAAGAACATGCAAGGCCTTGTGAGCAATGTTGTGGATTTTTAACTTTATTTTAAGCACAGAGAAGATGAAAACTCTGATAGCAGTGTGGAGGATGGATTAAAGAGGTGCAAGAGTGGACACAGGGAGACCAGTTAAAAGGATATGGCAGTGGTTCAGGAGAAAGATGATAATATTTTAGACTTACCACCATCCCATGGTAGTGGGAAAGGAAATAAAGGAAAGCAAATAACTTTAGATTAATATAGGCGATAAAGGGCTTCCCAGGTAATGCTAGTGGTAAAGAACCTGCTTGCCAATGTAGGAGACATAAGAAACACGAGTTCCATCCCTGGGTCAGGAAGATCCCTGGGAGGAGGAAATGGCAACGCACTCCAGTATTTTTGCCTGGAGAATCCCACGGACAGAGGAGCCTGGCTGGCTATGGTCCATAGAGTCGCAGAGTCAGACACCACTGAAGCAACTTAGCTTGCAGGTAAACATAGGAGATAAAGTTAGCATTACTGGATGACTCGGATCAGTGGAATAAGTAAGAAGGGAGAATCTAATATGATTTACTGGATTCTGGTTTGAACAAAGGTCTAGTGGCTCTATTCACGGAGACAAAGAACACTGGAGGAAAATCAGATCAAGGGGGAGATGGATTTTGTTTCGGATATGTTTAGATTAATTTGCCTTTGAGACATCCAAGTGCAGATGTTGAATAGGCAATTGAATATACAGGTCTGGGGCTCACAAGAGAGGTCAGGGTTGGAGACATAAATTTAAGAGGTGTTAATGGATGAGATTGCCCAGGGAGGGGTTGTAGAATAGACTGAATAAAGAATGACTATAATGTATTATAGAATACACTCAAGTATTTCTCCCTGTTTGGGGAGGGTCAGTCACTTGTCAATCAGGTTAGGAAAGATTAGGTTTAATGGTCCTCAAACTGAGGCAGATTGCCTGGAAATACTTGGTAGCAGGAGAAGAGTGAGTCAGAGACAAAGACCTCTCGGGAGAGGGAAGACTCCAACCTGAGAAGACCAAATACAAACATAAAGTAAAAAGGTTAGGAGTAGTACCATAAATAAGAGGAAATTCAGTTCAGTTCAGTTCAGTTGCTCAGTCGTGTCCTACTCTTTGCGACCCCATGAATTGCAGCACGCCAGGCCTCCCTGTCCATCACCAACTCCCAGAGTTCACTCAGACTCACGTCCATTGAGTCAGTGATGCCATCCAGCCATCTCATCCTCTGTCGTCCCCTTCTCCTCCTGCCCCCAATCCCTCCCAGCATCAGAGTCTTTACA
>NW_011489481.1:897-2299 GCF_000754665.1 Bison bison bison | reverse complement strand
CTTGCATATAGTCTACAGAGAAGATAAATTAGCAAGCACCTTAATTGAACATAGATTTATTGAAAATCTAATGTTCAGTTTTAACTATTTTAACTTACAGTCTTGTTATAGTTTAGTTATCAACATTCTTGTTTTTCTGTCAATAAAGAGCATGTGCTAATGCTTTTGGGGGGAAGACTATTTTAATCAATATTTTTCCTATGGTTTTGATTTTCAAGAGAACAGAAATCTTAAACAACACACTTGTTTTTGAGTGTCTGGTACTGTGCCTAATGAATATTTTTCTAATTAATATGTTATCATTGGTAAAATGTACTTTCTGTTTACTTCCAACACTGATTTAAAATGACTTATGATAAAAGATATATTAAATTAAATGTTTGAATTGACATGTACACACTGCTATATTTAAAATGAAGACCAACAAGGACCTACTGTATAGCACAGGGACCTCTGCTGAATACTCTGTAATAACCTAAATGGGAAAAGATTTGAAAAAGAATAGACATACGTGTAACTGAATCACTTTGCTGTACACCTGAAGCTAACACATTGTTAACCAATTATACTCCAATACAAAATAAAAAAATTAAAAAAGAAAATACACTTGCACAGAAGAGAAAGATAGCAATATAAGCTAAACAACATTGAGAATGAGGCAAAATATTATTGTACTTCACGGTATACTAGCTTTATCAATATAAATATAGTCATTATTTGAAATGGAAGGAAATTAACTCAGCACTGCTCTTTCATATGAAGGCATATAAATACAGATACAGATACAAACATATAATGGTATTTCTATCCATCATTCATCTCCTTTTATGTCGTTCCATTATAATATAATCTGTGTTTGTTATCTCTCTATTAATATAATGGTATCATTCACTTTCATATATCAGATTTTGTTAAGCATCTGTGTCAGAGTGTTTTAGGCGCTGGAGATACAAGGGTTAAAAAAAAAATCCTTGTCCTCATTGAATTTATATTTTATTCCCAAGTTAGGTAGAGATATTTAATAAGCAAAGAAGTCAAATATATCATATAATCACTAAGGACTATGGAGAAAAAACAGGCAGAGAGAGAAAGAACTCAATTAACTAAAGACACATGGAATCAGAAAGAACACATACTTGTTCTCTGTTTTTCATTTTTGTCACTAATATAAGAAATCTGAGACTCTGTGGAACTGACACGGAGAAAGTCATGCCCTGAATTATATCTTGTTATTAGTCAATGCAGTGTTTAAAGTAGACATGGTGACTTTTTTAGCCACATACTCAAAATATGCAGATGACACCACCCTTATGGCGGAAAGTGAAGAGGAACTAAAAAGCCTCTTGATGAAAGTGGAAGTGGAGAGTGAAAAAGTTGGCTTAAAGCTCAACATTCAGAAAAC
>NW_011489481.1:200-797 GCF_000754665.1 Bison bison bison | reverse complement strand
TATCTCTTGGTAGAATCTTAATAAGTTTGAGATTAGAAACACTTTTCTGAGATGCATGTGGTCTTAGTTCTTTGGGGTATTTCTTATTGGATCTTTTAAATTATAGAAAAAAAGCACAGTAATCTTTGAAAATGCCAATATACCTTATTCAGGATTAACTCTGGAACTTCACAAAAGAAGCCTATTTTCCCACTTTTAATTGTGCATGCCATAAAGCTCATATCATTAGTCATTTCTCTGGATTATATCCTTGCAATTCTTAACTGAACTGAGTGTATGAATTTGGTAATTTCCTAGTAGAAAATAAGATCCTAAGGGAATAAGACACCAAGAAAATGTGGGGTTGGAGATAGTTTTGAGTATAGGTATAGGCCTAGGATTCAAGATGTTCCTCAGTATTTCAAAAACATGTGGGAGATACCAGTTTTGGAAGGACAAGCCTTGTATACTTCTTAAGTTTGTCTAGTGATCACTCATTTCTTGCTATGCAGTGAAAGTGTCAGTCATTCAGTTGTGTCTGACTCTTTGTGACCCCATAGACTGTAGCTCACCAGGCTCCTCTGTCCATGGAATTCTCCAGGCAAGAATACTGGAGTG
>NW_011489481.1:0-100 GCF_000754665.1 Bison bison bison | reverse complement strand
CAATAAAGCAGAGTTTTCCAAATTTGCTGGCATATTGAGTGCAGCACTTTCACAGCATCATCTTTCAGGATTTTAAATCGCTCAACTGGAATTCCATCAC
>NW_011489480.1:19348-20859 GCF_000754665.1 Bison bison bison | reverse complement strand
TGATGAGATCAGACTTACCACATACAGAGCTAGATGGGGCAAAAGTCTGAGAATTTGGATTTCTGGTAGTAGCTGATGAAAACAGGGATGGGAGGGAGGTTGATGGGATGTGTGAAAAAAGGATTATTTAGTTCTAAATTGGTCTCTTAGAAGTTAGATTGGTCTCAGTTCTATTGAGACTGATAGTTGATATCAATGGCCCTGACAGTGTCAAGCTGTGTTGTAGATATTGTCCTACCTGGAGCACCCTGAGCCCTAGGGACCTATTTTATTCATTACCAAGAATTGTGTCAGGTCAAGAAGAGAAATTTACCAGAAACCAATGCTCTGTAGGTCTATCTTGAATCCTTCTGTGGATAGTGGTATTGGGGCCAAGGGATAAGGGTGATCTTATTAGTCCGTTTGTCCAGACTTCTTTGAGTCCCAGGTCTACATGTCCAATTTTCTACTCAACTTCCCCATTTCAATGGCTCAAAGATATGTCAAATTCAACAAGTTCAACAAAATACTTATAATCTCCAAACTCTACAACCCCAAATGTGATCCACTTTTAGTATCTCGTCTCTTATTGAATGGTGTAAACTGAAAATCTAAAAGTCATCTTTGTCACCCATATCAAATCTGTCCCCTTGTCCTGTTGACTCTATTCCCACTTTACACCCACAATCCATCTACTTTTTCCATTTCCAATATATACACCCCTTACAAATTCCACCCTGAAACAAGCCACTAATATCCCTCCTCTGTTCTATTATAACAAACTCTTAACTGGGCTCACTCCTTCCATTTCCACTTCTAATATAAGTACCAGATTGATCTTTTAAAAACTTGTCATATTATGTTTCTCCCCAGCTGAATAGCTTTACATGCCTTTTGGTGTACTTAAAATCTCAGTTCCTTATCATGATTATCAGTGGCCCAACTTGAACCAGTCTCAGTTCACCAAACCCCAGCTATACTGGCCTTTCTAATCTTTGGCCTTAGGAGGTTTATTTCAAACATTGTTATTCCTTCTACCTAAAACTCTAAGCTCCAGATGTACATATGTACAGCAAAGTGATTCAGTTATACATATATATACATAGATACATATACGTATCTATTCTTTTTCAACTTCTTTTCTCATTTAGGTTATTACAGAAAATGAAGCAGAGTTCCCTGTGCTATCTACAGTAGGTCTTTTTTGGTTATTTGTTTTAAATATATCAGTGTGTACATGTCAATCCCAAACTCAATATTCCTGCTCCCCACCCTTCTCCCCTGATAACCATAAGTTCATTCTTTAAATCTGTAAATCTGTTTTGTAAATAAGTTCATTTGTACCATTTTTTTTTGATTCTGCATAAGTGATACCATATGATACTTGCATTTCTTTGTCTGATTTACTTCACTGAGTATGTTAATCCCCAGGTATATTCATGTTGTTGCAAATGGCATTATTTCATTCTTTTTAATGGCTGAGTAATATTCATTGTGTATATGTACCACATCTTCTTTATTTGTTCATCTGT
>NW_011489480.1:17920-18942 GCF_000754665.1 Bison bison bison | reverse complement strand
TTAGTGTTTTAATGAACTTCCATACTGTTCTGTATTGGGAAAACTGGACAGCCACATGTAAAAAGAATGAAATTAGAATATTCTTTAACACCACACACAAAAATAAACTCAAAATGGATGAAAGACCTACATGTAAGACCAGATACTATCAACATAAAACTCATAGAGAAAAACAGGCAGAACACTCTGACATAAATTGCAGCAATATCTGTTTCAATCAGTCTCCCAGAGTTATGGAAATAAAAACAAAAATAAACAAATGAGACATAGTTAAACTCCAGATTTTTTTATATGGCTGCCTCATTCTCATCATCTTTTAGGATTTGAAATAGCTCAACTCAAATTCCATCACATTTGGAAAACTCAGTAGTGGCCACAGGACTGGAAAAGGTCAGTTTTCATTCCAATTCCAAAGAAAGGCAATGCCAAAGAATGCTCAAACTACTGAACAATTGCACTCATCTCACACACTAGTAAAGTAATGCTCAAAATTCTCCAAGCCAGGCTTCAGCAATACATGAACCGTGAACTTCCTGATGTTCAAGCTGGTTTTAGAAAAGGCAGAGGAATCAGAGATCAAATTGCCAACATCCACTGGATCATGGAAAAAGCAAGAGAGTTCCAGAAAAACATCTCTTTCTGCTTTACTGACTATGCCTAAGCCTTTGACTGTGTGGATCACAATAAACTGTGGGAAATTCTGAAAGAGATGGGAATACCAGACCACCTGATCTGCCTCTTGAGAAACCTATATGCAGGTCAGGAAGCACCAGTTAGAACTGGACATGGAACAACAGACTGGTTCCAAATAGGAAAAGGAGTATGTCAACGCTGTATATTGTCACCCTGCTTATTTAACTTATATGCAGAGTACATCATGAGAAACACTGGGCTGGAGGAAGCACAAGCTGGAATCAAGATTGTGGGAGAAATATCAATAACCTCAGATATGCAGATGATACCACCCTTATGGCAAAAGCTGAAGAAGAACTAAAGAGCCTCTTGATGAAAGTGAAAGAGGA
>NW_011489480.1:11267-17801 GCF_000754665.1 Bison bison bison | reverse complement strand
TGCCATGAAATTAAAAGACACTTACTCCTTGGAAGGAAAGTTATGACCAACCTAGACAGCATATTAAAAAGCAGAGACATTATTTTATCAACAAAGGTCCGTCTAGTCAAGGCTATGGTTTTTCTAGTGGTCATGTATGGATGTGAGAGTTGGACTGTGAAGAAAGCTGAGTGCTGAAGAATTGATGCTTTTGCACTGTGGTATTGGAAAAGACTCTTGAGAGTCCCTTGGACTGCAAGGAGATCCAACCAGTCCATCCTAAAAGAGATCAGTTCTGGGTGTTCATTGGAAGGCCTGATGTTGAAGCTGAAACTCCAATACTTTGGCCACCTGATGCGGAGAGCTGACTCATTTGAAAAGACCCTGATGCTGGGAACGATTGGGGGCAGGAGGAGAAGGGGACAACAGATGATAAGATGGTTGGATGGCATCACTGACACAAAGGATATGGGTTTGGGTGAACTCTGGGAGGTGGTGATGGACAGGGAGGCCTGGCGTGCTGTGGTTCATGGGGTCACAAAGAGTCGGACAGAACTGTGCAACTGAACTGAACTGAACTGAAGATTCTCATCATTCAGGCCTTGAAATAAATGTTACCTTCTCAACAAAGCTTTGTTTTAACATGAGACATAAAGTAACCAGTTCTCAGCCCTACCCTGTTTTAGTCACTGTGTCATTACCCTGTTTTATTTTCTTCATCCATATTGGAATTTATTATATTTACTTGTTCAATTCCTGTTTCTCTATTTCAGAATGTACTCTTTATAAGAGCAGGAGCTTATTTATACCCCTACAACATACTCAGTGCCTAGAAAAGTGCTTGGTAAATTGCAGTAATTCACTAATATTTGTTGAATGAATGTCAATGATTCCTATTGTTAAATAATTACACTCCCCATAAACTGATTATCTTCAGCCTAACAAGATTATCAGTGAAAACTTTTATCATTATTTAATGTGCAGCTATTTAAATCTCCTTCAACTCTTCTTTGGGTTTATAATTCTGCTTTTCCTCTTTTGTAAGAATGAGGCTACCCCTGATTTCGAGGGGGCTAGCAAGAGATTACATGATCATAATAACTTCCTATGTCTATTCTGAAAAGCAACATGCTTTTTAGCATGCAAAATTATTTGAATTAAATCATATTTAAAGTTTAATTGCATCTATTTACCATTGACATTTTTCAGAATATGTATTTAAATCTCTTCAGAAAAAAAAGGTCTGTATTTCATTCTCTAACTATCTCTATTTGCATGTATACAAATACACACACACACATGCATTCTGATAAACTAGCTGATTTGGGAAGTCAGTGTACACTGCAGAAAACATTTGTTTCATAGTAGAGCCACTTATTAGAAAAAGATCTGTTTGTTTCTAAAGGAGTACCTTTTTGTCTTCCAGAAAAAAATATATTAATAACCATTGGAGTATAGAGGAATTTTTACCTTCTTGAATTTTTCACTGCACTAGTGGATGTGACTTGCTGGGGAGGTTTGGATAATTGTTGGAAAGTGTACTCATTTCTAAAAGAATCCTGCTGAGGCTACGTGGAAAGATTAGTAATGTCAAAGAATTGCAGGGTGCTCAGTTAATTGATTTTTTTTCTATCTGGAGGATAGCCATTCTATTCCTTTATTTTCACTGTAGTTGGTATATAATAGACTGATCTCAAGGTGCACAATTGAATTATCTGCAGTTGTGAGAACATGTGCTTTTAAATGGAAAGCTTGGTACCAATTTAATAAACAAAATTATATGGGCTGACATTAACCCTTCTCATTATTTCCCTAGGTGTGTGTTATCTTTTTCATGGCTTAAAGCTGACCAACAAAACAAATAACAAAAGGATAATAAATAAGTATATTTATAGCAAATACCACATGACTCTTTTCTTATTATATGTAGATTTCTTGTTCTTCATCCAACTAGAAATAAAAGCTCTTTTTTTATCCCATTTTAAGGAGCATATATAATATTTTCTTTCAAACTAATCATAATCATCATATCTGTAAAATACTTTTTATTTCTGAATCTGTAAGTCTTTAAAAACATTAATTTTGAGAGCTCCACTATGAAACAAGAAATGCTGATCCCCCAAATCATGTATTCTACTTCCTTGTTGGCAGGATACCATGCAGAATTTCTGCAGTTGGTATTTAAAAGAACTGTCCTTTCCTATTTCATCTTCCCTAAATGGTAGTTACCTGGCAGTTTATGAAGAAAATATTCAATCTTTTTTCTGAACTAGTGCAATGCTACTGGCAATTCTGCACTGACTTAGATTCCACTGCCAATAGGTTAATGTATTAGTTATAATTAATATATTGGTTTTAAAATAATTTTATTTATTTTTGATTACGCTGAGTCTGTTGCTGTGTGGGCTTTTCTCTAGCTGTGATGCATAGGCTTTTCATTGCAGTGGCTTCTCTTATTGCAGAGCACGGGCTCTAGGGCGCATGGGCTTCAGTTACTGCGACATGTGGGCTCAGTAGTTGTGCCTTCCAGACTCTGGAGCACAGGCTCAATAGTTGTAGTTCATGGGCTTAGCTGCTCCACCACATGGGGGATATTCCTGGACCAGGGATTGAACCCCTGTCTCCTGCATTAGCAGATGGGTTCTTTATCATTGAGCCATCAAGGAAGTACCAATATATTAGTCTAAAGTAAAGCAAGCTTGAACTAACTATTTCATCTCTGAGATTCTTAGTTCAGTTGGACTTCCCAGATCAGGTACTACTTGAATGAGAATGTAGAGTTTCCAAGGCTTCTGGCTCTGAGTATAGTCAGAAGATTAGGATTAATGAGATTTGATTCATAAAATATGTCAATAATTTTTTTTTGTATTCCCTCCAAAAAACCTTATGTAGATGTTTAAGGAGGAGAAAGAGATCATACATTTTGCAGAAAACACAATTCCTTGGTATTCTCAAAAAGCATAAATATTTTTCTCTGTGCTAAACAACTCTTCTCTGCTATAAAGTAAAAGGAAAATTTGTGAAGAAAAAGTTTAATCTGTGGTCATGGAACATATTAAAATGCCAGTTGAAATTCCTGGTAGCTGGTCTTCCCTTCAAAAAAATACAATTTATTTTGTATTTATTTGGGAAGGGGCACCAACATTTTAATTGACATTGTAAATTTGAAAGGTGACTATCAATTGAGAAAAGAGGGAAAATAAGCTATGTTTTAGGTACAAAACATATTAGTTAGCTTTTGCTGTATAACAAACTACCCTAAGGGCTTCCCAGGTGGCTCCATGGTAAAGAACCTGCCTCCAGTGCAAGAGACAGAAGAGACATGGGTTTGATTCCTGGGTCAGGAAGATTCCCCCAGAGGAAGAAATGGCAACCCACTCTGGTATTCTTGCCTGGAGAATCCCCATGGACAGAGGTGCCTGGCAGGCTCCAGTCCATTGTGTCACAAATAGTCGGAAACAGCAGAAGTGACTTTGCACGCACAGGCACAGGCAACCACATGATATTCACAGTAAATATTTTAGAAACATGTTTTTAAAAAGTAGCTTCTTTCTTCCTCTGAACCCTGAGCTCTATGATATCAGATATTGGAGGTATGTGTTCTGTTCCAGCACAGGCTCCTTGTCTCTTGACACCATAGATTATCTCCCCTGCCTTTGAGGGCAAGGATTGAGCCACCATCATGTTCAACCTAGAAAAAGCCACAATGGTTTCAAGACTCCAGCTTGATCTCCTGGACACACACAGACTCTGCCTTCTCCAGTTACTGTCTAGTGGGGTCACATGGGGGTGTTAATGTCCCATGAGGTGAACTTTGACTAATGAGACAGGAGATAGAAAGGAAATGGCAGATAAACTGATTGCCCATCCTCTCTTTCAAACAAAACCAAACAGTTCAGGAAAGCAGGGATTCCACACATCCATTCTGAAAGTATGCTACATGAAGACTCCCCAACCTCTGGGATCTAATGCCTGATGACCGAATGTGGAGCTGATGTAATAATAATAGAAATAAAGTGCACAGTAGATATGTTTGAATCATCCTGAAACCATCACCCCCAACCCCTGGTCTGTGGAAAAATTGTTTCTGCAAAACTGGTCCCTGGTGTTAAAAAGGCTGGGGACCGCTATCCTACACAACCAATCATCAGCCGGTTTTCCTGTACAGCTATGAGCATCTTGGTAACACATCATCCTGTCTTACTTTTTTCTCCTTCCTTGACTGAAATTTCCTTTTCCCTCATTCTTCATTCACTAAAAGTGCACTCTACCTCAAAAGCAAACATGTAAACGTCATGCCTTTGTGCTCTATTTTCTAGGGAACTCGGACTAAAATGGGCTTCCCTGGTGGCTCAGATGGTAAAGAATCTGCTGCAATTCATGAGACCTGGGGTGAATACTTGGGTTGGGAAGAGCCCCTGGAGGAGGGCATGGCAACCCACTACAGTATTCTGGCCTGGAGAATCCCCATGGACAGAGGAGCCTGGCGAGCTACAGTCCACGGGGTTGCAAAGAGTTGGACATGACTGAATGACTAAGTATAGCACAGCACAGGATAAAACAAAACATAGAAGACTAACTTTTCAAGCATTTGTTAATTTTCTACTATGTAAATATGGAATTATGGGATTTGTTTGTTTTGAATTTTTAAAAATTATTTCTTCATTTATTTGGCTGTATTGGGTTTTAGGTACACCACACAGGATCTTCCATCTTCCTTGCAGCATGTAGAATCTTTTAGTTACATCTGATAGGATCTTTACTCTTGAAGCATGTGAGCTCTTAGCTGAGGCATGTGGGATCTAGTTCCCTGACCAGGGATGGAACCCAGGCCCCCTTCATTGGGAGTATGTAGTCTTAGTCACTGGACCAATAGAGAAGTCCCTGATTTGAGTTTTGAACAACAAATCAATAATAGTCCTATTTAAGAATGACCCTGATTGGCTGGAGTATGACTCTCCATCTCCCATGGTTTGAGACAGATGAGTGGAGTTGCTGTAGTTAGAGAATAAAGGCAGCCTGCCTGCAGCAAAGCCATACTGAGATGGAGACAATGAGCAGTTTGGGTGAATTATGCTCTGTACGGGAATTTTTTTACACTTACAAAGTGAAAAGAAATTTTTTTGGCTCATCCATAGTGATGACAGGAACTCTTTTTAATGTTATTATAATGACCTATAAATACATGTAGATGTAAACCTAAGAATGAACTCCTTATGCTATTATCCCTTATACAATTATAAAATCTAAATTAAAAGTGAAATTAATCACATTACAAACCAATAAAATTTAAATAAAAATTGTTAATTTTATATAACAGATAATTTTTTTTGTTGAAGTCAAACCAGTGCTCACAATTGTTATAATACATACAAATGTTTAGTTGTCATATGATGGCTGTTTTCTCTGTTTAAACAATTTTGAGGCCTTTTATTTTATAGCTTCTTAGAATATCATTTAGTCCTTTCATCATATGAATGGGCCATTCACATATTAATTTTGCTTCTGTCTTTTTCCATGAGCCCAAGACAATTAAAATAGAACATTGCTCCAAAGTACAGAGTCATTTACAGGATGTCACATTGGACTCATGTAAATAAGTAGCTTACGTCAAAACTGAATACTCACATACAGTAATATTTTTTAAAAGCAAGAGTCTAGAATTTTTTCTCCATTCATCATTGTTTTAGGAAATCAATATCTACACAAAGGTAGCTGTTAGAAAGCTGTCATTTGTGACATTATGAAAGGTGAAAAAGAGCAAAGAATGTGCTTACTAGCATATTAGAACTTAAATGCTGTCACTTTATGATCCTTCTGTGCAAAGTGGTCACCTAAGCACAAATGCAAATATGCATTGAAATAGATGAATGTTTAATTATAAGATAATCAACCACATTATACAAAATATGCTATTCACATTAATTGCAGACACAATTTGAATGGAAACTCACACATGAAAAAAGAAATTGTTAGTCGCTCAGTCCTGTCCAACTCTTGGCAACCCCATGAACTGTAGCCCACCAGGCTCCTCTGTCCATGGAATTCTCCAGGCCAGAATACTGGAGTGGGTACCCATTCCTTTCTCCAGGGGATCTTCCTCACCAGGGATAGAACCCAGGTCTCCCACGTCACAGGCAAAAACCTTGCAGTCAACTCATGGACACAGTACTCTTTCCATGGACTACTAGAAAAATGAAATCCTCTACTGGGAAAACATGCCCTACAGCTGTGATTTTTAATTTATTTGCCATCTCTTTGTTAATCAGGTAAAAATCCATTTGTTCTCATCCTAGAAAATTTGCATATATGTGCACAAACAATATTTTGAATAGAATTTCAGTAAGTTTATGAATGCCCTGGTGCCAATCCAAGACTAGTATAATTACATTATTTCTTTGAATTCTTCTAATTATCTTGGTAAGTAATATCCTGTAGAGAAATCTCAAAGCAGCATAATTATTCTCCCTTTTGTACGTTGATTTTTTTCTAATATTCCTTTGGAACACTTTTTCTTAATCTTTGAATATCAATAGCTTCACCAGGAACTTTTCT
>NW_011489480.1:9373-11167 GCF_000754665.1 Bison bison bison | reverse complement strand
ATATTTTTTCATCTTATCTATTTCCCTTTTCTTTCATCTCTACATATCTATCATCTTTTTATAATAATTTTATATGTTATTTCTTTGTAATCTCATTTTGTGTGATTTTTTTGGAAGCTTAATTTACATGTCCCTGACTGTGGTTTCAAATATTGTTTATTCCAGTTTTAGTGGCATTGGATGCAATATTTTCCTCTGTAACATTTTCATTTACTTCTAATATTTATTTTTATTTGTCATATTTCCTTTTTATTGACAGCTTATTTTCCATCTCCTGCTTTAAGATTTTTTTAAAACAAGATTGCACTGCTTGTACATTGTTTGAATTATAGACAAATTTGTTTTTAACTTTTAGCCTTTAAGTCAATGCTTGATACAACACATGTTATTAATTTGTTTTTTAAAAATTTTATTGGAGTATAGTTGATTTATAATTTGTTTTTTTGATTATGTTTTATCTTTCTTTGTTTTGTGATTTCTGCACACAGGTCAAGTAGTTTTCTTTTTAATTAGACCAGTAATTAATGACTTTAAACGCCCTTCTTACTAGTCCTGACCCCCTGCCTCCAGACATTTTTATGTGATAAATAAAATTTTAATCAGTCTTAAAATAATATTAAGAAAGATATCTCAGCTACTCAAAATCAAACAATTTCTAAGTAATACTTGTTTAATGCAGATGTAACACCTATGAGTATTTCTATACCAGATATTTTTTAATCATAAATGAAATAGAAGTTACAATAAATGTAAGAAAAATACAGAAAATTAGATTATTATTAGGGGGCTTTGATATACTTTTCCTAGTTCATATTAGCTCAACTCTAAAAAATTATAAAAGATATGGAAAAAAAAATCCCATACTTAAATATGTTGAACTCAAATTAGCAATAGAAAAAGTAGACAATATGCTGGCAAGTCTATAGAAGACTTGAATAATATAATTCGTAAACTTGGCTTTGCAGTAACTGAGAAAAGTGAATTAAGATTTACTATAGTTCTTTAGAATTTGGCAGTGGCTTCATTTTATCCTGTTACCTTTTGCTCTGTACGTTTGGGAAGTATGTTATGAGACAGACAAATCTAGAATTGTCATAGGTTTATGGTAGATCAACTCTTATTTAAGGATAAAATGTCTCTAAGGAATGCTTTTTGCCTAAAAGTTTACTTTGTCTGATTATTAGTACATTTACATCAGATTTCTTGTAGTAACTTGTTGTATATATATATTTTTCTGACCTCTCCTTTCAAATTTTTTTTCATTCTTATATTATAAACAGAATATGGTAGGGGTTTGCTTTTTATCCAGTCTGATAATCTCTACAATATTTATATCATTTAATTTAATATAATTCATTTAATATACCTGCATGGAAATCTACCATCATGCTTGCTTTTCTACAGAGTCCATAAATGTTATCTTCTTTTTTCTTTTTTTACTTTCTTTGCATTAATAAAATATTCCTGGTACTCTATTTCTCTTCTAACTACCTTATTATTTATACATTCTTTTACTTTTCAAGATTACACTAGAGATTAAAACATGGATCCTTATTTATTAGGTTATAATATAAATCAGATGTTTTCCCACTTCTTTGAAAATATAAGGACCTTGGAATACATTAATTTTATTTGTACTCTGGTAGATTGTATTTTTTCAGATTTAAAAACATGTTTTGACTTCTGTATTTGTATGGGCTTCCTTGGCAGCTCAGCTGGTAAAGAATCCTCCTTTAATGCAGGAGACCCTGGTTCAATTCCTGGGTTGGGAAGATTCACTGGAGAAGGGATAGG
>NW_011489480.1:8605-9273 GCF_000754665.1 Bison bison bison | reverse complement strand
CTTACTTACTTACTTATTCTTAATAAAAGATCATATAATCCTGCCCAGTGTCATATGATTTGAAGTACCTCCCTGTGTTGATTTGTCTTGAACATTGACCCAAGGTTTGGCTATACAACGTACATTGGCCAAAAGAATTTAAGTGGACATGATTTTATGTGATATCGAAGCAGAAACTTTAAAACCACTGAAAAATTCTGCCATTGCTCTTTTTGTTCTAACATGAGAATAGTATGATTTAAATAGTAGTTACTTATATTGTGGATATTGAAATGAAGACAATATATAAAGAGGAACCAAAGCCAATCCAGAGCTACCATAGCTAATATGTAATGTGAGACAAATTGTTTTGTTAATCCATTAAGACTTTGGAAATTGTCTGTTACTGCCACATAACCTATGGATGCTAACCAAAACATCTCTTATTTTCTTTTTTTCTATCATCAAAATGTATCTTAATTTGAAATTTGAAAGTCTTGGACACTAATGATAGAGTTTTACACATTCTATATTCATTTAGAATTGCTTGAAAAAAAAGGTAAAAGTGTTAGTCGCTAAGTCATGTCTGACTCTATGCGACCCCATGGATTGTAGTTCACCAGGCTCCTCTGTCCATGGAATTCTCCAGGAAGAATACTGGAGTGGGTTGCCATTCTCTTCTCCAGAGG
>NW_011489480.1:5634-7544 GCF_000754665.1 Bison bison bison | reverse complement strand
GTGGGTCTGGGGTCTAGACGCAGCTTACCTCAATTCTCGGCTCAGGGTCTCACAAGGATTCAGTCAAGATTTTGGACAAGCTATATTCTTATGTGGAGCTTTGACTGGAAAGAATCTGCTTCAAACCTCATTGAGCTTGTTGGTACAATTTGTTTCCTTCAGGTTATATGACTGAGGGATCTATCTTTTTGCTGGCTGGAAGTTGTCTTCAGGTCTTAAGGTCATCTGCAGTTTCCTGCCATGTGATCCTTTCTATAGAAAGTTTACAACATGTCATATTGCTTCTTCAAGCCCGGAATGAGAGTGCTGCTGCTGCTGCTAAGTCACTTCAGTCGTGTCCGACTCAGTGCAACCCCATAGACGGCAGCCCACTAGGCTTCTCTGTCCCTGGGATTCTCCAGGCAAGAATACTGGAGTGGGTTGCCATTTCCTTCTCCAATGCATGAAAGTGAAAAGTCAAAGTGAAGTCGCTTAGTCATGCCCGACTCTTAGCGACTCCATGGACTGCAGCCCACCAGGCTCCTCCGTCCATGGAATTTTCCAGGCAAGAGTACTGGAGTGGGGTGACATTGCCTTCTCCGAGAATGAGAGTACTGTACATCTAAACAGCCAAGATGTAATCTAATAGTGGGAATAACATTCCATCACCTTTGCTATATAACATAACCAAATCAAGTGAATGACATCTCATCTCCTTTTATATATCCTATTTCCTAGAAGCAAGTCACAGGTCCTACCCACACCCAAAGACTTGATGGTTTCATGAATCTCTGCAATGCCTCCAGGGATGAATTATTGATTTTGGTTTACTATTTTTATAGTTAGAGACAGTTTTAGTGGCTTCCTCTTGGCCTTTCCTGCCACAATAGTCCTCTCTTTATGTGTCAGAGAACCAATGTGGTGATTCTGAAAGTTGCTGAGTACATCTATTCAAATTATACATTCTGAAAATGGAGAAATAACTCCATGGTGGGTATGAGTACTCACTGGGACCACTGCATGTTGGAGGTGAGCCAAAACTCCATTGATCACCTGACCTTTGACTATATAAGTCTTTACTCTGGCTTTGAAGGCAACAGAAAGATTTTTGGTCTCCAGGAATTGGTGTCAGTTCAGCACCAGTGTTCAGTAATTCCCTTCAATCTTGGCTATTTCCCTTTTCCAAATGCACAGTCACCCTAATAAATGGTAAATTACTTCAGGTTTCTTTGGGGAAGAAAGAAATCCAGAAGAAGAAATCCTTCTTTCCTAGGAAGAAGGTTAGCAATATAGGTATTTGCCAGCATAGCAGGCAATTTTCTCAAGGGGACATGGTCTCTCCTTCATTCAAAGATTGTAGTTTTGTGAACTGGCTCAAATTTTGGAATTAATTGAGGAGCTCTGATATTTGGGGGATTCAATTTGGCCTTTTGTTCACTAGCCCTAGAACTATTAGGCTTATACAGATCAATTAAGAATTTAATAAACTGCCCATCTATTTCTTTTCTAGATATACCATGATCCACTAGTCAATACCGACGATCTCTCCAAGTTAGACCATTCTGATTACTGCTTTGATGTCACTGCCCATTATAGTAGCTATGCCACCTTGTCTTTGGCAATCATACTGGTTTCCTAGGGTTGCTACAACAAAGTACCACAGAAATTTTATCCCCTCATATTCTGGAGTCTTAAAGCATAAAAGCACAGTGTTATAAAGGTTTGCTCCTTCTGGAAGCCGTGAAGAAGAATCTGGTCCATACCTCTCCCCTAGCTTCTGAGGGTCGCCAGCAGTCCTTGGCATTCATTGGCTTGTAGCTGCATCACTCCAGTCTCTGCCTTCATCGTGACTTCATATTCTCCCTGTGTCTAAATTTCTGTCTCTTATAAGGTCAGCAGTCACAGACTAAAAGTGAAGAGTTAGTTGCTCA
>NW_011489480.1:3792-5087 GCF_000754665.1 Bison bison bison | reverse complement strand
AAGCTAGAGCATTTGCAGGCCCAGCTGCTGAGTCAGCAGATCAACCACAACATGTGTGAGCTACAAAATGGCCATTTTGTAGCTTACCTTCCAGCCTCCAAATCTCCTACAAATCTTCTTTGCAGCCGACCTTAACTAGAAACAAACAAGATGATGAATTCTGGGAAATGGACTTCAGCCTCAGCAAGTTGACACATGACATAGCCATCACAAGATAGCTTGTGCAAAGTAAGATTCAGACTAAACCCACACTCATGTGAAAATACTAAACCAAGCTGGGAGAATAAACAGTTACAAAGTGTACAAAATAAATTGTAACCTCAACTGGGTCAAAACCGTATTAAATATCTAGGAAACTTCAGAACTCCACAAATTAAAAGTGTGTCATATGTGAACACAAATTATTTTTCATCATTAGTGAGGTTGAAAAGGGATTTGTCTGGCACAAATACATGACTTCTTCTATATTCAAAATGATCACACCCAAAGCAAAATGTTTAACAGAAAGATAAATTTCATATTAACAAGCACATTTGATAATTGTCCCAGGAAGGATTATAGGTAATTGGATGGAAGTATTTTTCATGTAATCTATGATAGTCAGCATTTTAAATGTTCCATGGAAACACTTATTTCAGAGATTCAGCAAAGCAGTATCAACGCTTATGTCAGAACAAAAGCATTCAGCTTCTGATTGTAGAGATGCTGAAAATTTACTCCATTTATAGTAAGAGTGTCTCAACTTTTTCTCTAAAATTACCCAAAACCTTCCGGAGGCCTCATGCAATTTATATAGTCATCCCACAAAAATTTATTGAGCCACTGTCATGTGCCAGGCATTTTTCTAGGTGCTCTCTATATAGCAGAGAATGAAACAGACATGAAATCTGCTCACAAGCAATAAGCTGCCCAGTGAGAAAATTTAGCCAATGAATCAATAAGTAAGTATCCATGTCTAGTTGTGATAAGTTCTATGAGGAAACATATGGCAGGGTAAAAAGATAAGATGTGATAATGCATGGTGCTTGTGTCTTTTTAGGTCATGTGTTTAGGCAAAGCCCAGTAAAAAAACTGACTTATTAGCAGAGATATGAATCAAGTGAGGAAGTGAGTGAATGAAGATTTCTGAAGGAGGAACATTCTAGGGACAGGGAATCATAGATGCAAAGACCCAGAAAACAGGAACTGTTTGTATATTACAGACCCAGCGAGGAGACCAGAGTGCCTAGAGTTGATTGAGCCAGGGAAAGAGTTGGGAGATGAAGTCAAGAGCAATCCAGGGGCCCATCTCAGAG
>NW_011489480.1:0-90 GCF_000754665.1 Bison bison bison | reverse complement strand
TCTCCACACTGTTCTCCATAGTGGCTGTACTAGTTTGCATTCCCACCAACAGAGTAAGAGGGTTCCCTTTTCTCCACATCCTCTCCAGAT
>NW_011489479.1:21349-21768 GCF_000754665.1 Bison bison bison | reverse complement strand
ACTATTAAGCCTGTGCCCTAGAGCCCGGGAGCCACAACTATCGAGCCCACACACCCTAGAGCCCATGCTCCACAAGTGAAACCATCACAGTGCGAAACCAGAACACTGCAACTAGAGAGTAGCCCCCACTCCCCACAGCTAGTAAAAGACTGCTCGCAGCAGCGAAGACCCAGCACGCCATAAAGAAATAAGAACCAATTAGTGGTTCAGGGGCAATATACGAGTGGGAGAGTGGGAGGTGTAAAGTACTGGGTGTGAGACATGCTCACAGATACATTGTATAACAGAGGGAATACAGCCAATATTTTGGAATAACTGCAAGTGGAAAGTGACTTCTTAAAAATTGTACATACAAAACAACAAAAAAAATTGTACAAAACATTACATTTTTTAAAAAATAAAATCTCCCAGCTGAAAAA
>NW_011489479.1:19763-20927 GCF_000754665.1 Bison bison bison | reverse complement strand
ATGGGCTGCCATGCCCTCCTCCAGGAGATCTTTCCAACACAGGGATTGAACCCAGGTCTCCCACATCGCAGGCAGATTCTTTACTGACTGAGCCACCAGGGAAGCCCTTTATTATTAGTCTATACATTATATATTTAAGTCCAGACCAGAGACTGTAGCTCTAGTAACTGATATTAACTCATCTGCTTGTGTTGGCTTAATTCCAGACAAAACATGAGTTTCAATGACTGTATGACAAGTCAGCACAGCATTGGAGGACATAAGTGGGTCACTTTTAGCTACAGTACATTGCTCATTGGTAAATATCATTAAATCTGCATTTATTTTCCTTTGGCAACCCCACACAGTTTGAGGGGTCTTAGTTCCTGGACCTGAGATTGAACCCAGGCCACTTCAGTGGGTGGAAAACGCTGAGTCCTAACCACTGGACAACCAGGGAATTCCCTTAAATCTGCATTTTTAACAAGAACAGCACATAAAACAAGTCAGAATTTTTTTTCAAAATTTGGACTCCTCAAAGCTGAAGGAGAGGCTATCATTAATTTCAGTTTTTCAAATCCTCTTCAGATTCTAAGGACCAAACCAGAAGATCTGGAGGTGAACCAGGCAATTGCTTCATCAGAAGATTTGTCCCCTCTGCAAAAACTGGAATCTACTGTCTACAGCTCTTTTGTGCTCATCACAAAATTATCTCAGGTTTTTTAAGTAACAGATAGATCTGCAAAATGGGCTAGCTCCCAGGCTGCCACACACTGTGGCCTACAGCTGACAACAGATGTCCTGTTTTACCTCAGATCAGCAATATTTTGATTTGTCCAGTGAGGCCTTACGCTCCTGTGAAGCAAAGAACTATACCAAAGCCAAAGTATCAATCAGTTTTATATTATTCTTTGGTTTCTGAGATTAGTGACAAATCATCTACAACACTAGTGGAACAAATTTCTCTGTTTTCCTGTAAATGACTAGAAAAAAACAATAGAGGAGTCTCAAAACCCATGAGGAATTCTTTGCCATAAATACTGGACTCCTGAGGACTTCCCTGGTGGTCCAATGGGTAAGAATCTTCCTGCCAATGCAGGGGACACGGGTTCGATCCCTGGTCCGGGAAGATTCCACACGTCATGGAGCAGCTAAAGTCAGTGTGCCACAGCTACTTAGCCTGCA
>NW_011489479.1:16511-17567 GCF_000754665.1 Bison bison bison | reverse complement strand
AAATTAAAAAAAAAAAAAACAAACCTCACATCCCTGCACAGGCATGGGGGTGGGAGCAAAGATTAGTGTCACTCTCAAAACATTAAATGATGTAAGAGTCATGATCCCAGGCTTCCTGGGTGGTCCAGTGGTTAAGAATCTGCCTGCCAGTGAAGGGGACATTGGTTCCATCCCTGGTTAGAAAACTAAGACCCATATGCCATGAGCCAACTAAGCCTGTGCACCACAACTATTGAGCCCACACTCTAAAGCCCGGGAGCCACAGCTACTGAGCTCGCATGCTGCAAGAGCTTTCACTGCAATGAGAAGCCCGTGTACCAGTGAAGTACGCAGTGAAGAGTAGCCCCTGTTCACTGCAACTAGGGAAAGCCCATGTGTAGCACAGCCAAAGACCCAGCACAGCCAAAAATACAAATAAATAAACTTTTTTTTTGAAAAAAGAGCCATGATCTCTATCATATGCCCATTTAATCAGTCTGGATGTGGTCTCTTTACTAGAGCAGATTACCAGGTGGCCACAGATTTGGGCAGATATATTCTTTTCACACACATCAGGAAGGAAAATCAGAAACAGGTTCCATTCACATGGGACAGACACCAAGACTATATATTCACAGTCTTACCCCACGGCTATGTTATTTCTTGTACTCTCTCTCATAATATAGCACAAAGGATACTAAGCCATCTGGATACTTCCTAAAGCATTGTATCGGTCCACCATACAGATGGTATCGTGTTAATTGGACGTGAGGAGCAAAATGCAAAAGTACCCTGGATGCCCTGATAAGACACACACTCTAGAGAGCTGGAGAGAAACCCTACAAAGATTCAGGAGGCAGGTTGGACCCTTTGGGTCTGGAAGCAACATTCTGCACTTGGAAATACTGCACTGGTCCATTTATTGAATGACGCAGAAGGCTACTCATTTTAAATGGGGCTCAGAGCAAGAAAGGCCTCTGTAGCAAGCCTCAGCTGTAGTAAATGCAATCCTGTTATTTGGGTCAGTGAAATGCATGATCCAGAAAGTTCCATGAAGGCAGAGGTATTGGTGGTTTA
>NW_011489479.1:14615-16408 GCF_000754665.1 Bison bison bison | reverse complement strand
CCCCCCAGCCACAAGGCTGGGCAGACCCAGCAGAAATTCATTCTAAGATGAAGTGGTACATCCAACGGGATTGGGATTAAGCAGAGGACACAAGGAAGCTGTAGGAACAGGCGGTCCAGACATTTATGTCACCCACCACTGTTGCACTGGGGTCTCTCCTTCAAATCTCACCTATGGGCACATGAAATGGAGCATCCCTTATGACAAGCTGCAAGCAAAAACAGAGCTCAAACTTGGTTCCTGGATATGTCGGCCCAGTGTTTGGGTATAAGCTGAAAACGTGCAGCTGCTTCCCTACCACTCCGCTCAAGGATGTCCCGGAAAGACAGTGGGCAGAGCTTTTGATGGTACACTTGGTCATCCACTTTGTGTGGAAGAAGTGGCTTGAGGTTATAATATATATTGGTTCACGGCCAACAGTGAATGGTTTGGTTGGTTGGATAGGAGCTTGGATGGGAAAGATGGAAAGATTGGGAGGTCTGAGGAAGAGGCATGTGGATATACTTATGCGAATGGGCACAAAGTGAAGGATTTTGTCTTTTCATAAAATGACCAAGGAGACAGGATGATCTGGTCAGTTGATATCAGCCAGTCTGTCCTCTGCCATCCCAGTCCTTGAACAATGGAGTAGGCACAGTAGCAGTGATGGCAGCTATGCATGGGCCCATCAGCCAGGGCTTCACTGTTGTACACATTGCCATGGCCAAATGTTAACATTCCAGCAAGAGACCAACACCAAGTCCCCAGTATGGCACCATCCCTTGAGGATATCAACGATTCACTTGCTGTCAAAATGATTACATGACCCCTTCCCTTTGACAATGTCAACTGTTCATTTTGACACACATGCAAATTATGGATTTGCCTTGACTAGCCCACAAGGTCTCAGGCAGCATCTCTATCTGAGGGCTCACAGAGCATCTGCTCTAGCAATACATGCCAAATTCCTAGTCCCATAGGGAGAAGCAAGGGAGGGGGACAGAGGAGTCTGGAGTGTTACCTCAGTGGGTGTTCCTCCACCTGCAAACTGGGGGAATGAGGAATAAATAGCTCCCTCATCTTGGGTTGGGTTCCCCAGAAGCAGTTGCTGAAACGTACATGCAATAACTTAAGGAAGTTCTCCCAGGACAACCTGATAAGAGAATGGAGGAAGTGGAACAGGAAAGAGGAAGAAGCTAAACAAATATGTACTTTCTGACAACATCTTGTGGAGGGTTGCTTCAGTGTGATCCAGCAGGAGAATACTGAATGGAAATTCTGCCTCAGAGCTTGTCCCTACTTGAGGCAAAGGAACTACATACACATACTCTCACAGCAGTTAGTCACTGGGTAAAGACTGTCCACGACTGGCAGATGGGAAGAAAAGGGGTTGTGTAAGGATGACTATAAACTCAGAGACAATGCCAGCTCTCTGCATGTACAAGCAAAGTGGCTCCATTAACCCAAAACCAGGCTTCTAAGAGCAGTAGAGACACAGGTACAGAAGCAAAGCGACAACAAAAGCCAGTGGAATTGTGCTCACAAATTGTTAAAAGAATTCGAGGTTTGCTAGAGTGGCTCATGCGGAGAAGGCAATGGCAACCCACTCCAGTACTCTTGCCTGCAGAATCCCATGGGCAGAGGAGCCTGGTAGGCTGCAGTCCATGGGGTTGCTAAGAGTCGGACACGATTGAGCGACTTCACTTTCATTTTTCACTTTCATGCATTGGAGAAAGAAATGGCAACCCACTCCAGTGTTCTTGCCTGGAGAATCCCAGGGACAAGGGAGCCTGGTGGGCTGCCGTCCATGGGGT
>NW_011489479.1:10171-13216 GCF_000754665.1 Bison bison bison | reverse complement strand
AAGAAAAGATACCTTAATATCTCTTATCACTTAGGAAATTTCAAATTTTTTAGCAGCTCTGTGTGAGCAATGATGAGGAAAACCAAGTATATATTTCTTATTGTAAATCACAGTATCCCTGGAGGGGATCCAGGCAGAACAACAACAGTAATGACTACACATCCCTAACACACATCAGTTTTTTAAAAATATAACTCTATTGGGAATTCCATGGTGGGCCAGTGGTTAGAACTTCATGCTCTTCCTGTTTGTTCAAACTCTGGTCAGGAACTAAGATCTCATAAGCCAAGTGGCAGAGCCAAAAAATGTATTTATTTCTTTATTGATGCAAATTTACATATCATATAATTTACCCATGTCAAGTGTACAATTCCATGATTTTTGGTAAATTTACCAAACTGTATGATTGTCACCATAAATCCATTTTAGGACATTTTCATCATCCCAGTAAAATCCTATTTACTGTTAATGCTTGTTCTCATCATGAGGCCCATGCAACCACTTTCTGTCTCTATGGATTTGCTTGTTCTGGACATTTCATATAAATGGTATCATATAATACATGTGATACAGTATGTGTATCAATACATGTAGATACAATCTGCAAACTTTCTTATCTGGTTTATTTCACTTACCATCACATTTTAGAGGTTCAATGGCATAGTGGCATGTATCAGTACTTCATACATTTTTGTGGCTGAATGACACTCTGTTGTATTACAGTTTGTTTATCAATTCATCAGTTAGTTGACATTTGGTTTGCTGCTTCTTTTTGGCTATAATGTAGCCCCTCCTTGGAACATTCTTGTACTAGTCTTTTCTTGGGTACTCATTCACCCTAGAAAATAACTGCTGGGTCATATGGTAAACTTATAACTAAACATTTTAAGAAACTGCCAAACTGTTTTCCAATGCACATTCCCATAAATATTCTGCACCATGTACATTCCCATCAGCCATCTGTGAGGTTTCCCATTTCTCTGTATCTTTACCAATAATTGTTATTGTCTACTTTTTTTATTTTAGCCATTCTAGTGGGTATGTGATGTTATCGCATTTGGGTTTTAATTTGCCTTTTCATAGTAATTAATGATATTGATCATATTTTCAAATTTATTAAGGTATAATTTGCATACCATAAAATTCACCTCTGTAAGAGTTCACCAATTTTTAGTAGATCTACAGAATTGTGCAATCATCACCTTCATGTTCATTTGCAGTTAATCTTCACTCCCAAACCTAGGTAACAGCTAACCTAGTTTCTGTCTATATAGATATGTCTTTTCTGGACATTTAATATAAATGCAATCATAGAATAGGTAGTTTTTGCATCTAGTTTCTGAATGTTTTTGAAGTTCATCCATGTTATAGCAGGGCTTCCCTTATAGCTCAGTTGGTAAAGAACCCACCTACAATGCAGGAGATGGAGTCGTGGGTTCAATCCCTAGGTCAGGAAGATCACCTGGAGAAGGAAATGGCAACCCACTCCAGTATTCTTGCCTGGAGAATCCAATGGACAGAGAAGTCTGGCCCACTACGGTCCATAGGGTTGCAAAGAGTCAGACCTGACTGAAACTACCTAGCACCCATGCAAGTAATCATTATAAAATATCATTTGTCTCTAGTAACATTTTTATCACATTGTATGAACACATCTTCTTTTATCTTCTCACTTGCAACATATTTGTGTCTTTGAAATTAAAGTACATCTCTCATAGATAATACATAGTTTCATTTTGGGTTTTTAATCCACTCTGATAATACTACCTTTGATTAAGTCACTTAAGCCATTCACAGTTAATGTTATTATTGGCATGGTTGGATTTATGTTGGCTATTTTGCTAATTTTTTATGTATGTGTCATCTGAGGAATATTCTGTCCCTCTTTTAATTATTGCCTTATTTTTTATTAAACACATTTCTACTGTATCTTTTTCATTCTTTTGTTGAATAATTTCTCTATTTTTTGAGTTATTTTTCTTAGTGGTTGCTCAAATTTTTTGTCATAACATAGATATTACCGCTTGTGGCATTCTTTTTTTTTTCCTGTGGTTTCAACTTACTGTTTTATGTCATTTATTTGTTCTAATATAGTTTCATTCCTTCTCTCCTCTGCTTGATACTGTTGTCATATAGATCACATCTTTTTATGTTAAAAGCCCAATAATACAATTTTATAATTATTATTTTATGGAGTTGTTTAAAAAATCTATTCAGATGAGAAAAGAGACGTACTACAGATATATAATTTCTGTCTTTGTATAACTGCCTACATAATTATCTTTAGTATGCTCTTTGCTTCTTTGTACAGATTTGATTTACTCTCTGGTATAAAATCTTTTCACCCTAAAAAAAAAACTTCTTTTGATATTTTTCCCATTTAATTTAATTTACTTATTTTTTGCTATTTCTTGTGAAGTAATTATGCTAGCAATACATTCTCTCACAGGTTGTTTATCTGGGAATTTGTGTTGCCTTCAGTTTTTTATTTGTTTAATTGCAAAATGATCACCACAATAAACACAATAAATCTAGTTAACATCCATAAGCACACATAATAATTTTTTTCCTTGTGATGTGATAATTTTTTCCTAAGATCTACTCTGTTAGCAACTGTCTTCAGTTTTGAAGAATAGTTTTCTGGATATTGGCTTCCCTGGTGGCTCAGCTGGTAAAGAATCTGCCAGCAATGTGGGAGACCTGGGTTCGATCCGTGGGTTGGGAAGATCCCGTGGAGAAGGAAAAGGCTGCCCACTCCAGTATTCTGGCCTGGAGAATTCCATGAACTGTATAAGTTGCAAAGAGTCAGACACGACTGAGTGACTCTCATATTCATTTTCTGGATATAGCACTTTCGTTTGACAGATTTTTCTTTCAATACTTTGAAAGTGGAAGTGTAGAACTAACTGTTCCATTGAAGAGGCAAAGTTAAAATTTTACATAACCTCCTGCTCCTTGCAAAGTTTGGATCACATAGGTCTCAGAAAGTGGGGACTCACAATACTAGGAACTGGAGCTTATCTCACTCACCCTTGTCCTGCTGTT
>NW_011489479.1:8244-9402 GCF_000754665.1 Bison bison bison | reverse complement strand
TCTCTGTGCCATGTGGGATCTAGTTCCCTGACCAAGGATTGAACCCCGGACCCCTGCATTGAGAGCTTGGAGGTTTAGCCACTGGATCACCAGAGAAGTTCCCAAGATTTCTTTTTAAGGAGCTTTTTTACTTTGTGAATTCAAACATCTTTCGTGGTAAAAGGGCTATTCAGATGATCTATTTTATCTTGGTTGAGTTTTAGTACAGGCCCATCTCATTTCATTGTTCTTCACTTTATTTCACTTTGCAGATACTGTGTTTTTCACAAATGGAAGGTTTATGAGCATCAGGCAAGTCTATTGGCACCATTTTTCCAGCAGCCTTTTCTCGTTTCGTGACTCTGTGTCACATTTTGTTAATTTTCACAATAGTTCCAATTTTTTCATTATTATATTTGTTACAGTCATCTGTGATCAGTGATACTTTATGTCACCATTACAAAAAGCTTACAACTCACTGAAGGCTCAGATAATGGTTAGCTTTTAGCAATAAAGTATTTTTAAATTAAGGTATGTACATTGTTATTTTAGACATAATGCTATTGCACATTGTGTGGTTAGGCCACTCAAGATGGTTGTTCTCTTGCTCTCTGTATATCCCCTGCCCAACCAATGCGTGCTTCACCTACACTCTACTCACATGACTGACCTTCCTATGTACTTGCCTCAGGCCCCAGCTAGTCATTGTTCTTGTCAAAGGTGTGGTGAGGGGCTTGCCCCTCTGCTAGTTGCCCTGGTAACTAATGAGCCCACCTGATGTCAATTCCCCTATAACTGGAGATCTCCCCTCCATCCACCACACACAGTGGGTGGGGTATCTCTGCAGGACCTTGCTTCTGTCATGTAAGCTCCTCCCATCCATCAAACCAGTGATGTCTCTGTCACTGACTAAGGGCTCTTTCTTTGGTCTTGAAGCTGGGGAAGCACAGGACTTGTAAGCCTGCAAGGGGCAGTCTAACACCCATTTAATTAACTACAGTATAGTGTAAACATAACTTTTATATGCACTGGGAAATAAAAAAACTGGTGTGACTCTCTTTATTATGATATTTGTTTTATTGTGGTGGTTTGGAACCTAACCTGCAATATCCCTGAGGTAAGCCTGTACTGTATTAGTGTTCTCCAGAGAAACGGAACCAACAGGATATAAATAGATAT
>NW_011489479.1:3991-6047 GCF_000754665.1 Bison bison bison | reverse complement strand
TTGAGAGTTTCTCTTTGATCCATGGGTTATTTAGCAGTGCTAAAGATTTATTTCTAAGTGCTCATAGATTTTCCTATTGCATTTCTGATATTGATTTCTAGCATGGTTCTATTATAGTTAGAGAACATATCCTATATGATAGGCAGAATAATGGTTCCCCCAAAGATGTCTACATTTGATCCCCAGAACCTATAAATATGTTATATTACATGGAGAAAAGGAGTTAAAGATGTAGATAGAATTAAAGTTACTGATCAGTTTACATAAAGTAGGGAAATTATTCTGGATTATCCGTGTGGGCCCAATCTAATCACAAGAATTGTAAAAAGTGGAAGAAAGAGGCCAAAGAGGTCAGAGAGATGTAACATAACAAGGACTTCACCTGCCATTGCTGTCTCTGATGTTGAAGGAAGGGGGATACAAGCGAAGGAATCTGGTAGCCTCTATAAGCTGGGAGGGCTTCCCTGATGGCTCAGCAGTAAAGAATCCACCTGCCAATGCAGGAGACGCAGGAGAACCAGGCTCAGTCCCTAGGTCAGGGAGATCCCTTGGAGGAATGGTGACCTGTTCCAGTATTCTTGCTGGAGAATCCCATGGACAGAGGACCCTGATGGGCTACAGTCCATTAGGTCTCAAAGAGTCAGACATGACTGAAGCTACTGAGAACACAGAAGCTGGGAATATCCTTCAGTTTACAACCTGCAAGTAAACACGGACCACAGTTCTGCAACCACAAGGAAATGGAATCTACCAACAAGGCAATTGAGCAAGAGAATGGATCTTCTTGAGCCTACTGAGAGGAGTGCAACTGTCCTAACACCCTGACTTTAACTTGATGAGACTTGGACTCTACCTCCCTGTGTTACAGTCAGGAAAGTGTCCCAGGCCAGAGAACTGGAGTGAATATGCGGCTCCCCTCATGTGTTTCTCTTTTCTCGGGATTGTATTCCTGTAATACTTACTAAGCAATGCCTGAAAAAGTTGTCTCATATTTTATCCAGTTTTACTGTTGCTTATGGTGGGAAAGTGGGTTCAGTACCAGTTACTCCATCATGGTCAAAGGTGGAAGTCGCTTTCTGGACTTTTCCGTGTCGCACTTCAATATTTTTTAAAATGTTTTTTAAAAGCTAAAGAAGATTACTATAACACACAGATAGTTGGACTCCTCAGGAATGAAGGTTTAGGTTATATCACCAAGTAAAATACCATTAACTGAAGTAAAAGGGTATAATAAATGGATCTTTTAGGGAGAATCTTATAAATACCAGTTATGGCCTTGTGACTAGTCACCTAAGCAAGGGCTATAGATTCCACTTGAATTTTGTCCCTTGTTGTATCATACTCTTGTTTCCTCCCAATAGAATGTTAGGGGAGAAATTTAGCATTTTTAGTCCATATCTAGGAGAATATAGAGGTAAGATCCAAGAAATTCTGCATTTGGAGTTGAATGCAATTATTCACAAAATTTGGGTTATCTTTCTTTGGGGTTGGCCGTGGAGCAGTATGGTACTTCCCTGGTGGCTCAGTGGTAAAGAATCCACCTGCCAATGCAGGAGATGCAAGTTCGATCCCTGAGTAGGGAAGATCCCCTAGAGAAGGAAAGGGCAACCCCCTCCAATATTCTTGCTTGGGAAATCCCATGGACAGAGAGGCCTGGTGGGCTACAGTCCAGTCACAGAGAGTCGGACATGCCTGAGTGACTGAACAACAAAATGGAGCAGTATATTTGGGGTATATGCAAAATAGTCAAAGTGTGTTAGGCAGAGACATTTTGGGAAGAGTAAGGGGAGAAAAGGGTATTCAACCATTCAACATATTTGTTGAACTTTTACTCTGCCAGGCTTTTAAGACACATCAATAAACAAACAGGTAGTTTCCTAATCTCTCAGAGGTTATATTCTAACAAGGAAGGACAGAAAATAAATAATGGTTATAATAGTAGGTAAGAAAGTAATAAAATTATGGGGGAAAACTAGAGCAGGGTAATGGAGTTCAGGCCTGCTGGGCATGGGGAGAGATGGGATGCTTTGCATGTGTGCTCAGTCATGTCTGACTC
>NW_011489479.1:269-999 GCF_000754665.1 Bison bison bison | reverse complement strand
ATTCTTGCCTGGAAAATCCCAGACAGAGGTCCCTCGTGGGCTACAGTCCACGGGGCCTCAAAGAGTTGGACACGACTGAGCAAGTGACACTTTCACTTTCAGTACCCTAAAGGGTAGAGTTCTAGCAAGTTCTGTGGGTGTGGCACCACAGTGACTTCTCTACCATTCAACAAGTAAAGGCATGCATCCCCAACAAGGTCTAGATTTCACCCCTGGGGTGGGAGTGGGGCTCTTCCTTGAGTACTCCATCTTGGCCATAGGAATAGTGGTTACTACATATGCTCTTAAGATTTCTCTTTACTTCTAAGTAATCCCTCATTATTCTACCCATGTTAAATAATTCTTCATATCAAACCTTCCCTGATCAAAGTGCTGTGTAGTTTCCCTCTCCAAATAAATACTGAAATGGCCTGGAGATAGACCCTGAAAATTGACAACTCCAGACCCACAAAAACAGGATTTGGAGATTGATTTGTTCACGCCTTTGGGCTTGAGGGAGAGGAGTGACCCCACATAAAGAAAGGCAATGCCAAAGAATGCTCAAACTACCGCACAATTGCACTCATCTCACACACTAGTAAAGTAATGCTCAAAATTCTCCAAGCCAGGCTTCAGCAGTACATGAACTGTGAACTCCCAGATGTTCAATCTGGTTTTAGAAAAGGCAGAGGAACTCAGAGATCAAATTGCCAAAATCCGCTGGATCATGGAAAAAGCAAGAGAGTTCCAG
>NW_011489479.1:0-169 GCF_000754665.1 Bison bison bison | reverse complement strand
AAGAGTCGGACACGACTGAGAGACTTCACTTTCACTTTTCACTTTCATGCATTGGAGAAGGAAATGGCAACCCACTCCAGTATTCTTGCTTGGAGAATCCCAGGGACCGGGGAGCCTGGCGGGCTGCCATCTATGGGGTCGCACAGAGCCAAACACGACTGAAGCGACT
>NW_011489478.1:29108-29384 GCF_000754665.1 Bison bison bison | reverse complement strand
CAGGGAAATTCAAACCAAAACCACAATGAGATATCACCTCACACCTGTCAGAATGACTATTTATAAAAAAGAAAACAAATAACAAGTACAGGCAAAGATGCGGAGAAAAGGGAACCTTGGTGCACTGTTAGTAGGAACGTAAATTGGTACAGTCACTATGGAAAACATAGGTTTCTCAAAAAATTAAACATAAAACTACTATACTGTCCAGCAATTCCACCTCTGGGTATTTTTCCAAAGAAAACAAAAACACTAATTTGAAAACATATATGCACC
>NW_011489478.1:24182-25388 GCF_000754665.1 Bison bison bison | reverse complement strand
AGTGAGAATAGAAGCTAAGAAACCTTAATAGGGTGCACTGAAGAATACTAAGGATCAAGAAAATAACCAATAGAATGAAAATGAGATCAGGAAAGTAAAAAGGTTAGCACAGAAATCAAAGGCAACAGAAGACAAGCAAAGAAGCAATAATGTATTGCTGCACTCCTGGTGAAAAGATAATCAATGGAACAAAACTCTTACTTAATGTATGGCAAAACCAATACAATATTGTAAAGTAAAAAAATAATAATAATAAAAAAGAAAGAAAAAAAGAAAAAAAATTATAATCCAAGAAAACTTTCCAGAAACAAAAAAGACCTATGTTTATTTATACATTAAAAATGAACATGTCAACTCCAAGATATAGCCTACTTCAACTAAAAGTTTTTAAAGATAAAGATAAAATCTTTGAGGCCTACAGGCAAAAAGATCAAGCAATATATAAAGGCAAAAACACTGGACTGGCAATCAGACATTCAAAAACAGTATAAAAAGCAAAGCAAAAATAGATAAGCACTTTACAAATACTCAATGAAATTAATTATGAAACAGGGATTTTATATCCAACAAATTGCCCAAGTATCAAGGCTTTTACATACGCATACATACAGTTTTTCAACCTACAAAATCTTAGGGAATTCTGTAATCAGAGCCCTTTTTGAGAAATTTACTAGAACAAATATTGGCAAACTATTTATGCATCCACAGATTATATCAAGCCTGTTTTGTTTCTGACAGAGACTGAGATAAGAATGTTTTTTACATTTTTTAATTGGTGAAAGAAAATTCTAAAATTAACAATATTTTGTGATCTGCAAAAATGATATACAAGTTAAATTTCAGTGTCTATAGATCAAGGTTTATGAGAATACAGCTACATTCATTTATTGTCTATAGTAGTTTGTGTGCTACAAAAGCAGAGCTAAGCAGTTGTGACAGAGACCGTATGGCCTGCATAGCCTAATATATTTATTATCCAGCCTGTTAGAGAAAAAGTTTGCAAACTTCTGCACTAGAAGATAAGCTTCTCTCACCCAAAAATATTTGGAAAAATTCAGCAAAAGGACTGGTGGTAAATCATTTTGTACATAGGTAGGTAAGTAGATTGAAGGACGGATGGACAATACAGATTTATGCAACAAAACAAATTTGGGATAAATGAGAGTGAAAGATATATATATATATATATATATATATATATATATA
>NW_011489478.1:20704-21630 GCF_000754665.1 Bison bison bison | reverse complement strand
AGAAAGACCGTCACTCTCTCTTCCTCTCAGGCTCACAGCAAGCACTATCTATCCCCGTCCCCTTCTGGGTTCAGATCAAGTCACATGGGTGAGTCCTGGCCAATGAAATGTGGAGGAATAGGACCCAGTTTGCGTGCACCTCTCTTCCCCCAATCCCACGTTTGTGAGCTAGGCCTGCTTACTATTTTTTTTTTTTCAAATTAGACAATATGTTCTACCTGTTCCCTTGTGTTGCTGTGCTGGAAGAGAATAACCTGGTCCCTAAAAATCAGCCATGCTATTTGACATTTTCTCTTCCTTCATTTGGGGCTTCCCTGATACCTCAGTAAAGAATCCACCTGCAATTCAGGGGACCCCAGTTCCATTCCTGGGTCAGGAAGATCCCCTGGAGAAGGGATAGGTTACCCACTCCAATATTCTTGGGCTTCCCTTGTGACTCAGCTGATAAAGAACCTGCCTGCAATACAGGAAACCTAGGTTTGATCCCTGGGTTGGGAAGATCCCCTGGAAAGATCTCTTTCCTTTATTTGTAGTCTAGTTGCAAAGAATCCAGATTCTGAGGCCCAAGGAGCTGGCAGAACCATGTAATGGAAGAAACGTGTCTGACTGACTGCACTGAACTGTGCCATGTGTAATATACATCAATCATTATTTGTTAACCCTCCCCCCACACCCCACCAAATACACCTTAGAGAAGATTTGCAGATTAAGTGAGGACTGTACTGGCACATATTGGTACCTGGCACATATTGTTACAGAAGTGCTTATAATTATTGTTTGTTTTGCAGAGATATTCTTGGCTTCAAAGATGTTTACTAGCTTTTTAACTCAAAAACAATTCTGCAAGTTCTTCAAGCTTCTTTCTTCATTTGAAAATGGAGAAAATCCATTTACCCAATTGTGCCCTTATATATATATATATATAT
>NW_011489478.1:18794-20604 GCF_000754665.1 Bison bison bison | reverse complement strand
TATATATATATAATTACATATATATTTGGGTACAAATATCCCTTAATAAATACCAAAGAGTCATCTAAGTTCAGAAGACATAAAATTGAACAAGATCTATAAGGTTTTTGCTTTTATAGCGCTTACATTCTGGTAGGGACTGAGGTTCCCACAAAAACAAATATTACAGAGAATAAAATCATACAAATTATTATGAAGAATAGAAACAAGGTGACTTGATTGTAAAACTAGGAATTAGTTCTAACTTAGATGGGGGTGACTTAAAAAGTTATTCTGAGAAGGTGGCATTTGAGCTAAGACCTGAATGGCATAAAAGAGTTAGTTGTGGGTGCAAAGTTCAAGGAGAAAAATGTCCCAGGTAGAGGGAACAACCAGGGCACAGGCTCTGAGGAGGAAATAAGCTTAGCATGTTAAACAGGGCAATGTAGCTACAGTTATTGGCAAATGTGGGAAAGAATAGGATAAGATGAGGTTGCAGAGTAAGGCAGGAGACAGATCTTGTCGAGATTTTCTAGTTGACATCAAGCATTTTGGACTAAGATGTAAGACAGTTTAAGATTTTAAGCAGAATAATGGCATGATATGATTTAACTTTAGAAAGAAAATTTTGGCTGCTGCATGGAAATCGGACTATAGGGCAAGAAGCAAGAGTGAAAGTCAAAGGACCAATTAGGTAACTATTGTAGTTCTTTATACAAGAGATGGTGATTTTAGCTAGACTAGTAGCAGGGGAGATGGAAAGAAGTGACTTGTGATATGTAGTTTAGTGGTAGAGCCAACAAGATTTGATAGTGCACTGGGTATAGATGTGAAGATGCATACACGGTCATTCCCAAGTACTGGCTTGTGCTTTTAGGTAACTATTCTAACTAAGGAACACTAGAAGAAAAAGCGATTTTGCGTCACTTTCTCCCTTCCTTTCTCTCTGTCTTCGAGAGGAGGAACCTCCTGAAGTCAGGTAAATAACAGTTATACTATTAATGAAATTAATGAGAACAGGATCCATTTTGTTGAGGTGAGAGTATTGCTGTTCTGTGTGAATGTGTGTATGTGTGTGCACATGCACTACACAATCATTAGATATGGTTTTGACCTAGGTGAGTAAGTAATTGCTGCTTCTAGAAAGTTAGATCCCTGTTCCAGGGCACTGATCATGGAGAGCAATAGCTCAAACAATGGAGGGCGCCCAAGTCTTCAGTTCAGTGGAGCTAAATCCAGTCAGCAGCTAACTTAGGACCTCAGGGGAAGATGTGACTATCTTGTATTGTCTGGTGGCCTTGATGTTTTGAAATTCCAGAACAAGGGGGCTTCCCTTCTTCAAAGTTTTAATGCTTTCAGAGATTTTATCTTGTGCAAGTCACTGATAAATACGTTGCTCAGCAAAACACACTGTGGTACTGTTTCAGATTTTGACCAGAAAATTTATAAAAAGAAAGCTCTAGTAAGATGTGTTCATTTATTACAAGTCTTTCCTTTTACTTTCATCACAAACATAAGAAGGCCTGGGATTCTGCCTCAATATTTATTCTCAATCCTCATTTTAATTCTTCACAACACTTTTGCACATATGGAACTGGGGTTCAGAGAGATTTTAAGACTTGCCTAAGGTCACACAGTGGCTCAGATCAGTGCTTCTCTGGTGGCTCAGACAGTAAAGAATTGGCCTGCAATGCAGGAGACCTGAGTTTGGTCCCTGGGTTGGGAAGATCCCCAGGAGGAGGTCATGGCAACCCACTCCAGTATTCTTGCCTGGAGAATCCCCATTGACAGAGGAGCTTGGCAGCACAGAGAATAAGAGGTGAAGCAGGGC
>NW_011489478.1:15060-17058 GCF_000754665.1 Bison bison bison | reverse complement strand
TCACCACCACCTAATTCTAGAACTTTCCACTACCTCTCCCCAGAAACCTTGTATCTATTAGCAGTCAATCCTAATTCCCCTCTTTCTCTGTCACATAAAAATGATTAATAGGATTTCTGTCTGTATCGATGTCCCTATTACAGACATTTTTATAAATGAAATTATATAAAATGTGGTCTTTTGTGTCTACGTTCTTTTACTTAGCATAATGTTTTCAAGGTTGACCCATGTTGCAGCACATACCAGTAGCTTACACCTTTTTATGGCTGAATAATATTCCCTTTTGTAGCTATACCACTTTTTGTTTATCAATTCATCAATTGATGGGCATTTGTGGTGCTCCCATTTTTGTTGCTTATCATGGATAATGCTGCTATGAAAATTTGTGAGCATATTTTTGCATTAAAATATGTTTTCAATTATTTTAGGTATATACCCAAGAGTTCCTTTGCTGGGTTCACATGGTAATTCTATGTTTAACATTTTAAGGAACTGCCAAATTATTTTCCACAGGGACTAAACCATTTTACTTTATCAGCAACAATGTATGAAGGTTTTAATTTCTCTTCATCTTTGTCAACACTTGTTATTTTCCAGTTTCTTTTTTCTTTTTATTATAACAGTCCTAGTGGGTGTGAAGTGTTCTTCCATTGTTGCTTTGATTTGCAACTCCCTAATAATTAATGATGTGAAGCCTCTTATCATTGGCTTGTTGGCAATTTCCATATCTTTAGAGCAATGTCTATTCAAGTCCTTTGCCCAAGTTCTAATTAGGTTGATTGTGTTTTTGTTTTTGAGTTACATATTCTGGGTGTTAAACCCTTATCAGACATACAATTTTTAAATATTCCTCTCATTTGTGGGTTGTCTTTTCACTCTCTTGATAGTGTCTTTTAATGTGCAACATTTTTAACTATTTAAATTTGAATGTATCTATTCTTTCTTTTGTTTCTTGTGATCTGGGTATTAAATGTAAGAAATCCAAAAACTTCAAGTCTGCCCCTGTTTTCTTCTAAGAGTTTTATAGTTTTAGCTCTAACATTTAGGTTTTGATCACTTTTGAATTAATTTTTTTTCTAATTTTATTTTATTTTTAAACTTTACATAATTGTATTAGTTTTGCCAAATATTGATTATGGTGTGAGGTTGCAGTCCAAACTCATTCTCTTGCACACGGATATCCAGGACTACTTCTTGAAAAGACTATTCCTTCCCCACTGGATGATCTTAGCACTTATGCCAAAAATTAATCACAAATAGATATATAGATTTATCTCTATACTCTCAATTCTGTTGCATTAGTCTGTGTATGTCCTGATGCCAGTACTAAACTTTCTTGATTACAGTAGTTGTATAGAAAGTTTTGAAATTGAGAAGTTTGAGTCCTTCAATCTCATTCTTGTGTGTGTGTGTGGCTATTCTGGATCCCTTGTATTTCCATATGAATTTAAGGATCAGCTTAACTGTGGCTTCTTAAAGTGAGGTGAGCATCCAGCCACAACCCCAGTCCATTAGCAGCAGTTATTTTCATTTCTAAGGAGGTGAAAATGAGAGATGGGGCAGACCACAGGACATAAGTCCCAGGTCCTCAGGACCATAGTGGGTCTGGGCAGCAGGATTCACAAAGGGAGCAGTAATGCTCTGTAGCATCACTTCTCAAGCTGTAATGGCTCATGCAGCCATTGCGTTGTAAACCAGGTTCTGATTTAGTTGGTCTGGGGTGAAGCCTGAAACTTTATTTCTAACACATTCCTAAGTGATGCCAATGCTGCTGGTCCATGAATTACACTTTGGGAAACAAGGCACATGTGCCATTCGCATCTACCTAGTAGTTCAAAGTATGAAGCTGAGACATCACTTAGGTTTATTCAGACTGCTCTTTATGCCAAATAAATAAATAAAATTTTAAAAAGGAAAGGAAAGCTAGGCCTTCAAGGGGAAAGAAAAGGACTTGGCAAAGCCCACAAGACTAGGTACAGGCAGAAACTAGGAATTCTG
>NW_011489478.1:13584-14767 GCF_000754665.1 Bison bison bison | reverse complement strand
AGATGGAGGAGGATATGCAGCATTTTAGATGATGTTGTGTTTGTACTTTGTTGTGTAGATTAAAAGAACTGTGTTGAATAAACCTAGGATTAGAGTGCAAAAAAAAAAAAAAAAAGATGGAGGAGGACATACAGCAAGGAAATTGAGACCTCAGTCCAACAACCACAAGGAAGTAAATCCTGCCAACAAGGAGAATGAAATTGGGAGCAGACCTTTCCAGAGACTCAAGATGAAAGCTCAGTCCTGGCCAAATCCTTGACTTCAGGCTGTGATACTCTTAGAAAATAACCTAGCTGACTTATGACCTATAGAGCTTTGTTGTTTTAAGCCATTGAGTTTGTGGTAAGCAAATATATAGTGATATAAATACCTTGCCTTCTTGATAACAGACTGAACTGTGTCTCTATGTTTCCTTCTCTTTCAGGGAACCCAGAGTCAAATTTGAGGCAGAAATGTTAAAAGTTTTAGGTCTTTACAGTCTGTACATCTATTTTAAATGTTTTTCTCTTAGTAACGGCTTTCTGCATTTTTCTGTATTTTTTTTTATTTTTTCCGTTCTTAATTATGTTTTAACATTCAATTTTATGTAATCTTTTTCTAGTCTCATTATAAAAGCAATATGTGTTCATTGTAGAAAATATGGAAAATAAAGTTATGCAGAAGAAGAGGAAAAAATTAAGCAATAGAATTCTATCACTTCATCTGGATAAAACAACTGCTAATGTTTTGGTGTGTTCTTTCCAGTCTTTTTCCCCATGCCAATATGTATATTTTTATATAATGAGATCATGCTGTATTATTATTCATATTCTTGTCATAAGCTACTGCTAAACATTTGAGGAAAAAACAAGATAGAAATTAACATATATTCTGTGGTTTGAAGGTATTTTTTTCTGATAAGTTGGTTGTTTGTCAGCAGATCTCACCTTTTTATTTGCCTCTTTCCTTCTGTTACTCCCATGACTCCTGGTGTTCAGCTATGTTGAGGGTTCCCAAGACAACCCTCAGGTTCAACAATTTGGTAGGATTACTCACAGAACTCAGCATATGGTCTCACTCACAGCTATGACTTGTTACAGCAAAAAAATACAAGGGAAAATCAGCAAAGGGAAAAGTAGCATGGGGACCAAATCTGGAAGAAATCTGATAAATTTTTCAAGAGTTCTCTCGCAGTGGACTCACA
>NW_011489478.1:8805-11519 GCF_000754665.1 Bison bison bison | reverse complement strand
GTACCAGGCTTGATGAACAGAGCTATGGCTGGATTTCAGTTTCCATTCAACCCCTCTGCTGGGGCACCTTTTGTGCTAACACATTGAAGACAAACAGGTTTGATGGGAAGGTTGGCAAATATGTGGCCTTTTCTTCTTTATCAAAAGGAATAAAAAAATCCTGTGCTACAACTTGCCCTCCAATTGAGCTGAATGGCTTGTTGCATCCATATGAAATATTTTTAATTCAGCCCCCACAACTAGACTAACACAGAAATGGTTGTTTGATGCAGGGGAGTAGCATGGTTCCTCACCAGTTGATCTCACCATAGAATATACATAACTTGTAATTGAATCATTGTGCTAAAGTGTTCTTATAACTACCTTTGAAAGAAGATAGTAAATGAGTATGAGTGTTGAGACATGGAAAAGAACATTTTAGTATGGAAAGCTGTTTTTCTGTTATGACTGTTGATATAATTTAAGAGCCTAAATGAACCTCCATTTCCTCATGTATAAAATAGGAAAAGAAAAATAATATTGGATTGGCCAAAAGGTTCATTCCAGTTTTTCCATAAGCTGTTACAGTAAAACCCAAACAAACTTTTTCGGCCCACCCAATACCTAGCAGCAGGATGTTCTACAGGCTAATTGAGAAGTCATACAAGTCAACAAATGTCAGTTTCCTCTTCAATCCTTCCTTTTTTGCCCCCTAATTCCTCACACTGACATGGTGATAGGATGATAAAGCACTTGCATTTCCAAAGTGTCATCTGATCCTCGAAAATGCCCTACAAGGTAAACAGAATGAGGATGGATAAAGGCTCCAGGTTCCAGTAGGCCTGTATATACTTTCACATTCCTGAATATGGGGTTCAGTTTCAACCTCAAAGACTCTCCTCTCTCCACTATCCATAATATGATTAGGACACAATAAGAGCCATTTGAAAAACTGATCACACATGAATATTCTTCTAGTGTTATGTTTGGGGCAGCTTTCATCAAGTGGCAACCAGGTCTTATTTTTTTATGGGTAAACAGGATGGGAAAAGAGATCCTTTAACTGGTTCAATCTGTCATGTTCATTGAGTTTTATACCAGAGGAGTCATTAATATATGGCTGGTTCTTACATGCCTCAATCTCTCTTATAATTGTTAAAATCAGCAGTCCTATAATAGAGGATCTAAAAATGAAATGAGTCGCCAGTCCAGGTTCGATGCACGATAGTGGATGCTTGGGGCTGGTGCACTGGGACGACCCAGAGGGATGGTATGGGGAGGGAGGAGGGAGGAGGGTTCAGGATGGGGAACACATGTATACCTGTGGCAGATTCATTTTGATATATGGCAAAACCAATACAATATTTTAAAGTTAAATAAAATAAAATTTTAAAAAAATAAATAAATAAAAATAGGGAATATAGTACAGATAGGGAAGTGTTAAATCCTATCACCCAAAGCACTGAAGTTCTTATTCTTTAACATTATAATATTCTGTGAAATAATTTGTTGTGAATGAAACAAAAGCTCTACTCAGGAACCTGTGGGTACGCTGAAAAGTTACCCTCTTGAGAAATAATTGCCCAGGTTCTTCTTTTATGTTTTAAGTAAGATTCTTTTGGTTGAAGCTAACTGAAACTTCCACTTTAAAATACCACAAGCCAAAAATCAGGAATTTTATCAGTAAGATAATGAGGCAGCCCGTGGAGTCAAAGGGCGAACAGCTAGGTATCACAAAGCAGGTGCTAGAAAGCCCTCAGGATACCCAGGCTTCAACTAGCTACTGTCCTTTTAGGTTTACTTCTCCTTAGGTATTTTCGACTCACTGCATTGGTATCCACAGGCCAAAAGGTGGGTCACATGACTGATCATGGTGCAATCAGCTAGGATGGGAGGACTGGGGCTGGAAATAGACTGTTTATATTATGGCTGCTTGACCTAAGACATGTAAACAAGTGTAAACTTGTCAATGCCCACTTAAACAGGTAGTCCTCCTTTTCTCTTGCTTGATCACCCCATTATCTTTGTTTCTATTTGCTCATTGGTTCATTCATTCTCATTTGCCATTTGCTTCTGCCATTTTGTAAAGGGCAGTTTGGAGTGCTTGAGTGTCCACATAGGCTGACATGGCTAATGTATGCCTCTTGCACTTATGTGTTTTCAGTTTGGCAGACACTGACTAGTGTCTCTCTATCCCAATCCCATCTTTTAGGAAAAGAGAAAGAATCCATTACTGTGAAGATCAAATCGGTTTATGTACCTTAATATCTGGCATGTAATAAGCATTCTATATGCATGAGCTATTCTTCTTCAAAAACTTACTTGGGTGTTCTCTGCCCAATCTTTATGCCATTACCCTTGTTCCCTTGGCCCCACCTAGAATAAAACATCCTTCATCATCCATTCCATTGAACCTTGTATACACTGTCTTAACTGTGTGTATTCTGTGGTCTATTGCTGCTATTGATTGGGAAGGCCTGTCTCTCATTCCAGACTGCAAATTCCTTGTGGGCATGGACAAGGTCCTTCTCTGTTTGAACTCATTGGTGGAGCTGGGGTGTTGTCCAGTGCCTAATACCTGGTGAGTGCTTTCGAAATGTCAGCTGGACTGAATGGAAGGTTCAGTTCAGTTCAGCTCAGTTGCTCAGTCGTGTCTGACTGTTTGCGACCCCATGGACTGCAGCACGCCAGGCCTCCCTGTCCATCACCAACTCCCAGAGTTTGCTCAAACTCAT
>NW_011489478.1:5135-5263 GCF_000754665.1 Bison bison bison | reverse complement strand
TCCACCACGTTTCCCTCTTTTACTCAGATGACCCCAGGCTCAGAACAGAATGGATCTTTCCCATTTTAAAAGAGGGGCATCTCCTGGGCTAGGACACACAGAAGAAAATGCTTTCATGACATGTGTCC
>NW_011489478.1:3661-4813 GCF_000754665.1 Bison bison bison | reverse complement strand
GTGTCCTGAAACTAAACCAGTTCTTTTATCCTCTATAGATTTTGGAGCAAAAGTTCCATTTTCAAGTGAAGGACCAGATGAATGAAAAGCAATAAGATGTAGGCCAAGGACAGCCTCACAGTGCAGAGGTTGTACTCAAAAAGTTCTTATTCTCTCCTCTCTTCTTCTGTTGGGCCTACCTTGGGAATGGATTAATATTCTCCGTGATATTCCTGTGGGCCATGGCTTTCTGTTGTACCCCTGAGGGAGAGTATTTCCCCCCTTTACTATGAAACCCATGTATATATCAAGGGAAAGCAAGATAGGTATCAAATTTCAACTTGCTCATGAGCAAATCGTGACAGGTGTTAGCTTTGGGGTGAATCAAATTTGGGGTCTCCTAGTCGATATCACTGTTGACAATTTTGAGACCAACAAAATTGCATGTGACAAGCTTTTCAGGTAATTCTACAATCCCATTTCCCAGTGCTTTTGTGTGTATAATCAGCAATGTCTCCTTTCTGAAGTTCTGAATCACTCTCCTTCTCTATTGCACTTGTATCATACAGATCTGGTCTGTTTCATATTAATTACCTCATTAGCCATCAGTGGTGTGCATTTCAAGTTTGTGAATTTCCTGTAAACAGTCTCCCTGAGAGGAGATCTGTGGAAATCTCCTCAGTACCCAGCAACCCAGTGCTGTAATTCTCAGTGCAGCACCTGTCTTAGAACTGAAACAAATCAATAGCTAAATGTGACTGCAGCTAGATTACTAACTCAATTTTCTATTCTCCAAGGAGGAAAGAGGTGGAACTTTTAATACTGAGGAGTCTGCCAAACAAGACTGGGAGCTTATTATTGGTAAGAAGAAATCTGGCAGAAAGGGGGAGATCCTAATCTTGGAGAGGTTTTTATTTTTGCACCTTTCAAGTTTATTTTTAAAAAGATTGTTTGGTACTTCTTTCCTGATCCTATTTTAGAAATTGTTAAAGGATATTGAATCATATCCATTGATATGGATATGTTGCTCTGCATGTAACAGTTTATAGAAAACACACTTTCTTTTCCTACAGAGTAGTTTGGAGGAACTAGGTATCTTGCCCCCCCCCCAAAAAAAATAGGAAATAAGGTGGACCTTTGAAGAATTAAACTTTCAGCTCAATGCATATTCAG
>NW_011489478.1:0-100 GCF_000754665.1 Bison bison bison | reverse complement strand
ACCCCTTTCTTGGTCCTGCAGTAAACATCTCTCTGCTCCAAATACTAATGTTTGGTTTGTTTGGCCTCACTGTACATCAGGCACATGGACTTGGGTTCAA
>NW_011489477.1:4265-5954 GCF_000754665.1 Bison bison bison | reverse complement strand
AGCCTACCAGGCTCCTCCATCCATGGGATTTTCCAGGCAAGAGTACTGGAGTGGGGTGCCATTGCCTTCTCCATTAATAAACTACTACATAGAATAGAATAGATATAGATAGAATAGATCAGCATAAGCAATGCTGGATAGAGACAATAAAAACTAAATAAGATTCCACTAAGATAACTGAGTGAAAATAATAATTAGCTTTCTCTGCTCTCTGTTAAGTTTTTTAATATACAAAAAAAAAAAATCCACATTTCATTAGTATTTTTGTTGTTGGAGTTAATCCAAAAGCTTAGAACTGGCTTTAGTAACTTTATAAACCTGGCATCATATAATTCTGTTGTTGATGATGTACCGGGATCAAGGACTCAGTGGAATATTTGGGACTAATTTCTTCACATCACCTGTTGCTTTCCAAGGCTTTTAGTAAGGGATGACAAGAGACCTGATTTTTAACTAAGTTCCAGATTTTTTTTCCTTCTCAGAACAAAGTATAAGTCCTGAGATGAGCAGGGAGAAGGAAGTGGATTAGATTAATACACTTTTAAGACTAGCAGGAGAACTGAAGACTGGTTTCTGCCTTGTACCTTTTTTATTCCACTTAGTGTCCACTTAATGTTTTCAGTGAAGGCATACCAATAGCCTGGTAGGTGTAATTATTCAAAATTTAAAAGTATTCACAGTCCTGTCAACAGATTAATGGTAAACTGTGGCACATCCCTGCCATAGACTACTACCCAGGAATAAAAAGGATTAAACTATTGATACATGCAACAACTTGGGTGAATTTCCAGAGAATTATGCTGAGTCAAAAAAGCCAGTCCCAAAAGGTTACACACCATATTGTTTCACTTATATAGATCCCTTGAAATGACAAAATTATAGAAATGGAGAACAGGTTAGTAGTTTCCAGGCAGGGATTAGGAGGTAGGAAGGGCAGGAGGGAAATTATTACAGTTATAAGAGGGCAACATGAAGATCCTTGGGGTGATGGAAATATTCTGTTGCTTGACTATACCAATGTCAATATTCCTGGTTATAATATATGACAGTTTACAAGATGTTACCACAATAGGGAAACTGGGTGAAGGGTACATGATATCTTTCTGTATTCTCTCTTACGAGTTCATGTGGATCTACAATTATCTGAAAAGGAAAAAGTCAAATTTTTTTAAAAATTAGCTACAGTAATTTCCACATAGATAACCACTTAATATGTCTTAAGCCCCACATTTTTAACATAATTAAATACTACAAAAAGCAGTTGCTTGTATAGCAACTTTTTTTCTATTGTAGAAACCTTAGAACATATGGACAAACACAGAATGAAACAGAAGCAGAAAAATAAATATAATTAACTATTATCTTTTGGTATTCTTCATTCTGTTGGGTTTTTTTCTGAATTTGTATTTTTTTCAGTTATAATTGGGAGTACACAGTTTATGTGGTTTTGCCTTCTGCTCTCTGAAATTTTATATCATGCAGATTTCTGTCTTTAAAATTCTTCAAAAACAAATTTCATGTAGCTGTGTATACCATTTCGTGGATGTTCTATAGTTTATATATTCATTCTCTAATTATTAGATATTTATCCATTTTATATGATAGATATCCTGACACATAAATCTTTCTACAATTCCTGTTTTTTCCTTAATGTAAGTTTTTGTGAATAGAAATCCTGAATTAAAGTGC
>NW_011489477.1:0-897 GCF_000754665.1 Bison bison bison | reverse complement strand
ACTTTTTATTTTGGATTGGGCTACCGCCAATTAACAATGTTGTGATAGTTTCAAGTGAACAGCTAAGGGACTCAGCCATACAAGGGAAATAGTTTTTAAATGTGCTAAGTGAAATAAGCCAGACAGAGAAAGACAAATACTGCATAGTATCAATTTTTTAAAAAGTCGAATTCATAGAAGCAAAGTGGAATGGTGGTTGCCCAGGCTGGGAGGTGGGGAAAATGGGGAGAAGTTGGTAAAAGGGTACAGACTTTTGGTTCTAAGATAAATAAGGTTGTTGTAGCCACGCATTCCGGGAAACAAACTCACTCAGAAGGACAATGCAGATAGTGGAGTGCAGTTTATTACACGGGTGGGCCCAAGGCAGAGTCTCCTCTTGAAGCCAAGGACCCCAACCAGTTTTTGTGAAAACCTTATATACCCTAAGGGTACTTGCTCAAACCCACCTCCCCAAATTCCTTGAAACTAGTCTGGACAAGGTAAAAGAGAGATAGGGTCAAAGTTAACTTATGAGTCATGTGTCACAAGACTAGATAAACGGTAGATATTTATCAATAGGCCTGTGGTCATATCCCGATAAACATAATGGAATCTACCACTTTGTTCTGTTACAGAGATAATTAGCATATTCTTTTAGGCAGTGGAGAGTCCAAGTACAAGTCCTGAGGCTCTTTTATCAGGCGTGGTCTGGTTTTCCATTGGTATGCCATTTCTATAGACTCCAGGCACAAAGTTCAGAGTCCATTGGGAGGGTGGACCATGCTTGTAGCCTAATGTTCGCAGCCTGGCATAAGATGGAGCCCAGCTCTGTCTGTTTCCTCCTTCAAGGTCAGAGGATCTAATGTATAGAATGGTGACTATAGTTGATATCGCTGTATTTTATAATTGAAATTTGCT
>NW_011489476.1:16355-16655 GCF_000754665.1 Bison bison bison | reverse complement strand
ATTCTTTTGCTCACCCAAAATCACTTCAGAGATCAGAGAAATAAAACTGGCTTGAGATTTTTATGGTAAGTAGGGTATGGAGATTCTTTTGTGCATGCAGGGACCTATGAAATTTAAACCTCCCATCAGCACCAAAGGAAGGAACACCTAGGTTTCTTGTAAGCTTGCCCAGATGTGGTACACAAGAGGAATAGGGAGAGGTGAGGCTTAAAAGATGCTAGCAGTCAAACATTAAAAAACGGATTCAGGGGATTTCCCTGGTGGTCCAGTGGTTAAGGCTCTGCCTTCCAATGCAGGGGT
>NW_011489476.1:15713-16255 GCF_000754665.1 Bison bison bison | reverse complement strand
TTGCAGGATTTGAGGCTTTACAAGAAGAAGGAGATCTCTCTCTCTCTCTTTCTACACACACACACACACACACACACACGCAGAGGCTGTGTCAGGACAGAGTGAGAAGGTAGCTATCTATAAGCCAGGGGGCTAATATTTACTAGTATTCATTCCTACTGATTTTGATCTGGGACTTCTGGCCTCTAAAATTATGACAAAATTAATTTCTGTTGTGTAAGACACCCAATTGATGACATTTAGCAGACTAAGACATGTTTTGTTAGTGAGAAATGGGGCTATAGCAAATACCTTAAAATGTGGAAGTGGCTTTGAAACTGGGTAATGGGTAGAGGCTGGAAGAGTTGTATGATGAAATCTAGAAAGATGGAACATTAAGCTGATTCTAGTGAGGCCTCAGCAGGAAATGAGCAACATATATAATGTATATGAGATTCATTGATTGATTTTATGGAACTGGATCACATGATTGTGGAAGCTGGCAAGTCCAAAACTGGGGGACATGGTAGCAGAGTGGAGATTCAGGGAAGAGTTGATGTTGT
>NW_011489476.1:14814-15613 GCF_000754665.1 Bison bison bison | reverse complement strand
GATTTCCCTGGTGGTCCAGTGGTTAAGGCTCTGCCTTCCAATGCAGGGGTCACAGGTTTGATCTCTGGTCAGGGAATTAAGATCCCACATGCATTACAGGTGGCCAAAAAACAGGTTCAGACTATCACACCATCTAGACAAGGGAAGTTGATCCTCTATCAGGAGGAGGAAGAAATGTTACACAGTGGAAGCAAGCTAAATATGCTTGGCCACAAAGAAACAATCCACATGGTGCCTTTTGATATTCCTTTGACCAATTTTGATGGGGAATGGACATATGCAGTAACCTTGGCCAAAGAAGTGCTCTTGTCAGGGATGAGGGTCTCAGTCATGTTACCAAGTGAGGTACAGAAACCAGCTGAAGAGAGGAGAAATGTAGAATGGATAGTAGAGGACTCTGGAGGATCTCCTTCTTGGACTTAATATGAAAAAGTAGATTTTGGTAGCATTAGAAGTAGATTGTGTTGGACTTGGAAGTGTCCCATACATATTCCTCTTCAAGAAAGGACTTATTTTTTCAGATTCTAGTTGTCCAGTTAGTAGAAAGCCCTCAGTTTTCAGACCTTTCTAAGATAGTCTTAGTTGTAGAGAGATGTCTGGCCTGTATCCAATTACTGATTGAGGTGGTTGTGTGAAGGCCCATCCATTTCATTGCATCAGTTGCAAAGGCACTCCCTAATAAACATTGTGTATGTTGAAACTCAACATTCATAAAAAAACTAAGATCATGGCATCTGGTCCCATCACTTCATGGCAAATAGATGGGGAAAAAATGGAAACAGTGACAGATTTTATTTTC
>NW_011489476.1:9672-12085 GCF_000754665.1 Bison bison bison | reverse complement strand
TTCAATTCCTGGGTCAGGAAGATCCCCTGGAGGAGGGCATGGCAACCCACTCCAGTATTCTTGCCTGGAGAATTCCATGGACAGTCCATGGAGTCACAAACAGTCAGACACGACTGAGCAGCCAACATTTTCCTTATCAGATGTCTGGCTCTGTGATGAGAACATTACATGCATTATAGCAGGAATGTTCACAAAATCCTGATGACATGGATATCATTAGTGCTCCCATTTTAAAGATGAGGAAAACAAAGTGAAGGGTTTAAGTACCTTGTTCAAGATCACAAAACAATATAAACAGCAAATCCAGAATTGTAATTAACCTCAGTGAAACCAAACTGCATGTTAGCAATGATTTTTCTGTCCTATAAATCACCTTTCCTGTCTGGACTTCCAACTTATTATCCATAAAACCAAAATGTAAGCTATACCAGGAGTAAGCAAACCTTCATCCAAATTGTCTAGTAAAACACTAGAATGCTTATGGGCTATATACTTTTCTAAACATATATATTTATTTCAACCTGAAAGTGCAACATTTGCAAAAGCACTTATGCGCTTGTCATTATTTCCCTGTCACTGAAGAACTGCACCTTAGAGCTAGAATTTCACATAGTACATCACTGACAGTCACTGTACTATTTGTGTGTACTGAATTCTAATCCTGGGGCTTTGAATGCATATTGTCTGAGATGAAGTCTAGTTTAGTAGATGGGGGTAGAAGAACATGAACAGACAAGGGGAAGTTGCTGAAGCATCTGAGAACAGGGAGGTATCAAACTTCAGTAAAACTAACCAGGAGATTTATACTTAAGCAAGTGGGACAGGGGTACAACTTTTAGAAAGGGGTCTGATTAGAATACAGAAAAGGAAGGGCTATGAGTTATAATATAAATGAATCACTTTCCTTCTCCCCTCCCAGCTTATAAATTAGCAATAAGAAAACATTTTTTAGGGGCAAGGTGGGCTTGTACAGTGAAGTTCATCTTTGTCTCTCTTGCTTTTTTGTACCATGCTTGTTAGGTTACAAAAGCTACATCGCTACCAGTAGCTCTCAGTCGGTGACTCAGCCCTGTAGTGAAAACATCTTTTTACAAGCCACCAGTGGCAGTCTGGCAAGAACGCAGAGAACAGTTTTGATTAGGTGGGAAGAAGGAGGTTGAAAAGTTCATATATAATCCACTGCGTTTATGCTGCTTAATATTCGTTGTACTTTTTATTGGAATCATGGGGTATGAGGACTTGACCTTCATTTCAACTATTTGCCAAGAGGGCAGAAGACAGGGCATTTGTCAGCCCAGTAAAATTCCTTGGAGCTGACTAATTGGGATGGGAGTGGATGTTCTGACAAAGAGGAACACATTGACATGGGGCCTTCCTGTGCTTTGGATACTGAGCCACTCATTGACTATCTGAACACACGAGTGGCCTCTTTCACACCCGGTGTAGTTCAGCTAGGGTCTAACCTCCACCCCTGCACAAAGGAAAGCATGTCCAAGCCCATATCGGTCGCGTCAGGCTATACTATTTATTCATTTCTCATTGCAATAAGCACATGAAATTAGCCAATAGCCTCTTTCCCAACTACACTTCCGTTGGGTCCACAACTTTCCCTAGAAAGAGAATACTCCTAGTGTTTTTTTCCAATATCAACAACAGGAAAGATCTATCAAATTGGATGATAGGATGAAGAAGAGTTGTCTCAGGCTGATTCAGGAATCTGACTTCAGGAACGGCTTCAGTTCCCTTTTCACCAATGTAAAACATAGCCTTGTGGGCAACCTGTTGGGGGAGAACAAACACTGCTGATCCCCTGAAGAAACAGGAAATGACTTTGAAAAGTTTAGAAGTAGGGAAGTAGAAGAAAGGATGGGACTACCCCTTCACTATACTGTGTTGATGGTGCTTGAATATGAAAGACACTAGTCTAAGTGTAGTTAATGAATCTCTGCTGACTTTAGAACTTGCTGTCAAGGGACAACCTTTTATTCATGGCTTTCTGACTAGAAGTCATTTATTAAGCTTTCTCCTGCCCCTGCCACCTCCTCAAGAACTGTATTCCATCAGAGTCAATTCTAATGATTAAGTTCTTCCATCAGAATCATTTTAGAACATGAAAGTCGAGGATGGAAGTAAATGTTACAATGACTTGTTTTGGGGGTAATGAGAATGACCCTGGAGTAAATCTGGCCTAGGAAGAGTTATTCTGCCTCTATAGGCTTCAGAATCATCACCAATAAAATGAGAGATCTGAATTAACTGCTTGTCAATGGCCCTTACATCTCATATATTAAAGGACTCTATCAACTTACATTGGAAACTTTAAGACCATTGTCCTTTGTGAGTCCAGAAAAATCAGCATTGTCAGCAAAAGCATCCTGGATGCCCATCTTCAGAAGGATGTCTCCAAGGTCAT
>NW_011489476.1:3640-6694 GCF_000754665.1 Bison bison bison | reverse complement strand
AATTTTAGATTTTTTTAAAAAATATAAATTTATTTATTTTAATTGGAGGTTAATTACTTTACAATATTGTATTGGTTTTGCCATACATCAACATGAACCTGCCACAGGTATAGATTTTTTTTTTATTTTTGGTCATTTTCTTAAGATAAAATCTATGAGAGGTGAGATGAGAGAAAGCTTGTACTTTTCTTTGAATAAAAGACTAAAGGAGGGATTTCCATCGTGGTTCACTAGTTCAAACTCCGCCCTTCCACTGCAAGGGGCACAGATTTGATCGCTGACAAGGGAACTAATATCCTGCTTGCCATGCTGTGTGGCCAGAAAAAAAAAGGGGAGAAATAATTTTCACAAGAAAAATATGTTTAGTTAGAATGGAAGGGTGGTAGTTTATGGAGCCATGTACATGATCATGAGCTGAAATTAATACATTCATGCAACATATGGAAAGTATAGGAATATTTCTAAATAACAGGAAAATGAAAGTGTAACTTTTTGCATTTGAGATCTCTGTCACCATCAGTATAATACAGAGTCATTTCTAAGTTGCAAGACATCTAAACACTATCATTCTTATATTCATTCACGTTATATTTTTAATTATCAGAGCAGCAATCAGAAAATATGATGTAAGATTCTCTGAGCCTGAAAGAGTACAAGACAGAAGAGTATGGGTGTCAGCTGTGAAATCCAATGACCACGGACAGGAGTGATATGAAGAAAGAAATAGTCCTCTATTTTCTTCCTAAGTGATCTTATCCACTTCCAGGAACTAAACTGCCATAGCACAAAACTACATACTGTATTACAGTGTTCTTTTATATTCTCAGTCATTTGTCCAGCTGCCTACTGCATGTATCCACTAGAATGTTCCACACATACCTCAGTTTCAATTTGGAAATCTGTTTCCTAATGTAAACACATCATCTCCTTGACCCTCAAGGCTGCTCCTTCATCTTCATTCCATATCACTATCTACTGAGGCTCCCATGCCAGAAACCTGGGCGTCATCTTAGGGGTTTCTTCATTCTTCATCCCCTACATCTAATGACTTATGATGCCCTATGAGTGGTACCTTCTAAATACCTCTCAAAACTGTTCCTTTCTCTCCCTTTCTGCTGCCACTGCCTCAGTTTATGGACTAAATTACCACTGTGCCACCTGGGAAGCCTAAACTCTTTCACCATCTCCTAGCAAGTCACATAGCCTTCAATCTCTCCCAATCCAACACCCTGCTTCTATCCCTCTGTCCAATATCCATGTTGTCACCGAAGTCCTTTTTCTAAAAAAGTCACAGAGGCTAGTAGGGGGTCAATTATCAGAGGATCACACTTAGACCTTGGCCTCTAGAATTAACAATCCGAAGCTCATGATTATTTGGAATTCTGACTTGCTGACAGAAATGCTCAAAGTTCCAAAAGAGGAAAAAAGTACTTACAGCACATGCCCAAGAAGCCACTTGCATATCTCAGAAAGCAAAATCTTTCCATTTTTATAATGTTCCCTCCTCTATTGCAAAAGTAGAGTGTTCTTAGTTACTCATTAACACCAGGCATTAGCCCTGGGATGATAGTTTCAAAGCTGATGTACAGAACCAAGGCCAAAAAGAACAAAGTGAAAAATGATAAGAATGGAACTTTGAATGATTGCTTTGCTGTCACATCTTTCAACTATAACAAGAAAGGAAAAGGATGGTCAGAGCTGGTAGGGTCTGAGTTTGTGTCTTTTCAGCAGGCAGAATGAGGACCAGAGGCAAAATTGCCAAGAGGCAGCAGGACAGACCGTTTTCCCTATCACGGCTGGGATCAGCAGCATTTTAAAGGAAAGGTACACACAGGCTGAGACTGGGTGAACCTCTTTAATGGGTGCTATAGAAATTATTTACACATTGGCTTGGAGGAGATCGTGTCAAAAGTAGCTTCCAACTCCAGATTTCTGATGCTGGACACATCTATGTCTGCTCAGGGAGAAATCAGTCCTGTCCTCAGGTCACTAAAATCTCCTGTTCCATCCCTTGGGCCACAGGACCCTAAAAAGGATGCAGAAGGAGCCAAGGAGAATGGAATCAAAGGTTTCATTGTTCAATATGCACTATGTACTGAAATGTGTGCTGCAAAGAAGCAAAGGGAGCTAAGAGCACTGGACTCACTCAGCAGACCTGAGTTCAACCTTGCCTCTGCCAATTTCTAGATCTAGTGGTAGAAGTAGTATTAGCAGTAGTCATAGTAGCAGCAGCAGCAACTCCAGAGTATTTAGCATGTGCAGGGTGTGATGTGAAGCATCTAATTTCAGACACTGGCTACTTCAGGACTACATTAAGGATGTGTATATGTTAAGATTGGGGTGATTGTTGGGGGAATGGGAGTTAGTTTGAGATAAGCTTAGATCACAGTCTATGGTGGGACTTGAAAGCCAAGTTAAATAGTGCAAACTTTACCTAAAGGGAATTAGAAAGCCACTGGGGGATTTTGACAAGGCAGTGACTAGACAGAGGGTGATAGTATGGTGGCATCATTTCTTCTTAAGCAAACATCGATAGAGCTCCTACTGTGTGGAGATGACCACACTTAGCACTGGGATTTCAAAAGAGACTGCCAACTATCAGTTTTCTGAACCCAAGGGATCTTTCTAACTACCTGACACCCACTGCGCAAACTGAACAGAAGATGGTACACCTCGCACATAGGATGGTCACGGGTGCATTTGTCCTGCCACAAGGCAATGGAAAGCTCAGAGCTCCCAACACTGAGGTTAGTTCATACTCACTCCTGGTATACAACATATAATCTACTCTCAGTATTTGCTCTCAGTATTTGCTCTCAGTATAATCTACTCTCAGTATTCGCTTCCGACGAAACAGACTGTCTAGAAAGAAAATTTCCAAAGTTGCGCCCTCTAGCGTCCTAGTCAGGAAATAGCACGGCTTATTTTCTGTATCTGATTCAGCTGAGCTTTGCTAGCAGGCAGCAACTGCAGGATCTGCTGACACATAAGGGCAACCCTCCCCCACCCCCACAGACTCCCCTATTCTGCCTTCTGGAGTCCTGTGCTCCTGTC
>NW_011489476.1:0-251 GCF_000754665.1 Bison bison bison | reverse complement strand
AAAACGAAGATCATGGCATCCAGTCCCACCACTTCATGGGAAATAGATGGGGAAACAGTGGAAACTGTCAGACTTCATTTTTCTGGGCTCCAAAATCACTGCAGATGGTGACTGCAGCCATGAAATTAAAAGACACTTGCTCCTTGGAAGGAAAGTTATGACCAACCTAGATAGCATATTCAAAAGCAGAGACATTACTTTGCCAACAAAGGTTCGTCTAGTCAAGGCTATGGTTTTTCCTGTGGTCATGT
>NW_011489475.1:9756-10353 GCF_000754665.1 Bison bison bison | reverse complement strand
ATTAAATCCCTTATGATTATACAGTGGAAGTGAGAAATAGATTTAAGGGCCTAGATCTGATAGATAGAGTGCCTGATGAACTATGGAATGAGGTTCGTGATATTGTACAGGAGACAGGGATCAAACCATCCCCATAGAAAAGAAATGCAAAAAAGCAAAATGGCTGTCTGGGGAGGCCATACAAATAGCTGTGAAAAGAAGGCATGTGAAAAGCAAAGGAGAAAAGGAAAGATATAAACATCTGAATGCAGAGTTCCAAAGAATAGCAAGAAGAGATAAGAAAGCCTTCTTCAGTGATCAATGCAAAGAAGTAGAGGAAAACAACAGAATGGGAAAGACAAGGGATCTCTTCAAGAAAATCAGAGATACCAAAGGAACATTTCATGCAAGGATGGGCTCGATAAAGGACAGAAATGGTATGGACGTAATAGAATAAGAAGATATTAAGAAGAGAGGGCAAGAATACACAGAAGAACTGTACAAAAAAGATCTTCAGGACCCAGATAATCACAATGGTGTGATCACTCACCTAGAGCCTGACATCCTGGAATGTGAAGTCAAGTGGGCCTTAGAAAGCACCACTACGAACAAAGCTAG
>NW_011489475.1:4347-6405 GCF_000754665.1 Bison bison bison | reverse complement strand
TATGCCTGTATTGCTATGAATCTTCCCCTTAGCACTGCTTTTACTAGTGTCCCACAGGTTTTGGGTTGTTGTGTTTTCATTTTCATCCATTTCTGTTCATATTTTGATTTCTCTTTGATTTGTTGGTTATTCAGCACCGTGTTGTTCAGCCTCCATAGATTGGAATTTTTAATAGTTTTTTGCCTGTAATTGAGATCTAATCGTACTGTATTATGGTAAGAAAATATGCCTGGAGTGATTTCAATTTTTTTTTTTTTTTAATTTAGCAAGGCTAGATTTATAGGCCAGGATATGATCTATCCTGGAGAAGGTTCCGTGTGCACTTGAGAAAAAGGTGAAATTCATTGTTTTTGGGTGAAATGTCCTATAGATATCAGTTAGATCTAACTGGTCTATTGTATCAGTTAAAGTTTGTGTTTCCTTGTTAATTTTCTGTTTAGTTGACCTATCCACAGGTGTGAGTGGGGTATTAAAGTCTCCCACTATTGTTGTGTTATTGTTAATTTCCTCTTTCATACTTGTTAGCATTTGTCTTACATATTGCGGTGCTCCTATGTTAGGTGCATACATATTTATAATTGTTTTATCTTCTTCTTGGATTGATCCTTTGATCATTATATAGTGTCTTTCTTTGTCTCTTTTCACAGGCTTTGTTTTAAAGTTTATTTTATCTGATATGAGTATTGCTATTCCTGCTTTCTTTTGGCCTCTATTTGTGTGCAATACTTTTCCAGCCTTTCGCTTTCAGTCTGTTTGTGTCTTCTGTTTTGAGGTGAGTCTCTTGTAGACAACCTGTATAGGGGTCTTGTTTTTGTATCCATTCAGCCAGGCTTTGTCTTTTCATTGGGGCATTTAACCCATTTATGTTTAAGGTAATTATTGATAAGTATGATCCTGTTGCCATTTACTTTATTGTTTTGGGTTCGAGTTTATACACCCTTTTTGTGTTTTCTGTCTAGCAAAGATCCTTTAGCATTATTGGAGAGCTGGTTTGTTGGTGCTGAATTCTCTCAGCTTTTGCTTGTCTGTAAAGCTTTCAATTTCTCCTTCATATTTGAATGATATCCTTGCTGGTTACAGTAATATCGGCTGTTGGTTATTTTCTTTCATCACTTTAAGAATGTTCTGCCATTCCCTCCTGGCCTGAAGAATTACTATTGAAATATGAGCTGTTATCCTTAGGGTTATCCCCTTATGTGTTATTTGTTGTTTTTCCCTTGCTACTTTTAATATTTGTTCCTTGTGTTTGATCTTTGTTAATTTAATTAATATGTGTCTTGGGGTGTTTCACCTTTGGTTTATCCTGTGGGGAGACTCTCTGGGTTTTTGGACTTGGGTGAATATTTCCTTCCCCATTTTAGGGAAGTTTTCAACTATTATCTCCTCAAGTATTTTCTCATGGTCTTTCTTTTTGTCTTCTGGGACTCCTCTGATTTGACTGTTGGGGCGTTTAACATTGTCCTGGAGGTCTCTGAGATTGTCCTCATTTCTTTTAATTCATTTTTCTTGTTTCCACTCTGATTCATTTATTTCTACCATTCTATCTTCTACTTGCCTTGAGAATGCCATGAGCAAGGTCCAATGATGTAAAGAGCAATATTGCATAGGAACCTGGAATGTTAGGTCCATAAATCAAGGCAAATTGGAAGTGGTCAAACAGGAGATGGCAAGAGTGAACATCGACATTCTAGGAATCAGTGAACTAAAATGGACTGGAATGAATGAATTTAACTCAGATGACCATTATATCTACTACTGTGGGCAGGATTCCCTTAGAAGAAATGGAGTAACCATCATGGTCAACAAAAGAGTCTAAAATGCAGTACTTGTGTGTAGCCTGGAGACAAGGATTCAGAAGATGCAAGAAAGGTTTAACAAGCACCTAGAAGAAATAAAAAAAGAGTCAATATATAGTGAATAATGCAATAAATGAAATAAAAAACACTCTCAAGGCAACAAATAGTAGATAACAGAGGCAGAAGATAGGATTAGGGAATTAGAAGATAGAATGGTAGAAATAAATGAATCAGAGAGGAAAAAAGAAAAACAAATTAAAAG
>NW_011489475.1:4006-4106 GCF_000754665.1 Bison bison bison | reverse complement strand
AAGAAATCAAATATGAACAGAAACGAATGAAAATGAAAACACAACAACCCAAAACCTGTGGGACACTGTAAAAGCAGTCCTAAGGGGAAAGTTCATAGCA
>NW_011489475.1:0-670 GCF_000754665.1 Bison bison bison | reverse complement strand
GACAAACAACTAATACTCAAAAAATATACAAGCAACTCCTACAGTTCAACTCCAGAAAAATAAATAGACCCAATCAAAAAATGGGCCAAAGAACTAAATAGACATTTCTCCAAAGAAGACATACAGATGGCTAACAAATACATGAAAAGATGCTCAACATCACTCATTATCAGAGAAATGCAAATCAAAACCACTATGAGGTACCATTTCACGCCAGTCAGAATGGCTGTGATCCAAAAGTCTACAAGTAATAAATGCTGGAGAGGATGTGGAAAAAAGGCAACCCTCTTACACTGTTGGTGGGAATGCAAACTAGTACAGCCACTATGGAGAACAGTGTGGAGATTCCTTAAAAATAACTGGAAATAGAACTGCCATTTGACCCAGCAATCCCACTGTTGGGCATACACACTAAGAAAACCAGAATTCAAAGAGACATGTGTACTCCAATGTTCATTGCAGCACTGTTTATAATAGCCAGGACAAGGAAGTAACCTAGACGTCCAGCAGCAGATGAATGGATAAGAAAGCAATGGTACATATACACAATGGAGTACTACTCAGCCATTAAAAAGAATACATTTGAATCAGTTCTAATGAGGTGGATGAAACTGGAGCCTATTATACAGAGTGAAGTAAGCCAGAAAGAAAAACACCAATACAGTATATT
>NW_011489474.1:13854-15028 GCF_000754665.1 Bison bison bison | reverse complement strand
AAAGAATTGATGCTTTTGAACTGTGGTGTTGGAGAAGACTCTTGAGAGTCCCTTGGACTGCAAGGAGAGCCAACCAGTCCATTCTAAAGAAGATCAGTCCTGGGTGTTCTTTGGAAAGAATGATGCTAAAGCTGAAATTCCAATACTTTGGCCACCTCATCAGAAGTGTTGACTCATTGGAAAAGACCCTGATGCTGGAAGGGATTGGGGGCAGGAGGAGAAGGGGACGACAGAGGATGAGATAGCTGACTCAATGGACATGAGTTTGAGTGAACTCCAGGAGTTGGTGATGGACAGGGAGGCCTGGCGTTTGTGATTCATGGGATCGCAAAGAGTCAGACACGACTGAGTGACTGAACTGAACTGATATGTATACCTGTGGCTGATTCACATTGAGGTTTGTTAGAAAACTACAAAATTCTGCAATGTAATTTCCTTCAATAAAAAATAAATTGTAAAAAAAGTCAAATGACATGTTGCCCACAGAAAACTTGTATTAACTTTAAGGACTCACATATACTAAAAATGAAGAGGTGGGGAAAGATATTTCAGGGAATTTGAAGCTAAAATAAAGCAGGAGAAGTATAGACATAAATCATACAAAATAGACTTATAGATAAAAATGGTCAAAAAATAAATAAAAATGGTCACAAGACACAAAGAAAGTCATTATATAATGATAAAAAGTAAATTCATCAAGTGTATAAAACAATCATAGGCATTTATGTACTCAACATCAGACCACCTAATTTAGAAATAAAATACAACAAAACTGATAGAAAAAATAAACAGCAACATAGTAACAATTGAGGACTTTAAAATTTTATGCTCAACAATGAATAAATTGTCCATACAGAGAAAAAAAGAAACAATAGATCTAAACAACGCCATAGAACAAATGAACTTAATAGACATATACTGCTGTTTCAACAGCAGTAGAAAAAACATTCTTCTCAGATGTATGTGAAATGTTTCCTAGAATATATTGTATGTTAGGCCACAAAATAAGTGTCATCTGCTGGGAGATCCCACCCATGACAAGGTCATGCGGAAAAGACCTGATGGGCAAGGTGGATCAGGACTCTAGGGATCCCCTGGACCTGCTCGAGCATCTACCCCATAACCGGAATCTGTCAGTCTTACTATTTTATGACTTTCACCAACTCCTCTGACA
>NW_011489474.1:9532-10695 GCF_000754665.1 Bison bison bison | reverse complement strand
TATGCAAGACAGCAAAAGAGACATAGATGTATAGAACAGTCTTTTGGACTCTGTGGGAGAGGGCGAGGGTGGGATGATTTGGGAGAATGGCATTGAAACATGTATAATATCATATGTGAAACGAATCGCCAGACCAGGTTCGATGCATGATACAGGATACTAGGGGCTAATGCACTGGGATGACCCAGAGGGATGGTATGGGGAGGGAAGTTGAAGAGGAGTTCAGGATGAGGAACACGTGTACACCCGTGGCAGATTCATGTTGATGTATGGCAAAACCAATACATAATTGTAAAATAATTAGCCTCCAGTTAAAATAAATAAATTTATATTTAACAATAAATAAATAAATGTGACTGGGGGGGGAAGCTTAAAATCTTAATTGGATTTCATAGTACCAATAAAATCGACAACTACAGCAGAGGGGGAATAATGGGGGGTGAATGCAAAAGAATATACAGAACAAGTCAAAACTTAGAATAATAAAGGTTTTTCTTGAGTCAAAAAAAAAAAAAAAAAGAAGAAGGTCATTAGACTGAGATGGTCAGAAGTAAACCTATGATTCTATAGTAATCCATGACACAAGAGGCAAGAATCTACAATAGGGAAAAGACAACCTCTTTAATAAATAACATTGGGAAAATTGGACAGGTACCAGAAAAAGAATCAAACTGGACTACTTTCTCACATGGTATGCAAAGGTAAACTCAAAAGGATTTAAAGACTTAAGTGTAAAACCGGAAACCATAAAACTCGAGAAGAAAACACAAGCAGTACATTCTTTGCCATTGGTCTTATTGATATTTTACTGGATCTGTCACCTCAGGCAAGAGAAACAGATGCAAAAATAAACAAATTGGATTATATCAAACTAAAATCTCTTGTGCAATGAAGGAAACTACAAAATGCAAAAGCCACCTATCAAATAGAAGAAGATATTTGCAAATTATATGTCTGATAAAAGGTTCACATCCAAAATATATAAAGAATTCATACAACAGCATCAAGATAAGCCAAACCTAATTAAAAAGTAGGCAGAATATTTGAATAGGCAGTTTTCCAAAGAAGACTTGCTGCTACTGCTGCTGCTAAGCCGCTTCAGTCGTGTCCGACTCTGTGCGACCCCATAGACGGCAGCACACCAGGCTCCCCTGTCCCTGGGA
>NW_011489474.1:4589-6168 GCF_000754665.1 Bison bison bison | reverse complement strand
TTGTAGGTCTTCATAGAACCATTCAACTTCAGCTTCTTCAGCATTACTGGTTGGGGCACAGACTTGGATTACATAATATCAAATGGTTTGCCTTAGAAATTAACAGAGATCATTCTGTCATTTTTGAGACTGCACCCAAGTACTGCATTTTGGACTCTTCTGTTGACTATGAGGGCTAGCCTATTTCTTCTAAGAGATTTTTGCCCACAGTATAGATATAATGGTCATCTAAATTAAATTTGCCCATTCTGGTCCATGTTAGTTCACTGATTCTTAAACTGTCGATGTTCACTCTTGCCATCTGTTTGACCACATCCAATTTACCTTGATTCATGGACCTAATGTTCCAGGTTCCTGTGCAATATTGTTCTTTACAGCATCAGATACTTCCATCACCAATCACCTCCACAACTGGGCATTGTTTATGGTTTGGCTCCATCTATTCATTCTTTCTGGAGTTATTTCTCCACTCTTCTCCAGTAGCATATCGGACACCTACCAACCTGGGGAGTTCTTCTTTCAGTATCATATCTTTTTGCCTTTTCATACTGTTCATGGGGTTCTCAAGGCAAGAATGCTGAAGTGGTTTGCCATTCACTTCTCCAGTGGACCATGTTTTGTCAGAACTCTCTGCAATGACCCATCCATCTTGGGTGGCCCTACACAGCATGGCTCACAGTTTCATTGAGTTAGACAAGGCTGGTGGCTCAGTGGTAAGGGACCCGCCTGCCAATGCAGGAGACATGGGTTTGATCCCTGGGTCAGGAAGATCCCCTGGAGAAGGAAATGGCAGCCTACTACAGTATTCTTGCCTGGGAAATCCCATGGATGAAGATGGGTTTGATCCCTGGGTCAGGAAGATCCCCTGGAGAAGGAAATGGCACCTACTACAGTATTCTTGCCTGGGAAATCCCGTGGACGAAGGAGCCTGTTGGGCCACAATCCATGGGATCACAAAAAATTGGACACCCCTTAGCAACTAATCAACAACAATAATTAGCAATGTTGAGCATCTTTTCATGTACCTGTTGGCCACTGAATCTCTTCTTCGATGAAATGTTTATTTAGGTCTTTGCCCATTTTTTGAATAGGTTTTTTTTTTTTTATACTGAGCTGTATGAGTTGTTTGCATACTTTAGAAATTAATTCCTGTTTGTCACATGATTTGCAAAGTTTTTCTCTCACTCCATAGATTGCCTTTTTGTTTTGTTTATGGTTTCTTGTGTTGTGCAAAAACTTATAAGTTTGATTAAGTCCTATTTGTTTATTTTTGCTTTTATTTCTTTTGCCTTGAGTGATTGATCTAAGAAAGCATTGGTACAATTTATGTCAGAAAATGTTTTGCCTATATTCACCTTTTAAAATATTATGACGTTATGTCTTATGTTTAAGTCTCTAAGCCAGTTTCAGTTTATTTTTGTGCATGGTGTGAGGGGGTGTTCCAATTTCACTGATTTACATGTAGCTGTCCAGCTTTCCCAACACCACTTGCTAAAAAGACTGTTTTCTCCATTGTATATTCTTGCCTCCTTTGTTGAAAGATTAATTGATCATAGGTGTGCTTGAGGACACTCTGTTT
>NW_011489474.1:426-851 GCF_000754665.1 Bison bison bison | reverse complement strand
AGAGTTTTTCCAAAATATCTCTACTGGGAAAATTCCAATGAGATGTGATGCTCATATCTCATCCTTTACAACAGAACAGAGGAATTCCCAAGAAAGATATCTCTTAAGATTTCAGTTCATTCTTTTTTTTAATTTAAATTTATTTATTTTAATTGGAGGCTAATTACTTTACAATATTGTTTTGGTTCTGCCACACATCAGCATGAATCTGCCACAGGATTACACGTGTTCCCCATCCTAAACTCCCCTCCCACTCCCTCCCCGTACCATCCCTCCAGGTCATCCCAGTGCCCCCCAAACATCCTTTACTGAACCTGGACTGGTAATTCATTTCTTATATGATGTTATACATGTTTTAATGCCATTCCCCCAAATCATCCCACCCTCACCCTCTCCCACAGAGTCCAAAAGACTGTTCTATACAT
>NW_011489474.1:0-326 GCF_000754665.1 Bison bison bison | reverse complement strand
TGCGATGAACATTGGGGTACACGTATCTTTCAATTCTGGTTTCCTCAGTGTGTATGCCCAGCAGTGGGATTGCTGGGTCATAAGGCAGTTCTATTTCCAGATTTTTTAAGGAATCTCCACACTGTTCTCCATAGTGGCTGTACTAGTTTGCATTCCCACCAACAGTGTAAGAGGGTTCCCTTTTCTCCACACCCTCTCCAGCATTTATTGCTGTAGACTTTTCCATTCTGACTGGCATAAAATGGTACCTCATTGTGGTTTTGATTTGCATTTCTCTGATAATGAGTGATATTGAGCATCTTTTCATGTGTTTGTTAGCCATCTAT
>NW_011489473.1:25409-25685 GCF_000754665.1 Bison bison bison | reverse complement strand
TAAAAAGCCTCTTGATGAAGGTGAAAGTGGAGAGTGAAAAAGTTGGCTTAAAGCTCAACATTCAGAAACGAAGATCATGGCATCTCGTCCCATCACTTCATGGGAAATAAATAAGGAAACAGTGGAAACAGTGTCAGACTTTATTTTCGGGGGCTCCAAAATCACTGCAGATGGTGACTGCAGCCATGAAATTAAAAGACGCTTACTCCTTGGAAGGAAAGTTATGACCAACCTAGATAGCATATTCAAAAGCAGGAACATTACTTTGCCAACAAA
>NW_011489473.1:20157-22213 GCF_000754665.1 Bison bison bison | reverse complement strand
TGGATCGTTCACTGGGGTTCGCTCTTGAGGCTGTCCTTGAGGGCTTGGGTCTGCCCCTGTGAGGGCCAGATGTGGAGGTGGTGCAGCTGTTTGGGTCATAGGGGTTCTGGCAGCACTGAGTACTCAAAGGAGTTGGAGGCTAGGGAAGCAGGAAATATAGTGCTCTAGAAGAATATGACAACCAGTATTTGCCAATATGCTCCAGTATTCTTGCCTGGAGAATACCCCTGACCGAAAAGCCTGTCAGACCACAGTCTACAGGGACACAAAGAGTTGGAAATGACTGAAACAACCCTGAGTGCATAGCCATGAGACTTTTTTGCATGTGGCAGCTCTGCCCCACTGAGTGTTGAGCATGAAGATGGTATAGCTGGTTGGCTTGCACAGACCCTGGCGACACCAAGTGTGCAGGGACACAGATTGCCTTAGCTGCAGGTGTTGTGGCCCTCTCAGAGTCTTTTTTCGAGCCTCTTGTAGCTGGCGACCAGAAGGCCTCTTTGGCCAGTCTTTCTCCATAGCTCTGCCTATTCACGAACTTATAGGGCTTCCTTGCTTGTGGGCCTTCTCTGTAGTTTGGCACATCAGTCACTTAAACGGACACCTTGGGTGGGTTACTACTCTGCTGTTCAGTGCATCAGTCGTTTGAGGGGCCAGCCTCTCTATTATTCAGCTGCTGATGCAGGCATGTGGGGAGAGAGAGGCTATGGTGATGTCTCCACCCCCTATGCATTATCATCTTGCTTCCATGGCTGCACAACTTTCCTCCAAAGGCATTCCTCACCACAATCTCTTCCCTCACATCCCCTCAATCCATCTCTCTGCAGTCCACAGCAGCTCTCCCCCTGGGATTGCTCCACAGTCTCTAAACTCCAGTTCCCAGCTGTTGTGCTTTCCAGGGGACCTGCATCCCTGTCCAGGGTATGTATGGCTGTGGCAAGGACTGTTTGATTCTCATTCCATTTAAGTTGCCACAGATCATCTGTTTAACTCTCAGCCTTACAAGTTTCTCCTCTGACTCAGACAATTGCCCTGCTGTGGGGTCAGACCCTTGCTTCAGTTCCCCCACCAGCCAAGGTCAGGTCTAGTCCTACTAATACTCCTGTTTTCCCCACTAGTTCCTTCATCCTACCGAGTTTGGGGTGTTTCCATATATTCTTTTCCACTGGTCAGGTACTCCTTTCCACTCTCACCTGGTGTTCTGCATGCACTTCTGTGTCTGAGGTGTATTCCTGATGTATCCATAGAGAGAGAGAGAGAGAGAGATACTCCACGTCCACCCACTCTTCCACCATTTTATTCTCCTGTTTTTGTTTTCTTTGTAAAAATATCCAGAAGTGGAGTTACTAGATCCTACAGTAGTTCTATTTTTAATTTCTTGGGAAACTTCCATACTGTTTTCCATAGTGGTTGTACCAACTTACGTTCCCACTAACAGTGCACAAGGAGTCCCTCTTCTCCACATCCTTGTTATTTTTGTCTTTTTGAATATAGAAATCCTGACAGGCAAAAATGCTATCTCAATTATGTTTCAATTTTCATTTCCCTGATAGCAACGCTGTTGTTTGTGTGTGTGTGTGCATGTTCAGTCATGTCTGAATCTTTGCAAACCCAAAGACTATAGCCCCCAGGCTCCTCTGTCTATGCAATCTTCCAGGCAAAAATACTGGAATGAGATGCCATGGTTAGTGATGATATTTCTGTGTCTGTTGGCCATCTATCTCTATTTCTTCTTTGGAAAAATGTCCACTTAGTTTATCTGGGGCATTTTTAATCAATTTGCTTGCTTTTTGAAAGTCAAGTTATATGAATTCTTTGTCTATTTTAGATATTGCCCTTTAATAGATATATTATTTGCAAATAACTGTGCTTTTTGTGGATTTTTTGGCTTGTTTTTTTCTTCCTATTTACCAGTTATACATGTCTTAGTAGTTGAAGTTGAGACATTAAAATCTGTTTGATCTGTGCTACTCTTTGGGACCCATTCAGGAACAAAAAAGTAATTCTCTAGCTTGTAGAAGCCCCTCCCCACCATGCAAAAAAAAAAGAAAAAAGAAAA